>NW_008824908.1:3542803-3567597 GCF_000699105.1 Pygoscelis adeliae | reverse complement strand
GAGGCTGGTGAGGGGTCTGGAGAACAAGTCTTATGAGGAGCGGCTGAGGGAACTGGGGTTGTTTAGCCTGGAGAAAAGGAGGCTGAGGGGAGACCTCATCGCGCTCTACAACTACCTGAAAGGAGGTTGTAGCGAGGTGGGTGTTGGTCTCTTCTCCCAAGTAACAAGCGATAGGACGAGAGGAAATGGCCTCAAGTTGCGCCAGGGGAGGTTTAGATTCGATATTAGGAAAAATTTCTTTACTGAAAGGGTTGTCAAGCATTGGACCAGGCTGCCCAGGGAAGTGGTTGAGTCACTGTCCTTGGAGGTATTTAAAAGACGTGCAGATGTGGTGCTTAGGGACATGGTTTAGTGGTGGACTTGGCAGTTCTAGGTTAACAGTTGGACTTTATGATCTTAAGGGTCTTTTCCAATCTAACCAATTCTATGATTCTATATAATCAAGTGATTAGAGCAGGAAAAAGAATTAAGACGTATCTGGAGTTAATTGACGATGTGGACCTGTATGTGTTTGTTCATCTGTCAATCCATACTTTGCTAAGCTAGGAAAACTGAAACAGCCCCATTTTACCCAGAATGGGGTAAAATACAAGTTGGTGTTTCCTTCTGGAAAAGAGAATCTTAGAGTTGATGTTTTAGAGATGTTGTGTTATTCCCAGTGCTACCTGTAGTCATCTTCTGTAACATTTCTGGTACTCACTGACTGTCTGTGAGTAGGGTGGCGTGATGCTTGCTTCTCTGCTCAGGCTGTAAGACAGTCGTGTCCTTAATAAAGGCTGTGAACTACAGGGGGTTATTAAGCATCCCGAGCGTGAAGGTAAGTACAAAATGTAGTTAGTTCATGAGCTCCTAATCCAGCGGTACTCTCGAGAGACACACACTGCGCGTGGGCATCTTCAGTTTCAGTTTCAATCCAGCTGAATCTCCGGTGTGAGATATGCTTTGGTCACACATGTGGCAGCCACAGGGTTTGCAATTTGATCATAACTGACCAAACGCTGAGGACTTTGGTGAGAGGTATAGAGGCTTAACAAGAGAGATTGCTCAGTGCATTGATTTGGATTTGTGCACCTGGGATTTTGATTAACAGAGGTATGTTTCTGTTGGTAAGCCTTTCAGCTTGCTGCTCCTTCATGTGATAAAATATGCTCGTTTGGGATGATTCCACACACCTCCTATGAGTCTCATAGGCCATATGCTGCCCCCGGTTTCTTAAATTCTCTTTGAGTGAAGTGAGTAAAGATAAAATTGTTTCAAGATAGCTTATTGAGGATTGAATGAGGTCAAGGAAAAATTAAGGACACCTTCTCTTTCATGGAATTCCTCTTCTGAGGGGTATGAATGCTTTTCTTTTACACAGTCATAACATGTCTGAAATAGTTTGTAGATAAAAGTAGATGGAAATTACTGATTAGGGAAAGGGAAGGGGATGGAGGGACAAAGGAAAGTATCCATCCTGTGATAGGGTGATGGCTGAGTGTATGATGGGCTATTTATTGAGCATGGAAGCACAAGCTGTCAAAAAGCTTGTAAATTTTTAGACAGAACAGCAGAGGAAGCTATAGTGGAGCCATCCTTCACCATATATACATTATCTTAACTTTCAATAGAGAAATGGTTTCTGCCCTGAAATAACTTATGGAGTAAATTAGACAAATGGAGAATGTGGAAACAGTAGAAAAATAGAAAGGTGAAGCAGAGAACGTGGTAAGCCAATAGGAGTACAACAAGCACAAGCAAAACTCATGTCTTCTGATATTTTAAAATGTGGTAGGATGAGAAGGGAGGGGTAGACATCATCAGTGGGGTGAAAGCATCTGAAGGCTGAAGAACAAGAGCAGATCCTGAAGAGGGATGGGAGTGGAGGGTACAGGAGCAGAAGGGAATAGGGAAACAATATGAGAAAAGATACACAGCTGAGAGTGGGAGCAACTCAGAGAAGATGGACGAGGGTGGCAAGAACTGGCCACATCATATGCTTTTGTTTTCCACGCATGCCTTTTTTCCTTTTGTGAACAGAGTTTTAGAGGAAGAAGAGTTGGGAAGGGCACAGAAGGTGAGTGAGATGAGCAACAGGAGATCCAGTTTAAATGCAGATAAGGCAGGAACATCCAGGAGTGTGATCATAAGTCTGTGTAGTATAACAACAGAAGAGAAAAATTATATTAATTATTGATTACTGCACACACCCAAAGAGGGAGCAGTGCATTTAAAGTATGTCTACTGTCACTGTTACTGGAGATGCATGTGATACCATGGAGAAATAATACCTCTTTTTGTCTCATCCTTGCTTCTGTCTACTTTCCACCATCAATGAACGTGGTCTCATTCAGAATTTGCAAGTCTTTTTCCTCGGCATCTGCTGCTGAGATTGTTGTTCCCCCATATCCTTCATGTGCAATGGAGGCCGTTCGATTAGGAGCTCTGTTTCCATTACTTTGTAGATGCCATCGAGTCTGTTCTCCAGACCCTGTAGCAGGGATTCCCAAGCTTACTATTGCTGGATACCAGTGCTAGCAGAAGAGATGTAGCATGCATATTTCAAGAAAAAAATTATCTGCTCAAGTCTTGTCTGGGTAGCACTTTGATGTGGTCCATGTAACATATTCATACCTGCTGTAATCAAGGACTAGAAATTAAGAACATACCTTCTGCATTTTGTGTGCAGGCTACCAGTGGTGCTGTCTTGTTCAGTGCTTGACAGCTTGTGGGAATGGTGGGGAATGGCAAAACCTGAGGTCATGGGGGCCAAACCAAAAGCAGGGGAGTACTTAGAATACTTTGCTTCGGCAGGAAACCGTCTCTGCTCTAACATCGCCCTTGCTAACTCTGCTTCCTTCCAAAAGGGTTTGACAGTGGCAGAATGAGACATTGAAAATTTTAAAAGTGCTAAAAACCTAAATGAACAAGACTATGGTAGGGTTAGAAACACAACATTTGGGGCACAAGCTCTAAATGCCTAAGGAAACAGTTTCCTAGGGATATGATTACTCAGTCACCTTTGCAAGGGTCTGTTTCTCAGAAGCAACTAAGATACGTCAGCACTGAGGAGAAGGCACGCTTTCAAAAATGCTGTCTGTAGTTACCGACAAATTACAGTTTTAGAGCTCAAATCAGGATGAACTGTCACTACTTTAAGGCATGTTACCTATTATGTGCGAGCTGTTGTAACTGAAAACTTCACCTTTTTCCTTAGGATAAGAAGGAGTCTAAAGCTGCTCACATCTGGTACATCTACACTGTGAGGTGAAGACTTGAGTTTACAAGTGGGTTGGCCAAAATGAGTTTTATGTACGTTCTTTCTCACTCTAGGCTTGTGTGTTGCCTGAAGCGTGGGTCCCGACTGTCCCTGCAGCTCCCCTGGTACTGCCTGTGCCCAATCCACATGGCAGATGTGAACACAGGTTTGGGAGGATATAAACCTCAGACACTCCCAGCCTCTGCAGCTTGGCCTTGGTTTGTGCCTGGGCTCAGTGGGGACTCTTTGAACCAGAATGAGATGTGGCATCAGGACTGGCTTTTATCCATGCTTATCTGCTGGAACAGACATACCGTTTGTGGGTTTTGTGACGATTAAGTGGGTGAGCGTTTCTTTTTGGTATACCATTCTAAGGTACACGAGGCCAAAACAATTTGTGCTAAAGGTATGAAGCCACATTGGCAAGAATGTAAAGGCCGGGGATGGAAGAGACGTATAGGTTCAGGTAAATTAGCCTAACTATTTTAAGAAATACACATCTTTTTTATGTTTGCATAGATAAACTTCATCTGAAGTGGTATACAGGACTAAAATAATTGGTTATTTTATCTAAGACACCATGACTTATGTTCCTGTAAATGAATTATAACAGTCAATCCAAATAAACTGTGATATGTGTTTGTGCTGATTGAACTTCTGAAGTAAATGATCTAGACGCAGCCAGGTTACATGTCACTTTGAGAAACTATCGTAAGGCATGAATATAAATCAGCTATAAGTAAAAAGTAAAAACAATGACTAAAAACAGAAATTAAAACTCAGACAGTAACATGCACATATTTGTTTCCCTTTAGTGTAATTACCTGTGAATGAAATGTCCTTGCAGTACAGATTCCTATGCTGATTAAAGAGCCGAAAGGTAATTAAAGTAGAACTGAAAGTGTCAGAATAGCAGAAAATCATCTAACAGGTGTCACTTCATCATTGTCACTAGTGGGAACCGGTAGCATGATGGAGCAATCGAAGCTTGACTGAAGGAACTGAGTTGAATCAAATCTCTCTATCATTTTTTGAAAAGGGAAAAAGAGAAGCTATGTTTATTGTGGAAAATATTGCCAAGAAAACAGTCTTTCTGTACTACGACCTCTCTGATAATTCCTGTTAAAGAGAGAACAAGAAGTGCCTTTATTAAGAGCAGTCTGGCCCTTTTCTTGCTATTGATGTAAGGATAAGTATTTTGTACTTACATCCTGCTGGTTTTCTTCTAGAGTTGACAGTAGACTGGATAAAGGGGAGAGTTAATATTTACTTGGACTTGAAAAAAAAGAAGCTGTGGTCAAGGTCTTTGAGTAGAGAAGTATGAAAGCAGAGAATCCCACAGATATCGACAGGACGCTCGATTTACCCTTTTCCTATAAAGAGATTATCGCGTTCCACCATTGATCCGTCAAGTGAAAGTGCTTGTGACTTTTCCAGCCTGTGGTCAGACTTTGGCGAGTGTCCACAAAGCAGGTAGTGGCGGTAGTTCCCAGAGTAACAGTAGCTGTAACATTTGGGGAAGAAAAAATGCTGAGCACCAGGGATGTTGAAAAAGGATCTATTCTTCTGACTCTAGCCTACTGCTTATCCTCCTTGATGAGTCCCTACAGATGCTGTGGAATGAAAGCGGACATAGAGGACATGTTGGCATTTTTGAGGTGAAAGCCTGTCTTTTTCTAAGCAGTCTGTAATATTCAATATTCCTTGAAGACCAAGGAAGTTCTTTATAAATTATTCTTTAAAAAAATCGTTCTATCCCAAGAATAGCTTTAGATAATAAGAAAATTATAATTAAATAATGTGCTGTAAACTAAATAGTCCTCTCTAATTGCTGTAGTTTATTCTTAGATCATCTTGAAATTCTAACAATTTAGAAATACAGAGAAATACAGGAAGAAAAAGAGAAAGAGTGAGAGAGAGTGGAGTTGTATTTTGTGGAGCTCCTAAGTGTGTAGAGAAGGGCTTGTTTGACTAAATCAATCCATAGTAAATTCTACTTTATGAAACCATTCTTGGCAAAATGGGTCTTCTTTGTGTGATATTTTTCTTCCAGAAAAGGATAAGAAGGTACAGACAAAATCTGGTTAGGAGTAAGTTCAGCAATCAAAATTGCGATCCGATGAAATTAAAGTTTCCTGGAGAACCTTAAATCTGTCCCTTTGTCTTGATGAACAGCTACAATGTGTCTTTAGTTCTAATTTAGATCTTCAATTTATTTGTTTGTTTGTTTGTTTTTAAAAAGAAAAAATATCAGGTTATTTTTTCCTCTTAAAGATTCTTACCAGGGAACCTTTGTCTTCTTTGGAGTGGGGAGCAAGATGCCAGTGGAGCTCTTTTCTAGAAGAGTACCAAGAAGACTTCTGTTCTTGCTACCAATTTACATCTCCAGACCTGACTGGCTGTGGGCTGGGAGACTGACCAGGCTCTGCATCCATTTGCATATGTGTTGCGATGTGAATTTCTGTGTTTAAGAGAGCAATTTAATGTTACACTGGCATCAATGTTCAATTTTTTAAAGTTGCTCTAAAACTGCCTCATTGGTCATAGCGCGGTTTGTGAGGAGGCAGTGTTTGACTAGCAAATTGGGACTTATTGTAGGATAATTTAAATTCTCATTACAGTAGACATTTTCTAAGGACTGAAAAGACAGGACTTTTCTGATAATAGATCATGTGTTACAGCAACAGTGTTTAAAGGATCTGTTTCAAAATAAAATTAAATCCTTGTAATACCTCTGTTTTGACTTAGTTTTTGCAATTACAGTCTTGAAACACCTACATTTTGTTCATGTTCAAGCTGGCAGGATCCTCATCCACGCTTCAAAAATAGTGTTAATTAAGACCAGCAGGAAAACATGTGAAAATGAAAGAGAAGAAAATCAGGAGCAAGACAGAACTGTCAGTAATTTTTCTGAAGGGACCTGGCTTCCCTTGGTAGCTACCAGCTCCTCCCCTAGCCCCTTTCTACCAGGCTGAGGCCTCGCTATGCTCTTGTATGTCTCAAATAGGTGCAAAACTCTCTGTGCTTTTGTAAGACGCATAGAGCATCCTGTGGGGTGCAGCTGAAGAAGAGGACAAGTACGATGTTCTTGACATACAGACAAAAGGGTGTTCAGGACATGAAACGGTTCTTCTCAGGTCTTGTCTGGAGGCCAAAACCTCCTGAAATCTGGCTCTGCCTGGCTGCAAAGCCTCCGTAGGCAGCCTCATTCCAGGTGCCTGGCTTGCTGGCAGGCGACAGCTGGGTTCCTCAAGGGAAGGCCCTGAGGCATCTCCTCTGCCTCATACCAATCTCATGGGATCAATGCGGAAGCAGATGGGGTGAATGGGGGCGGCCAGGCGAGCCAGAGAGCTGGATCTGTGCAAACTCTGGTTAATCTGCCCTTGATCACCATAGTGTGTTCAAGATGAACATGAAATGCTCAACTTCAGGAGCTTCAATTGCTTCGCCCCAGATCCAGCCCTGATTATTTCCCAGACTGGCAAATTTCCACCCAGCTTCAGGAGTTGACGCATTTCAGTGTTCACCTCCTGCTGACCAAAAAATCCTGCTTTAAGAAGCACTTAACCAGTCTCAGTGACTAACTCATGTGAGCGCTGCATATGATGATGGAAGAAGAAACACACAGCCCCCGATGAAATCGTGCCGTCACATCTACTTGCATATGACTATAGAAAACCTTCTATAAACACACCCATTTCAGCAGTGGGTGAGAAAGTGCTCTGTTGCTGAAACCTGAAGCATACAGAGGAGCTTGTTGTGCCTTACAAGAGTTTTACTTGCTCTCCTATTCAGAGACTGTTTCATATGCAGTTTCACATGACTACAAAGAATGAGTGATTAGATAAGCATCATTTGCAGAAGTTGCTAAATTTCCTCTAAAATTTTAAACCAAACAAGAATCTTAACAAAAGCGGCATAAAAGCTTGAGATATGGGCTAGGTAAAGGTGTCAGTGCATATGCAGAAAATGGCCAAAATAGTCTAGCCATTCAAAATGAGTTAGTGCTTTTGAAAATGTAAGTTTTAATCCTTAAGAGATAAAACACAAGACCAAGTTATAAAGTCTTTAGCTGATTGATGGAGACAGCTCAAACAATGTTTTCAACAAGTGTTTCCATAGAAAGTTTGATAAAAAATTGTGGCTGGATAGCAGTTTGTTGCTCTAAAACTCAGGGAAGCATTGCTCTAATTAAATGTTTACATTTTGCTAATTAGTATTGACTCTGATTATGTGCTGCCTTTATCTGATCCCTCTGGGAGAGGCAGAGGTCAGTGTGTTGTGCCGAACGGGTTCTCCGGGGCGGAGGAGAGCAGCAGAAAATCCTTAGAAAGGCTAAAGAAAGAGACCTCCCCCCCCAAGCGATACTGCCATGTGCAGTGGTGGGCAGATGAACTGTTCCTTTCCGAAAGCACCGTGTCCTTTCAGCAGCTTTTCCTTCATCCTCCACCTCTCACAGAAGTTTACCTAGACAATTCTATGAGGCAGACTTCCTGTTCCCTGTCTTGATTGGAAGTATAATTTTATGGAAGTATCATTTCAAGGTTATAAAACTGAAAATAAAATAGGCAGGCTCCTGTTGAGGTTATAGAAGTTTTTTCTCGTATAAAATATGGGTTGGGAAGGCAATTTATTTCATTGCATTTCTCCTCTGTTTAACTGCAAAGGATGTCCTTTTCTTCGCTCGCGCGGATGTTTACACCTACAAAGAATGTCTTTGCGAAAAAAGTTATATGTGTTTGAAATGTGCAAAATTGGTTCTGAGCTGTAAGAAATACTCTTTTTCATGTCAGAAACTAGTGGCTATGGTAGGGATGAAACAAAAATTTTGGCTACAAAACACAAAGAACAGCTGCCTAGGTTTTGGGTTTTTTTTAAAGTGAGAAGAGGTTTATCACTCTCTCGATGCTCTTTGTTAAAACCTCTGTCTGTAATATAGAAGAGTTATCCAGGTGAGAGAACACAACTTCCACATTTGCAAGTGATATTCGTGCTCTTGGCTGAGCAAACAAAGAGGATCACTGGAACCAGACTCCGAATTTGAGTGTTTTGGGTGATTTATCTACCAGATGGTAAATGCAGTCCAATGTAAAAATTAGTCTGGGAGCAGGGAATCAATCATCCAGCACACTGATCAGCAAAGGGATTTGGGTGTTATAGCAGAAAAATTAATGAGCTGGCAATCCACTGCAGAGCAGCATTAAAACAAAAAGATACTACACTGTAATAAAAGAGTCCTCACCTAGAATACAAAAGAGATGAACAGACTGCTTTATTAGACACTTGATAAACCTAATCTAAAGCAGTGTATGAGATACCAAACCCCTAATATTATTCAAACATAATGATTAAAAAGTTCAGTAACAAAATCTGGAAATCAGAGTTAATTTAGGAAAGTGAATTTTTTCACTGCTTTCACATTTGTTTCCCAAATACATAGGCTCTTCTGTCATAGGAATTACTTATTAGTATTCTGTATTATAGTAACAGATATTTCTATGCTATTTAAAGTCACAGTACAGTGCATTCAGAATTACCTAATGAAAGATTATCAGACAGCAATACTAGCTTTATGCCATAATTATGTCTTTCTATAAAAATCTTGAAAATGTGTCCCTAGCCCCTTTCAGTTACTCAGGCTACAGGAAATCAGAACAGCTTCACCACCAAAAGCTCATCATGACTTTTCTCTGATTTTTCGTGGGAAGCCATTGAGTCTCCATCTAGAAAAGACTAGAAAAGGTGGCTCCTGTGCTCAGTCTCCACTTTTCTAAGGTGTTTTTTTTTTTATTCTAAGGATTAGGTGCAGGTTAGGCTCTTTGGGAAATGACACTATGTACAGGCTGCTTCTGCAGGGAGGGAGGGCAGCAGCAGGGTCTGGCCATGCTGGCGTGGGGCCACTTGACACAGGTGGAAAACCGAGCTATGGGTCCCCTCTCAAGCCTGAGGCATCGAAGTTACTTCTGCGGCTGCAGGTGGCTGAAAGAAGTAGGTTGGAAAATATCTCTTTTCTGCTGTGGAAAGCTACCTGAAACTGCCTTTGTGAGTAACCGCTTTTATTTCTGAAAACAGCCAAGGAGATAGGAAACCTTAATGCCATACTGTCCTCTGATTTTGGCCTTTCCTTGTTTGGTTTTTTTCTTGGGGGTGGGGATCGGTAGGCTGGTGAACAGCTGGCAAAGCACACAGCAAAAATCTCCAGTGTCCCTGTACATCATGCAAATGTAATCCCCAAATTGTCTTTCACTTACTTAGTATCTCCTGCTTGGGTTTTTTTTTTTTTTTGTTTGTTTGGTTGGTTTGTTTTGTTTTGTTTTAAATGATTCCTGGAGAAAGATTTCTACAAACACAGGGGAAGGGAGCTGACGGTCTGACTACCTAAACAGCCCACTACCTAAGGAGTTTTTCCAGAAGCGCTAACCACTGCTTAAAATCAACAAGAGCTCCTAGATCATGGCCCCTGTGAAAAACAGATTTCTTTATGTACAGAGTAAGCAGTAAGAACCTGCAAATATTAGTCTCATACAGCTCTACAGATTAGGGGTGTAGAAACAATGATTTTCCATAGACTTGCAGGAGCTGCAGCCAAGCCCTTTACCAAAGTGATGGACTCGATTGCCTACATTTCTCCGAGCCACAAAGACATGTTTGCCTTAAAATTATGCAGAGCATGTTAAAATAGTTTCTGATGCTGTGCTGGATTATACTTACACAGCTCCAGTGCTAAAATCAAGTTCAGCCTGGGTATAATTAGGAACTGTACCTCGGTCAGTGTTTGTGTATCTCAGGGCTGAAATTGGAATTTATTTCATTTCAGTTTTATGGGTGTGAGACAAAGGGCATAATTTAGTCATGTGCATATTTACATGTTGGGGTTTTTTTCTCCTGCTATATTTATATGATGATTTTTGCTGGCTATATTTTTTCTGCCATTTTGGATGTGCACAGCACTGTTAAAGGTGGCTGACCAAGGCTGTGGCCTGAGGGTGCCTGTGGCCCTGCATTCAACCAGAAAATGCGGATTAAATTCAGATTGGCAGCGACGCAAGGTCTGCCAGTGCCACAGCAGCAAAATGATTCAGAGCAGGGGTGATAAGGTGTCTGCGACCCTGGTCTTGTGTCCCTCCTCACCCTGTCGCCCTGGCCTGACTGGCTGTACCTGGGGGGAGGAGGGGGCTCCGCTCCTTGCTGACTTGGCCAGCTGCTGGAGGACGCCTGGAAACGTCAAGATGCCCTTTGTAGTGTCTAGGCGAGGGCAAAATGAGAGCTAGCAAGTCAAAGTTCCTTGATTCTCTGCTGTACACCAGGTAGTAGCAGCTAATTTATGGCAATTAGGAAGTCTCCCTCAAGGGCTGTAAGCTGACACCAGGCGTATTTTGGCAGAGTGTCTGCTAGCTGTGTGCCTCGGCCCCGGGAACCGCAGGGAAGACAACTCATGAACTGGCTAATCCGCCGTTACATTTGCCGAAGGGATCCCCAGCACGGAACCGTGAATAATTTCCACCTGCTTCGTACTGCATGAGTGGCACGACAGGGACAGGGGGAGATGGATGAATATATTGAAGGACAGGTGGCCTCCTGTCCGTCCTTTAAATGAGGCTTGTTTCTTAGTCCGAAATGCTGGGCATCGCAGGTCGAGCGGCTTTGTCCGGCTTGCCGGTGTGGTGGGCTGCAGAGATGCCGTCGGCTCTGAGCAAGCTGGAGGTCATCAGTTCTCTGCAAACGTGGCGGCTCTACCAGCCCTGCGACAGCCATCACTATAAGAGATGATGAGGCAGGAGAGCTTGCCTTGCTGTATGGATGCCGCGCTGTAGCCCGCCTATAAACTCCCGGCCCCTGAAAATCCTTTCAAGGCTGGCAAAGGGGGTTAGCAGGAGCTTTGGGAATTGTATTTCTCCTTGTGTTTCAGTAAGGATAAACGCGCGGGCAGAGAGGAATTATTAGCTATAGATTTAGCTGACAAGAATGCGTATGGGAGAAAAATGTATTTCAGTAAGCTGAGCAACTCCTCGGCGGTGACTTGTCTTTTAGAAGCGTAATGTAGTTGTTAAAGTTCAAAAGGAATGGAGCTGGTGGCTCAGGCCCTTCCTGGTTTCTGTAACTTACTGGAATTACCAGAATTCATTAAGAAACCCGAACTGTCAACCAGGGGCTTGTTTGTTTGTTTTCTGCCTGTGACTTTTATGTGGCTGGTTGTTTTGTTAGTTTTCCAGGGGTTTTCTGACTGTTTAATCACGGTTTTCAAAACTAGCCCTAAATAGCATAGTGTATGGCTGTTTGGAGGAGAGAGTTTATGCAAACCTAATTATGCTCCAGCACCATTCATAGTGCTTATGTTTCAGGGTTATTACCCAAGAGTTAATTTATTTCCTTTCTCTGTATACAAAATAGGAATCTAATGCTATTTTTACAAAGGTATGTGTATCAGAAGAATGCACCACGATGATTTTTTAATTTATAGATCTGTTAAAGGATTTTAATGAGACTGACCTGCAAAAGGAAACTGAGTTTTTTGTATTAATTTGGAAACTACCAGATTTAACTGTTGCGTTTTAATCTCTTACATGGAAAATACTCTTGTTGGAATTAGCTTCTATATTCTGAAAATAAAAAGGTACTTTGTCTTTCTTTTGAAATCAGTAACTACTTAAGATATTTTTATAAATTCTTGATTTTGATGTAGACTGGCAGGGTCTGTGGGGACCTGGAGGTATGATTCCTTCTAATTAAGTTTCGAAGTGTATCCCTGTTGGTTCCTTCTTGAAAAGGTCCGTAACTTTAGAACATTCAGTGCTGGCACTAAAATCTTTTCAGACCACAAATACTGCAACAGCCTTTAAATTTTTTTTGTTGGATAACTCACCTTTTTAAGTAAGTCGATGTTTCATTTCCTATATCTAGTTAAGTTCTGTAACTTAGAAATAGGTATTTCTTTCTGTGCTTTTAGATAGAAAGGTAATATTCCCACAAAAGAGCTTGTCATACACGCTGACTGTCATGCTGACAGTCTGTCATCCACATGGCTGGAAGAGATCTCCCATGGCATCGAGCCACCTTGGTCACTATTTCTGCACTCAAGCCTACTCCTCAGAATCGCCCATTTCTTTCTGATTGACCCCACTATATACTATTTGCTTAACCGTGTCTTACCTATGGAATTTAAAACTCTGTTTAAAAAGCTTAATAGGCGGCTTATGTTAAAAAAAATAGAATAAAGAGAATAGACATTAGGGACATTATTGTAAATATTCTTACAATAATCTTGCTCTTATAACTTCTGTGTTCAGAAATTTCCCACCTCAGGCAGATAGCCAGTAACTTTTTTGGATGTGTTTTCAAAGATCTCTAAAACTTACATATGGACCAGACTAGCCTGAAAACTGCTTTACACGTTTTTTGGTGTTAATTAGACTTTAAGCTTGGGTGAAAACTTGCATGTTAGGAAGACAGTGGATTAGGGTACTCAGATTTTTTAAATAGAACTTGATATATTCAATGAACAGCTTCCACTGCTGTGAGTTATTGCATCCCACTTGAATTGCTTTGAGAAAAAAAGCATCCAGACAATGAGAAATGCCCAATTAGTGAATATGTTCAGAAAATCTGATTTGAGCAACTTGTCTAGCATTACACAAGACATAAAAATTACATTTGCTCGAATAACATTAATTCAGGAATCTTCTTGTTTCTGAGTACTTGATTTGCTCTTTTATTATGGCTTTGCTTAACGTAAGTTCCTTTGGGAAAGAAAAAAAGAAAAACCCTCCCCACTAACAGCTAGGGAAAATACAGACATTTCATAGGATGGACTGATTTTTAAGTGGCTGTGAGGAAGGTTAAAACCATTATATCCTGGCAGAGACCTCTCATTTGAATTAATGGCATAATGGGTACCACTGAAAGTAGTTCTCATCTGTCAACCAGCCACCTGCAAAACAGGCACAGAATTTTTCTATATACTTACTGGAAAGCAAAGACCTAGCAACCCTGGGCTCTCTGTCCAGGCCTGGAATCCCATGTTTTCCAGCGGTTGTTTTTTCACCGTCCTTGCCTCTTCCACTCAGTGGTCCCTCTCCTCTGGCTTTCCTCGTGGTCTTCTTTCCACCTCTGCTGTACCTGCCAGCTCTCTTTCCTTCATAGTCAGTTCTCAGCTTTGTAGTCGGACCATTTTCTGCTCTCGGACAAGGAGACCACTGAGACCATACAAATATAACATGTATGACAAATATACAAGTTTGCCAGCACTGATTTTTGGTGCTGAAGCCACAGCTCACCTGGGACACCATGAAGAAGGAGCGCATGGAAGGGGGAGCCTGTGACCAGTTTTGCTGGTGGTGTGTGACAGATAAACCTCTTCTAGCAGCTTAAATTTTCAGGTGGATCGGATGTATTTTCACATAGCAGAATACAATGGTCTGAGCCTTGGAAATCATACCTCCTTCACTGCACGTTGTATCTCAGCTCCTGAATGCCAACATGGAAAAGCTCAAACACCTTAATGGTACAAGCTGCAATTTTGTTACTTAAAAAAAAAAAAAAGACAGAACAACCTATGTGCCCCAGCTTAATTCTTAAAAACTACGCAGCTGGAAATTTTCTATGAAAGCAATGAGCCTGCATGCTATAAACAACTTAAAACATGATCTTATGATGGAAAATGTTATACAACATTAATTAAAAATACAGTTCCCAGCTCTGTGTATTATTGCAACTTTGGAGTTAGCAAGTTGCATTAAAATCAAAAAGAACTCTGCATTTGCTTGAGAAGCTGTTCAGAAACTAGAAAATGCCAACATTTTGGAGTATCAGACTCACTTTCTCAAATAAGTCAAATACCCTCATTTTCATGGAGATGTTTCTGAGATTCCCTCACAACTTAGCCTGCAGAAACTGTGTACAGCTTTTTCTTCCAGGTTCAGTAAGCCTGTGTATTTCTTGTTATGCAAAGGAAAATAATACAAATGTAACAAGTATTTATGCTATTTATCTCATAGAAAAATCAGCTGAATAATATCATTAGATAACCTGGAAAACACTTTTGCAGAGCAGGAAGGGAAAATTATAGGGTTTGGTTTTGGGGAGGGGGTTGGGTTTGGTTTTGGTTTTGGTTTTTAAATGTGACAGAAATCCCAGTTTAAAGTACGGTTTTATGAGCCAAGGTATTGAGAATTGGCCTTGCCCAGTGTTTCACCCTCTTGCTCCTGGCTGTGTATCCCACCACCGACCTTGTCCTACCTCAGCCTTCAATGCACCCCGCTATCAACTGGGTCACCTCACTAAAAAGTGAGAGAACACTAATGCAGCAAAAAGTGGATTTTTTCTTAGTGTTATTACTGACTTACTGACTGTTGTGACAAGTACCAGACGTGACAGGGCCACGAGGCAGAGAGCAGGGAGAGAGAACGAGGAGGTGTGATGCCTCGTCCCCGCCAGCACCAGCGTGCTGCCTGCAAAGCCGAACCCTTGCCGCACCTGGAGAAGGCCCTGTAGTGGGAACTCCTGCCAACGCTTCGCTGCCCGGCCGACGGAGCAGCGTGAACTCCAGAGGTTGACCAAATAGGAAGATAAAGTCTTTAGGAAAAAGTTTGTGCCTCTTTGCTTGGCTAGTGAGGTCATATATGTATTTTATGTATGGAATGACTTTTGAGCAAGTTCTTGGTATTTCTCCGTGAACACGCATCACGTATTCAGACTTCCACATCTCCCTGGCTTGGACAGACTTGCTACAGCCATAAGTACATTTTGTGCCATAGATTTTCATCATAACACTAAAATAATGAATTTCGGTATTTCTCTTTCTGCATAATGGGCAGAAATCTTGTGGAGTAAACATCTGATCTTTCTGAAAATGGGGAGTAGTGTGTGGGGATGTGCAATCAGATTGCCAGGGAAATGTGCAGATTTTCAGTGTAACTGAAGTCTGTCAGACAAAAAAGGTTTGTTCCCTTTTTCAGAGTCTTACATAGCCAGTATAGAAGCACTGTGTATGATCATTTTCTGGTTTAATTTGCCTTGTTCTTCATGTTACACTTCACTAAATATATTTAATTTTATTTCTGCCATGCCACATCGCATAATTTATCTGCAAGAAAGGAAACTTAACAGCAAGAAAGGTTTTATAGACAGAGAGTGAAGCGCAAAACATGAGGCAGGAATCTAATGCAAGATGCTAAGCACTGTCTTTCTCAAAATCGAGGAGCAATTAAACTTTTTATTCCACTAGAGAACTTGAAACCTGTAAAATATTATGGTAGCACAATGGGAAGCAGCTCTTAATGAGCTTATGCAGTTCTTGCAAGTTAAAACCAGTTGCATGTTTGGCTAACAAAATACTGAGAATACATTATCATTAAATGTTGGTGATAATGTAGTCACAACAATAGCAATATACATAAACCTCACAGAGCTATTAAGTTTACTGTATCTTCTATGAGGAGCAGAAACAAGCAAAGAAAACAAGACACAGCTGAAGACACAGCGGTAGGGAAAAAAAAACGCACAGGATTAAACCAAGAAAGCATGGTAGCTAACAAAAAAGAGCAATCAGGTTCACCTTGAATGGCAAAAACAAAACAACCCCAAACAAAACAAAACAAGACAAAACATAAACCTTCTATCTCAGAGGAATCCTCTTTTTCAGAGTTAGCATCTCTGGAAACATGCTTGGTGGGAGATTTTAATCACCTAATCAAACAAGAAATAGAAACATTAATGATTTCTAACCTGTTGAAACTCGGCGTCTCTCGGGGTTTGCTTCATCATCTGAACTTACAAGATCTGCATCTGCCAGCTTGGCTCATGAGCACAAAACCCGAGGAAAAACAGGCTATTTCCGAGAGAGCTGTGTGAACCCTTCCCACTTCAGCAAGACAGTTGATTCGAAACGCTGCATAAAATATACCGTTTTTTTTCCTTTGTGTTTATGGGAGCAGCCTTCTCAGGCACTGGACAGCAGGGAAGCTGAGGACATGGTGGCTGTACTGTCCTTCTACTCCTGCCCCTCCCTGCAACCTGGCATTACCTGCGAGCTTGCCAATGGTGTCTTCTGTCTCAGCACAGGCCATCGATGAAGATACTCAGGGGTATGTGTCCCTGGTGTACCCGGCTTGTTACTGGCTACCAATGGCATGTCAAGCCATTGACCACTACCTTTTGAGCCTGGCAGTCCAGCCAGTTTGCAGCCAATCTGTCTGTCCCACCTGTATTTTCTTAGCTTAAGAAGGAGGCTGCTGTGGGAGATAGTATTAGGAGTCTAAATATATTTTACCTCTACCGCTCTCCCTTCAGACTCTTCCTTCATGGAAGAGAGTGAGTGGGGACAAGCATGATTTGTCCTTGAAAAATCTGCGCTGGCTGCTCCTGCTAGTCTTCTTCTCCTGTCTTTGGAGATGGATTATGAGAGGATGTTCTCCAGGGGACTTTCCAGGGGCTGAGGTCCTCTTCCTTGCCCTCCCTAAAGATGGGAATAATGCTAGCCTTTTTCTAATCATCAGGGACCTTCCCCTATGACCTTGATTTTTCACGGGTGATTGACAACAGCTTCACAATCACATCAGTCAACTCTGCCAGATTCTTGGGTGAAACCCGTCTGGCCTGATGGATCTGAACATACCCCAGTTTCTCCAAGTAGTCTCTAACCTGTTGCTACTTTGCTGTTGGCTGGCCTTCTGTTTTCTGAATGGGGTTGATACTTGCTGGGACTTGGGAGCAGGCTTTGTCTACAAAGACTTGTAAGAAAGGACACTGAGTGCTTCAGCCTCTTCTTTGATGCCTGTTGCTTGTCTCTTCCCCATCCATCAACAGACTCACATCTTTCCTGACCTTCCTCTTGCAAATAGCATTCCCATAGAATTGTTTCTTTTTAACCTTAATGTCCCTTGCTAGCTCCAGCTGGGCCTTTGCCTTCCTGTTTTTGTGCCCAAGTGCCCAGGCAATGCTTTTATTCTCCCCCCTGTCTTGCCTATCTTTATTTACACTTGTGTGCTCCCTTTTTGTATTTTCAGTTCATTATGAAGACTCTTCTTCTCAGACAAGTGGGTGCTCTGCCAGAAAGCTGAACTCAAGACAGGGAATAGTCAAAGCCATATAAAGGTGTACTTGTGAGAAATACAGCGGGTGAACGACTTTACTAAAGGAGATGATAGATTTAGGCCGATGAGGGCAAGGACTTTAAAATAAGATGTAGTGGTGTCCTTGTTTGTCCAGGAAGAGGACGTTGACTGTAAAGACATCAGAGTGGGTGCAATGTCAGACTGTTCATCCTGGTTTTGGATAAATTTTTCATTTCATGCTAACCTTCATATTACTGCAGCTACATTGCTGCTAAGGCACGATTCACTGTGTGGAGTCAAAAGTGGACAGGACAGTAGGAAAGGAACAAAAGCAGAGAGCTTTCTGAGGAAACGGAAAAGTTGTGTCTGTCTACGTAGGAAGAGTCTGCTGAAGGTTAGCGTATGAGGCGAGTTAGGGAGGGTAATTGGCTGGATGTCAGAAAAGGTGTGGCAGGATGGCAGAGCGAGCGCCGTGGGGTGAGGAAAGTTGTTCCTCAGAGAGGAGGAATTTGAAGATTAAAAGATCAGAAGGAAGAGTTCATTATTAAGTCTGGGTCAAGTGGCTGAGACAGGCTGAAAGAGGCAAGAAGGGAAAGGTCTTCAGTCAGAAGAGAGTGAAGATTAAAATTGCTTGAGTTCAAGGTAGAAGTTAAAGAAACAGGAAGAGGAAGAGGCAAATACAAGAACAGAAGGAATAGTAAAAAGCGGATTTTGGGATGTCAGCTTGGAAAGAAAGAGTAAAAATCTTTCTGGCCTCAAAAAAGGAGAAAGCACAAGCCCACGGGGCGAGAACAGGAACCCTTTCTAGCCATTGGGGAGCGAAACTGGATCGTCATGAGAGAAGAGGCTGTGGGTGGCTGTGAGGCAGGATGCAGTGAGAAGCGCACGGCGGTGAGGGCATGGCAGGAGAGGTCATGGGCAGCAGCCAGGGTGTCGGAAAAGCAGCTGGAAAAAGGGTGTTGAAAAAGGGAGAAGAGCGTAAGGGATGGTATTACATCTAGCTGAGGAACTGGCTAAGTGAGAGAAAAAGTAAATTAAGAGGAAAGAGAAATGCGTTGAAAATTCCTGGAAAAGCCCTCCTACATTAGGAAGCAGGAGAGGGGAAATCAGTTCATCAAAATCTAATTTCTTTCTTCTTTTTTCTGTCTGTCTTAAAACAAAAACCCAGAAAAACAGACCTTCCCCCTGCTAGTGTATCTTTATCTAAATCCTTCTATCTGTTATTGTGGTTTCCAGTTAGAAATATTTTTTTTATATATATATATTCTCTGTTTAACAGACCATAAGGAAAAATGACAGATTAAACCCCTAATCCTGAAAATATGTATGTGCCTAATTCTGCAGTCTTATACTTATGTTCTTAACTGTTTTGTTAGATCAGAGCTGGAGTGCTCAGCTGCTTTAAATATTGAAAATGAAGATGCTTTCAAAAGGATTTAATACCGTTTCAGACTTAACAGATTTGAATATTAGATCAATAATACTTAAAAAAGAAAAACCACCCTGAAAGACACACATAATTTTTAATTTGCTATCATATCTTTATACAACAGTAAATTCCACGTATTTATCATCCATGAGATTTTCAAAGCTGAAGTTACTTAGTTAATGTTTATTGGCACCTTTGAAAATCTCCTCCTAATTAATTTCAGAAAAATGTGTGTTCAAATCCAAAATTAAATTAAGACACATATGATACTGGACCTAATCTGCAGTGACTGGATCAAGCCTTTAAATTAAAACTGGCTAGGTATTTTTCTGGTTTGGAATCAGAAATATGAAACATGCACAAGCTGGTTTTTGTCTTCATCATTCATACCTAATTCATTCAAAACATTTGATTAATAATTTTTAATTGAGATTTTTCATTGGAACATCTAGTTGCGCTGTCTAGTTAAAAAGAATTAAACTATATTGTCAGGGTTTTCTGAGCATACTCTGATTTTATTCCTAGAGTTCCATATTAAAATGAATGAGGTTGATATGACAGAAATTTATCAACTCATTTAGAGGCCATTCTATTAAAAAATACAATGAATTTTTGCATTCTTTTCGTACATGTTTCAAACTTTTGATGAAGAAAATTAGATTGGCAACAAAGAAACTGTGCCCTTTTTTTCCTCTGATTAATATTGTTTATAAATATGGAATCACCCAGTGTTATATTTTTATCCCATAGTCTCTATGGAGAAATGCACAAATGATGGTGTAATTTTATATCTGTGACTTAGAAAAGAAAGTCTTATTCCTCTCTTCTTTTACGTAGTTATTATCCAGTATAAATGTTATATTATTACACTGTCAGAGTTTGATGTAGACATGCTGATCTTCATTGACTTTTATTTTGGCAACTGCAAGAGCTTCTGTGATAAAATTTGGTATCCTGATTTAGGTTCTCAAATCATTGCATTTACCTATGGGTGGGTTTTTTGCATATGTAAAAGTATAGTATAAAGTTTAAATATGCAAATTGTTTTTGAAAGACAGACGATTCAGAAAGGATTATAATTTTCTGTGTGTCACAAGATTTTTCAGAAAATCAATGTTGCTTTCTGTTCAGGTCTTAAACTAAGGGGCTCGTAATTCAATGCCATTGGTATCATTTTGATTTGGTGACTTAGTAAAAACAGGGCATCTTGTTGTATAGCGCAGGCGTAAGAGAAAGAATGCGTGTTTTGGAGAAAAACTGGTTGGAGAAAAACTGATGAAAATGAATGTTTGTATATGGAACCAAGGCCTTTTTGTGAAAGCAAATATTCAAGCTGTATTTGAAAAACATATATTAAATACAGGAGGCACAGTTATGGGTTCTCCATCAGCCCCAGGGGAAATACAGTGTCCTGGTGTGCTGTCCCAGAAGCAGCACAAGCCAGTGACTGATTCATCAGAAAGTCTTCTAGCTGAATATTCCACCCTTGAACGCACCTGCCTGCCTAAAAAAGGACCTGCTAGTTCTGGAAAACCTTTGCTGACCCATCCTGGAAGCAGAGAGGAAGACGACGTTGTAACGAGCGTCTGTTTTTCTTTTCATAGCACGAGGCCATCCAGGTCATACTCTACTTCCATAATTCGTACTCCGCACTGTGAGGAAGACAAAGCAAATGCTCTGTTGGTGTGCTTATCTTGTACATACAGTGATTTTTATGTTAAGGGTTTCCCTGGGACAACATGATCTAAGTTGTCTGACATTTGGACAGTGTTTGGGTTTGACTGAGCTGCCTGACAGATGAGTAACACAGTGGATTAGTGCTGGACACAGCGCATGTGCATTATGTATGTATATAATTTTTGTAAGGTTGGATGAAACACATGGCCTTGTGCCTATAAAGGCACGTTCTCCATGTAATGTGCTCCTGTAGCAATACACTAGAGTAGCAATAGTATTTACTACTAGCGTAGTAATGCTAACAGAGTTACTCCTGTGGAAATAATATGCTAGCAGAATTACTCTGGTAGAAACAGTATAGATTCTTGAGCAAGAATATTTCTGGCAATATCTTTGTGAGAAATGGTCTTGCAGCCCTTGGGAAACAGCTCATTGCTGAATTCGGCAAGTATCCCGTTCTCTGGGAGCAGCCCCGTGCATGAGAAACACGCCAGCATCTCCAGCTTTTCACAGTGGACACAATTTAGAGTTCAGAAGCTTCCTCTGCAGTCCATCGCTTTCTTGATTTCATGGATCTGTGCTCTTTGGTGGGGTTTTTTTGGCTCTCTTGCTTTTTGCCACCCTTTCCCTTTCTGAGATTCTTCTTATAGACAGCCTTCTCCTCTTCTCTTCTCCTTAGCCTTGCGATATTTCATTATTTCATAACAGGCTTATGGATATAAAGAGGAGATAAAGGCGGCCCTTCCACCTCATCCTGTTCTGCTAATATGTTGCTGTAATGAGCCCACAGCCGTGGTATTTGAGTACCTGCCTACTGCGCATTAAACAGAACGGTAGCATTTGTCATGTAGGATCCTCTACTTTCCTCTCTTCATCCCCTAGGGAAAATTGGGTGCCGATTATATTGCTATACTGAATGAGTTTATTAGTGAAGCAAAAGTTGAGGAGTAGGAAAATGCAGACAACAGGAAAAAAAATTGGAGGACCCGATTTGTCAAGACTCTGAGGCACTGTAAAACTGTCTGAGGCAGAGCACGGCTCGTCTCAGCAGGAGATGGAATTCTCCCCGGATACTGCGGAGTATGCCGTCTCTGGGTCTAAGGACTGTCACAAACATCATCATTGTGATGATGATGCAATGCAAGGGACAATGCATTTCCTGGTGTTTGTGTGTTCAGTCACGCTCTGTGTTTGGCCAAGCGCCGTCTTCTTCTTCCTTCATCGAAACTCACATCTTCTAAGAACTCTTCGTGCTTTATGCTCGCTCTGTTATTCTGCATTTTTTTTGCTTTTCTCATTTTGCACAGAGGTTGAATTTCATGTGGCAGGACAAAGACCTTTTACTGTTGATGAACTACACCAGGAACATTTTTTGCACTCTACGTTCAACTAAAACTGACCCAGCAATCAGGAGAGCACAAGAATTTCAAGAAAGATTTTATTTCCCAGCGCTAGGAACAGTAAGGGGAAGACACACTCATTGTGTGCTTCTCCGAGAAGCATCCTCAGTCCAGGATGAGTGAAAAAGCAAAGCTGTGATTGGATCCATCACTTGTATCCAGCGTTGCCTTCGGTTGTTCTGGATCCCACTTTTAGGCCTACTGCTCAAGCTGTGGCGAGTCATTTTTACTGACATTCCCTTATCCCCCTCTGAAGTATGTGCAGGTACTTACAGCAGTCAGCATATATTGACTGTGGTCTGTATGGGGAGGATATTTGGACAGGGGGGATTTTTCAGAGCTGTTTGTCCAGCACAGCCACATCCAGCTGCTCCCTCCTTGGGCTTGTTTGGTGCATGAGCAAGTAAGCACTGCGTCTCTCCCTCTTTCTGCTCTGGACCTCAGAGAGGTCCAGACAAATTTGACTCATTGTTTAGATCCACTTTGGAAACCATCGTTTGAATAGCCGTGTCTTGGAGACGCAGACTCTTAATTAGGGAGGTGTTCTGGTTCCCTGCCTGCTCAGCGCTGTTTGTTACAACTATAAATAACAGGCTCTATCTGCGTGCAACACTAGGAGAACAGATTTCTTAGCGTTTTAAGACAAGTTTCAATGAACGTTTTAGCAATGAGTTTGGCAGGTTTTCCTACTATTTCAAACAAAAACTGAAGAGTGCCTGTTCCTATGCTCTGAGCGCTCTGCCAGTTCTTTAAAAGCACAAAATAAAAATGTACATCAGTCTCAGTCTTAATATTGCAGAGCACAGAATAATGCCTCTACCTCCTCAAAGGGGCAGATGAGCAGACATGTATGCCCTGAAGGCTCTTCTCTAACAGGGCTTTGAATACTCTGCTACTCTACCCAAAACCATCAACCTGCCCACAGACCACAAAAATCACCAATCTTCCATTTTGCAATATCCTTTTTGCAGGGTGATGGGAGTACCAGCGGGGGTAGATTTCAAACACAGGTTTGGATTAAAATAGGATAGTGTACTTTAAAATAAAAACATTCAGTACTTTAATATTTCATGTTTGTGATGAGAGATTTGGATGTTATTGTCTACATTTTTTACAAAGTACTAAACTTGCTTTCTCATTTATACATATTTATGTATACAGAGGAAAAAAATAAGGCACTGCAATTTGTGAATTTAATTCTGTTGTGGCAAATATCCACAGAGGACTTGCGTAAATAATGTTGTTTGTTAGCAAGAAATGCAAATGCTTTCTTTATAAAAAGTGGTATTTTTTTTAAAAAATAGACAAACACTTACTAGATCAAAATACTTACTAGATCAATTTACAAATATGTGTAGTAAAGCATCCCTTTTTTTCTAACTCTTCCTTGTAATGTTGTTGTCATTTCATGACGTAACAAATGGCCAGTCTACTAACTACTGGGGAAAAATGTATTTTTGCAGAAATTATATTGCACAGCAATCCTGTGAGCTTATATTTATTGGATAATTAACATATAGTTCCAGTTGGCATAAATCATTGTGTCTGATATGTAAGAATTAGATTAATTCAGTTGTCAACAGAATATGTGGAAGGATACTCACAGAATGATATACTGCAGGTTGTGTTAAACGTATGATTACAAAAATGAAAGTATTGAGAAAAGCATACAACACATTTTTATAGGGCACTTGGTTTTCAAATGGCCTTGTAAAACTAATTGTTTGTGGAAAAAGAGTGTTGTTCTGTCTTTGAAAGCCTGCTTAATATTCTTTTGTTATTTTATCTCTTTAAAGACAAATTCAAAGGGAATTTGAAAGATTTTATATATTTCTTCCACCTTAGTCTCTCACTGAGGATAATATTTTAAAGCCGGGTTTTTGCAGGTAGTCTTTTAAATACTGTCCCTGAAAATATACAGTGAAATGGAAACATAGCATTATTTCAGAGTTGCAAAATTCTCCTGCAAATAATAGCATTTGAATATTTGAATATTGAACAGTTTTTATATAATGTAATTCAGATTAAGGCTGGTTTACAGACATAAGCCTTAGTTAAACTCATTCAAAGCACATGAGTGTATATATTGCCTTTTTTAAGCCAAGAGAAATTACATTTTTAAATCATCACAAAATGTAAAATGGGAGGGGAAATCATCTGAAAATTAATTTTAAGACCAGAAGGGACTGCTATGAGCATGTAGTCTTAACCTCTGCATGCGCATGGCCTAGACGTTCATTCAGTAATTCCCAAATAAAGTCCATAATTTCTGGCTGAGCTGGAGCATGGATTTTAGGAAGACATCCTCAGCTTGATTTTTAAAGACTTGAAAAGGCAGAGCATCCGCCAGGTCCCCAGGTACGTTGCCGCAGTGGTTAGTCCTCCTCAGTATGAGGAGTCCTGAGTCCTCCTCAGCTGCTCCACATTGCGGCTTTGACTTCGTTCAAGCTTCTGTTCAACTTCTGCTTCCAGCAGCCAAACCTTGTTCTTTTGTTTCCTAAATTAAAGTGCTCTCTGCCATCAGGAGCCATCTTTCTGCTGAGGTGTTTGTATACAACATCATCAGCTCCTGAGCTTCAAGCTGAGAGAGAGAGTGCTAGTGCTTGGTGCCAGAAATTATATAGCCCGTTTCCAAATCACTGACGACCGAGATGTAAGTGGTCATCAATGGCTATGGATATGTCGTACCTGTTGTCCCAAGCCTAGCTGTCACAGACCACCACACGGCTCTGGGGGTCGTGATGGAAGACCCTCTCTAAGCAGCTATTTTTAGTACATATGCGAAAGCTTTGTTCTAACACAAGCAGCCAAGGTTCAAGAAACGTGTGTGGGAGCTTTGTCCGTGAAATTTCGAAATACTACAGAGCAGAGTTCCTCTGCTACTAGTCCCAGGCATGGGGCGATAGCATTTAATTGCCTGTCTAAGGAAAGCCTTTGCAAACCTGCAAGTCACGCTCTGCCGCTCAGGTTTAGGGGCCCCAGCAGCACCTTCTGGGGAG
>NW_008824908.1:3524087-3542526 GCF_000699105.1 Pygoscelis adeliae | reverse complement strand
CAGGCGGGAGCTGCCGGAGGGGGGGCCGGCGCCATGGCACGGCCAAGGCACTGGGGAGAGGGCTGGAAGCGGGGTGCTGTGGGTCTCCTCCGCTTCGACAAATCCTGACAATGACGGAAAGAATGTGCACGAGATTCGGGGAACTGTGCGGCCGTGCATGTGCCTGGAAAGTATCGACGACGCAGCTGAAGAGTCCATGTTAAGCACAGCTTTAATGTCCCCTCTCCTTGAAAACCAAGGGCAGTTTCCCCGCTTACAGGTGGCTGTGGCAGAGGAAAGCTGCCCTTTGCAGAAAAAAAATGAACTCGTCACAGAAGCAGTTGTTGGTGAGGTACAAATAATCATTTTTGTTTGCACATTACTAATATGACGAAAGCATAAACCTCAGAGAAGTATGTCTGAGGATAGCGTATATGTATATATGTACTTGGGCTTTTAAAAGGGCCAGTTTCACAAAGCTGATGATAATACTAATTAAGCTCTGAGGAAAAAGTGTTTTCATCGAGCATTTATATTGTTCTAAAGTTTAAATTCAAAGTATATTTTAGCAAATGCTTGAGTATACTTATCCATCCACAGGCTGGTGCAGGGGCGAAAGAAGCAAAGTTAACAGGTAAATTAAAGTTTCCACACACCCATTAACAGGTCCATTTATATTTTTTTATTTATATGTATATGTGTGTGTAGAATCATAGAGTCATGGAGTATTTATGTTGCAAGCCACCTCCAGAGGTCACCTAGTCCATTGTGTGTGTATATGTATGAGGATGTAGATGTGTGTATATATACCCATATATGTATTATGAAATGGAAAGTAAGGATGTTGATACAAATACAACGTTAGGAAGAGTAGTGAGTTGAAAAAGGAAGCAAGAGGACACAAATGAGAAGAAATCAATGCCCAGCAGAGGTAAGAACAACACAATGTTTTCAAGGCACAATAGGATGAAAACAAAGAGATTTTTTCATTACTGCGTGGAAAGAGTAGAAAATCACCAATAGTTGTACAGAAAAGCACTCAACTTGGGGAAACATTCAATAAATATTTTCTCCTGAATTTAAAAAAAAGCCAAATGATACATGTACATCAAGAAACAATGAGAAGGAGAACGAAATATTTTCCCTTTCAACAGTAATTGGGGAGAATTTTAAACTGGACCTGTTGATAATTTTCAGATGGGGAACCGAGGAGTTGTGTCAGTCACTACTGCTGAGCTGGAGTAAGCCTGAAAGTGGGGATGTTTCGAGGACTCTTTCACCAATAATTAAAAGCGCCGGATGGGATCCTTCCCTAAGACATGCTTGCTAACCGTGGCGGGACTGTTTTCCGAGCAGTGCACAGGCTGGAGCGGTCGTTGACTGGGGACACAGCCGTGGCCAGTGCTGCCCAGGAGGGCAGCCTGACAGGTCACACATCTAGAAGATCTTCACACTGTTTGATCTAGGAGTCAATGCGTAGCTAAACAGCTCGATAATCACTTAAGCAGGGTTTTTACTGTGCAGATTTTGGTTTTACTACTCATCCCTGATCTCTTAGTAGACTTCTAACACGGTTTCCCTTTTGAGGGGGAGGTGGGAAGAGGAGTGTCGGTTCCTGTTAGCTACAGATTTCAAACTCATTTTGGTGACCTCTAAATCCTTTTCTGAGGCAGTTTTACCATGACAAAGCTGCTTGTTCTATAGACACGAACAATGTTTTTTTCTTTCTCTTTTTCTTGCCATTGCCATGACTTGGTATTGTGGTATTAAAAGCCCTTCGGAAGTTCAAGCAAGCCTAAGCTACCAGGCAAAACAGATCACTCTGTAGGTCAGCCTGTCTCCGTCATCATTCACCCTTTCATCTGTTGTATGTCCTGTGAACTTTATTTGGATAAAGACTGTATTTTCTTTCAGACCACTGATAAAAGTGTTGAACGGTGTCAGCCGAGAATAGGTATCTGAGCATCTCATTGAAAATGCCCTCACAGAAATCATAATTCCTGATTTACAATTATTGTTAATTTATAAGTCAATAAGTGTCACAAATATCTGTGTATGATTTTTTTAAATAATTCTAAACGGAAGTGCTTTGCAAAAGTCTATTTACCAACATAGTTACCCTTCACAAAGAAACAGTAATCTCACCAGAGAACAGTATCAAGTTTGCTGTCTGTCATAAAACTGTTGATTCACAATAATAAAAATAAATTAAGAAACAAAGATGACAGCATACTCATTTAATTACCCATCTGCTGTTGTGTGATGTTACCTGGGATCAACATCAGCCTAACTTGAATTGTTAGGGACGTATGATGCGGTATTATTTGTATAAGGAGCTGCATCTATTACACAGTCTCTCCTGATTAGCTTGTCCTGTCCTTAATTTTCATTCTGCCTGAGAGAAACAAGATTACTCTCCAGAGCTCTCCTGGCCTCAGCAAATTGAGCCAATCCTCCACACCAAGGGAGGACCTGATCAGAGGCCGCTGTGAATTTTTCCAGAATTAGAATAAGTTTTGTGAAACAACAGCAAAACTTGCTCAACCGGCTGGAAAGCCAATGGTCCCAGCTTTGCACATCACTCACATGCCAGTCAGTATCTCTGCTGAAGAAGTTCGTATGTGATGCACAATACTCAAGGGGTGGTGGTGGTGGTGGTGGTGGAAACCGAAGCCGTGCAATCAATTTGGTTCCAGCAGATGAAAATCAGTATTTCCTGCAGAATTCCTCTAGCACATTCAGGAAAGTGACAATGCGGATATCATCAGTTTACATGAGAAGAAAGGGGTGATAGCAGACTGTTGAAGAAGTACACGCGTTAAGGCACTGCTTGAAGTAACATAAGTAACCAGATACATCTAGAAAATATGGTGCAGCATGGATGCCTCCCCAGGCAGAACAAGAAAGGCAGAAAAACCATTCAGCCTTTCCCTGCAACTGAAGTGAATAAATCTCCCAGCAAGGTAATATATTCCCTAAATTTTATAAGAAATGGTTTTCAACTGCTTCCAACAAATGTCAACGCATAGCTGAATTTCTTCATGACCTGGAGACTTAGTAGCTGGGTACTATATGGACATCACATCTTAACTTTGATGTTTACGTTTGAATAAGCTTGCATTTCTAGCTAGTCAGCAACCACCACCTTGTCAAGACTTCCAGAAACCAGCCCTCAGCAAAGGCTGGAAAATGAAGTATATGGTCCCTACAAGCACGGACTAAACTAGCCAGAGACAGCCTCACCAAGTCCCTTTGCTATAAGCACAACACAGGCACTTTCTGCTCAGATGTTAGCCCCCCCTGTTCTCGGTTGCTTCTTCTGTCACTTACAAAGGAAACTATAGCACAGCGATGCTGACAAGGTTTGCAGTAATGAGATTTTGAAAGTCTCAGCTCTTAGAAGTAAGTGATCAGACAAGACGGTTAATAATTGCCAAGAGAATCTTTGGGAACATAGAAATCCAAAAACAAATGTGGGGAACTTGAATTTATAGCTCCAAACAACATTTCATTAGTTTGACTGTAATATGGAGAGCCTGCCTCAATGCTTTTATAAGCTTGAGATTGGCAATAATGGATAATGCTGCTATTTGTCTTTGCCGTCATCTTTCTTGATAAAAACTACTTTCCTCACCAGTCTCATAGTAGCAGGAAACATGTACTTTTATTTCTGGAAACTGGAGAATATCCGGAATTGGGGAAATGGATTTTCCAATCAACTCCTGTCCTGGTAGATATCAGTAGCATTAAATATCTCCAGGGCTGGAATATCACACGGACTGTTACACTTGAGATGGGAGGGGAGAAGAGTTGCTTAAGTCCACTGCTTGGGAGAATTTTTTTAATGCAAATAACTGCAAAGAGAGCAAGTCAGTTTAATTAGGCCTCTTTTTTTTTTTTTTTTTTTTTTTTTGGATAGCTACTTAGCTGCGTAAGTCCTTTAACCCTAGCTTTTCTTTTCTAGGCCACATCTGAGTTGAGCACAGTCTCACCAGGGTCTTTGTGCTCCTATCTTACAAATATAAAGAAACAGCGTGTTGTCCCTTTAAGCGAAGACTGGCTTTTGCTTCGGTAGCTTTCTTCCTTCAGCTTTGATGGTAAATAAATGAACTCCTTGGGGTCTTTTTAGAGCAATCTGAGACTTGTGATGCCAGAAAGTGGAATAAGGAATAAGGCTGTGAAATGACTGTTCGCCATTATACAACTGTCTTCCTCTAAGTGGTAATTATGATTCTCCTAAAAAAATAAAAAATACAAAAGCCAGCTGAAATGATGAACCAGATCAGCTCTTCCCTCTGTTCCACATAACAAAAATGTGACTATTAGCCTCGTTCGAGCCCCATCCTCCCCAGCCTTCTGTATCAATTTATCTTAGTATACCATACAGCACAGAGAAATTAGTCTTAAATGAATTTTTAGATATTACACAAAAATAAACCTGTCAGGAAAACAAGTTAATTATAAATGCCTCCCCTGTATACAAGTTATAATTTAGGGTTTTTGTGTGTAAGTGGAATAACAATAAAAAGAAAGACACTGTGCTCAAATTAGCATTTTAATTTCTGCTTTAAAATTTGAACACTATTGTTAAAAAGATTTTGTTCTCTCCTTTGTTGTAACTATTCACCCTGGCTTTTCAAAAAAAAAGTTTAGTTGTGTGAGACGGGAGGTTCTCTTCTTTAAAGCTAACAGCTACATTTAGGGGACTTCTAGTAAAGATGTTTAAAACTCTCCATTCAATAAGCAGACTATTCTGGGGAATTTTGATGGCAGGCAAAACTGCGTGAGAGTTGCCCAGGCACCTGGGAAGATGAGAAGAGTCATCTGTGAGTCAGAGGAGGGGAGAACCTGCCAGAATCGGTTCAGTTCCCAGCAACGCCGCTACCTCGCCGTGTGGCTCCCTCGGGGTTGATCAAAACTAGAATAATCCATCGAGATTTCTAATCAATACTTCTTAGCCAGCGCTGCTGCTGCAATTACTAATGTAGAAAATTCAGAGACGCGTGTTCCAGGTCGCAGATGGCTGTTCCTGGTCATCGTTAGCCTAGTCGAAGACAAGACATTATGGGTTGCAGCATGCCTGAAGATCCTAGTCTGCGCAGGCCATCTGCTATTCATTTTACTTCTCTATAAATAGGCTTAATAATGCAGATGGCATCTTGAGAGGGAAATGTATACTCTTAAGGGAACGAAGTTTTCAAATAGGAGGCACAGCTCTTCCCACGTACGGATTTGATAAGAAATGGTGAGTGCTTGCAGTGGTGGGTTTCTGTAGATGCTGCAGTTCTTCCAGTGCAGGCAAGCTGATTACCCTGAAGTTAGGAAAGATGAGTCCAACTTATGGAAGTGTATGAGAGGGCGAAATACAACCATGAAGTCTCTGATCAACATCTTCCCTTTTGTCCAGAGCAACGTGTGTCAGGGAGGCTCAGGATGGTAACGTTATTTTATTTTCGCTTAGTCATTATTTGCAGAATTGAGTGTCTGCATGCTAGTTCTTGGGAAGGTGATGGATGTGGCTCAAAAAATGGAGCAACTATGAGAAAAAGGCCAGAGGGGATTGCCAGAGAAATTCGGTGTTCAGTTAAGCAATTAACTTGCGCTAAGCAAGAATAGAAAAGAGCATTTATAAAGCCATTCTGTGAATTTGTAATCTGAAGTTCTTGGTTTTTACCAGCCAGTATTTAAAGATGAGGCTTTGAAGGTTAAATCTCAACCTTAAAACAGCACTAAAATTCAAAAACTGTGTGAAGAAAAAGGCAGATTTTAATGTGTTTTCCATATCTTCCTGAAGCTTCTTCTAACAGGTTTCCTTCTATCCTCTTAGATAGTTTAACCACAGTTTAATCAAGTTATAAGTGTTTGAAATCTCTCATACATGCCGGCTGAGCTTCTCAGTGTCCTCCTGATCACGCTGCTGTGCGCCCCACCTGCGCTGATGCTCAGCCAGAGGACCACCTCGTACCCGTATCACTCACTAGTAACTAGGAGGTTGTGTGCAGAATCCAAATCTTACCATGGTAGTTTTATCAGTCCACCTCCTTTGTAGGAAAAGGGCGCTAGGTGCATTGATATTCAATTTCAGGACAAGTGAAATGCTTTTTATTGAATGCAATAGAAATTAATAAAAACAGAAAGAGCACAACAATAAATGCTGAAAATAACGATAGTTTAAAATCAAGTTACTCTTGTTAACACCAACACTTAAGGGCATTCAAAGTCCTGTGATACTTTTATCTATTAAGGTGGGCTGTATCTATTTTCTCAGCTGTAAACTTGGTTAAATGTTTGGGTTTGGTTTTTTAAAATGCAGCTTTATATTAAATCGTTGAAAAAAATTAAGGATGTAAAAAGACATCATATAAAACCTCAACCTGTCACACGTTTTAATGCTTGTGCTATTAAGGATCGTGCCCTTTTGACACGAGGTCATGAAATACTGAGCAAATGACACATTTACACCCACCCCTTCCACCCTCTGGGACAGGGAGGCAGTCGCTCTCCGACCTCCCACCAACCCAGTTCCCTCCTTCTGACCACCTTCTGACCACCACCACCACCTTTCTTTCAAAACCCCTCATCCCCTTCCCACCCGCCCGTCCCCACCTGGCCTTTCTGTGACCTCCCATCCGTCAAAATCCCTGACACCTCACTCCCAGCCCCATCCTTCCCGTCACTGCTCCCAGCTCCGTTAATTCGTTTCTCGTCTCGTTGCTGCCCAGTCTGTCTTTAACCCTGAGCTACCATTTTCCTCTCTCAGCGCCGTGTGTTCAAAGCATCCAACTCTGGCTCGTGCCTGGCATATGTGTCAGCCACGTGCCTCCGCAGAAGAAATCTCAGGACCACCCAGGGACCCGTTGCTGAAAATATTTTCTTGCTTCTTCCACTTTCTTCTGTCACAGCTTGTCTTCTGCGTGCTCGGGTCACATGTCTGCATGCCTTTCTACAAAGCAGGCACCAGTTCCTTCTGTCCTCAGACAAACCCCTTGCCCTCCCTGAAAATAGTCCTGTTCCAAGTCTTTTTAGTCTCCGATACCCTCTTATTTTGTTCAAATACATCATTTTTCTGCATCCTTCTTTGTGAATTTGTCTCACTGAGGTTTCTAATGATCTGGACAAATAACCTGAACTAAGCTGTGGACCTGCCGTCACTTACTTCACTGTGGTAGCTTAGACTTATCATAACACATGCCTTTGCTTAAAAAAAATGTATTTTCAGAGTATGGCCTTTTTTTTTTTTTAATTTTCCCCCCAAACTTTTGTCTTCTTCCGGTTCTCACCATGCAGTATCTTTGGTCAATTGTCCTTCTATCCCCCTGCCTCCAGCCAGCTGGATGTGAGCATTACACTTTGCTCCTTTTACTCAGGACCAGACCTGCGGTTGCACAGTATGCTTCCTCTCCGCTTGAGTTTCTTTCTTTCTTTCTCACCAGGTATCCTCCCTCTTACCTGAATTTTCTTTCTCGTATAGTGTCTTTCCTCTGCTGTTCTCCAGCGCTTTCTGCTGATGCTCTTTCTGGAAATGGCACCAGCAGACAGCACGCATGTATGGGTGAACAGTAAAGGTTTGTGAATGGGCTTCTGGTAGCGTTCCCTGGGAGCCTTCGTGGGCAGCCCATCATATCCAGATATCTAGGCCTATTCAGGCTTGGGATGTGTGTGGGCCTGTCTTTGTTATTGCTATTTCTTAAGCACAACGCCCTCCCCAAACCTAATTTCAGGAAGGACAATGAAGCTCCCTTTCTCTCTTCTGCTGGTTTTATATCTGCAACTCTGCATCGTTACCACCACCTCTGTGGCCTGCACATTTAGGGTCTGTTTAAACCCTGATAATTACTGCTGAAAAACATTTACCCTGGCTGGCCTTTTTTCCCTATTGCAACAGAAAAAATAAGATCTATGTGTTGCCTCCTGTTTTGCTTATTGTAATCTCTGCTGACGCCTCCACCTCCTACTTCAAGCCCCATGAAAGGCAGCCGTCAAAATCCCCTTTCTTGCCTGTCACAATGACCTTATTACCTCCCTCTCTGAATCCTTGTGCTGACACCTTTGGCTGCCTCTAGTTTAAATTTCTTGTTCTTTTGTTCTCAGGCCTCCCATAACTCTTACCCTAGCCAAGCAGGTTCCCTTTCATTTTATCCTCCTCCCATCTCTTTCTGTTCAGACACTGCTGCCGCTCGCACTCTTCTTTCTCCTTCTCACCCAGCCCTCTCCCTTTGACCTAGGCTGCAAGTGCCTCGACTTTGTTGTTGTTGATTATATCCATTCATAAGAAGCCTTGCTGCTTTTTTGCACAGACAAAGGAAGAAAGACTTCTTTTTTTTCCGTGTTTCCTCCCATGCTTTGACTGAAGGCACCTCATGTGCTTGCCCTGGTCACCTTGTCCATCACTCATTTGCCACTGCTTGGCAGCTCCTCGTGGTCAAGGTGCGCTGGGAGCTTTGGGGAGGGGAGTCTCTTTTCTTCTGCACTTTGAGGTCTCTAAGAGGCACTCAGGCGTAATTAATCATGACAATTCAGGCATACAGATGTCAGGGGTTATTTTGGCTTCAGAGTATTTGGTCGTCCCTAGGATGAAGCTGATTCCCCCGCTGTCTGCACTGAGTTCTGGCCCAGGACACCACTGCCACATCTGAGTGGTATTTCCTGAGTTGGAGCCTTTTATTTCAGTGATGAATGGCTTCCCATATGCTTTGAAATATGCTAATCGTGTTGTATGTTTTATAGTTTGTTCTATTTGCATTTACAAGTCAGAGTTCAGTTATGGATGATCATTATATTGAGCTAAAATAAATTAATATTTTTATATTCTTCTGTTTTATTATGCTTTTTGGTCACATCATCTTTCCTATGTGGGCAGAATTCAGTGTCTTAACACCTTCAAGTAATTTCTAATATATTTGGTCTTTTTGAATGAATGAGTGAAAATCAGAGAGAAAGCTCCTGATTTTCCTGAAGCTTCCCTGTTATCCCTCTTCACTAAGGGTCTGCAGTAGTCACCTGCAATTTCAATGTTTTGCTGGTAACTACTGGTATCTTTTTGCTGCCTGAGAGGCGTCATGTAAGGATATATTGAGCTGTATTTTCTGCTTTGTATCTGCAAATCCCGCAGTGTGTGACTTGCAGAGGAGAAGGCTTGGCAGAGCTGCTGCAAGGTGGACAGTGGGTGCCTGTGCCTTGGCACACCCGGCACAGCCAGAGAGTTGGCTGCGGCCATACGCAAGCAGCACGGGCAGTGTGTCTATCCACCGGATAGAGAAATCCCCTGCATGTTTTAGTCTGCTGTAGCGTCTGGCTACCAAGTGGCAGACACAAAACCTGGTCAAATCTTGGCTGTCAGTTGTGGCATCATGCTTGTGGTCCAGGGGAGAGCATTGTCTGAGTTCGCTGGGGCAGCTGAATCTTCAGAACTGCTAACGTTCTGTATTTCTGATATTACATTATCATGTTCGTGCTTTATCAAATGCAAATTTACTCCTTTGGTTTAGTTTTTATCTATACTGAAAGACCTGGTTTAAAGGACTTCAATGATAGGTTCCACAGGACTATGTTGAAAACTGATTGTATTTTACAGTGGTAATGGAGTTTGTCTGAGACGAAATGACATTCAGTATTACCTGTTGACGAGCTACTGTTTTTCTTGATTTATATCTATTTTTTATTGGTAGTTTTATGCTTTGCCAAAGGGTTTAAACAAAAGCAGTATTGTCGCTCCATGGATGCTGTCCGGTTTTGTAGAGCTAAAAAAAGCTACTCATTCAAAAAGAGTTCCTTGATTAAGTTATCGTTAAGTCACTGCCATGAGTGAGGCTTTTTACTTATGTTTTCTACACACTTCTTTTTTTCATTTATTGGAAATAATGTTTACAAGAATCTACTAATTTTGTAATTGCTTGTACCTCTTGGAAAAATATTTTTCCATCAATGACTGGGGAATTTCGAGACAGCAAACATGCTCAGCCACTTTACGGTAATCTTTTGTATTGTTTCCCTCCTTATTTATTAACAGTCATAATTTCTCACTGGTATTTCTTCCCCCTTCACAGCCGCAGTATATTTATAAGAGCCATTTTGTTCTCTGTAATCACTTTAGCTAGCATTAAATCATTCTTTGCTGCTGCCCTTATCTTTTCTCTGCAAGGCTTAACTGACTATAGTTTTCTTTCATTTTTGCCTCCTTCTCCGCTTCCGTTTGCACTCGGATCTGTGAGCAGTTCCTACGAAAACTGTATTGGTTACCTCCCATCCCTCTTTTCTGAACCTTTTGTTTTCTGCCTCTTAACTCAGGTCTGCATTCAGAATTTTCCAGCCTTCTTCCCTGCTCCTGGATTTGAGCGCTCTTTGCCTCCTAATGACTTACAATACCAGTTGCTATTTGAAAACTGATTTTCATCTGCAAAGTCCTTTGTAAAAATTAATTGATGAATAGTAAAGCATTTTCTGAAGGCATTCTCTTATCGAATCCTGAGCGCTCTGTGGGCCTGCTCCCCGCTCTGAAGAGGTGAAATAGCTCATGAATATTGCCCTCAGTGCTTTCTTTTATGAGGCAGATGTGTCCTTAATCCTCAGGGAAGAGCTAGGTCTAACCTGAGTTCGGGGTGAGCAGTTGAACAAAAATTTAAGGGAAACTCGGTCTCTTTCAGGAGGGGGTGTCCCTTAAAAGCTCAGTTTCAAAGTTGCTTCTGGAGCCAGAAATAAATGCAAATAACAAAATAAGATGGAGATAAATGTTCAAATAATTTACCTGCTTCTGTAGTTTTTGATTGAGCTTTGAAGTAAATGTCTTATGCATTGATTATTTGCTTTTTAATGATCTTATCAAGAATGCCTTTTAGAGATGAAGAAATGCTTTTGAATGAGGATATGAATGGGCACAAATAGATCCTCTCCAGTATGAATACCTGCCATTCAGACGGGATGAATTGCTTTTCAGAATTGTGCGGTTTCTCTGATCAGTTGCTACAGCTGGGAGCAGCCAAGAATACCAATAAAAAGGCAGACTTTCTGGAAGCAAGTTAGCGGTACTCTGCCTGTGGTTAACTTCCCAACCCTCTCTATCCTTCGGAGGCAGGGAGCAGCAGAAGGGTCTTCTCCTGCATCTCCTTCTGTGCTGGTTTTATTTTGGACGTTCTGAAGAGAAAGTCTTAAAATACAACAAAAAGTGCCGACAACTTTGGAGAAGCGAAGGTAGTATCACTCGTTCTTACTAGAGCCTCCAGAGATTTGGGGGTTTTGTTTTTCTTCCTCACTGTAGATTTGATATTTCTCAACAGCATAGGTTGTGGCTGGAAAATTATTATTGACTGAATTAAAAACTTTCCGCCAACAGGCCACCATTCTGAAGAAAGCTTCCATCTCCCCAGAGAGGACAGGCAGCTGAGGCAGCCTTCTAAAGGCAGGGAGGTTTCATCCAACCTTTGGGGAGAGAGAGAGAGGCTCTCAGCCGAGGATGTGCCTCTGAAAGTTGGCATCTGAGCTCAGAAATGGGCTCCTGGTTCAAAGTGAATCCCCTAGTTGTCCCCACTTGCTGTGCTTTGATTTACATCATGGGGTGGTTTTGGTGAACATGCACTGGATTCATTTCAGAGAAAACTGAACTGAAATGTGCAGTTAAGGGTTGCACCTACCATGCTCCAGGTGCTAATGGGCATTCGGTATGTGGGGCCAGCCCAGAGCTAGTCTGAAACCGGTGCCTCCAGGGAACACGTGGTGGGGCATCAAGTCCTCGAGACCAGAAGTTTTTTTTGCAGACCTTCCTGTTGTGCCACTCTGGAAGACTGAAATTTAGGACAGTCTTATCTAATGAAAAGGAACTGGGTACTAGCCATGATTTCTGGAGTTCTGAACTTGTAAAAGAGTATTTTGCTTCCAGTATGCTTCACCATCTGTCTTTGCCATGTCTTGTGTTTGTGTTTTTGGAACAACAGGTTTAATATGAGGAAAGTTGCAGCCAGGTTCGACAGCCCAGACTCGGAAGTAGTGCCATATGTAGATATGACAATATCATTTAGTGCTATCGGGCCAATCTGTAGGCTGCAGGTTTGTGATATTGTCACATTTCGGCTGAGGGCAGCAGGTACTTTCTCTGCAATTTCTGGCCTGGAATGGGTGGTTGGGCTCCTGGCAGGAGAGACAGGGCATTTTGTGTAGCAATTGCTCTTTGAGACATGGGATGACTATCACATTTTCTGTGTGAGATAACAAGTTCATTTTTCAGCATGAAGTATTTCCACCGTTACTGGGAGCAATTGTTTTTCACTGGCTCTCACTGTCAGTATGAGGGTTGTAACATATTTCAGGACCTCTTGAGTGGTTTTTCCACGATCCATCACTGAAGCCTGCCTACTGTTAGATATTGAAAATTATGACAAGTACCTCGCACACAAGGTGCCTGTTTTGGTAGCGATTGTAACATCATCCCTGCTTGCTACTTAGCAGCAAATTCAGGTATCTTAGTATTACGGCAGATGCCTGCTATTTTAACATACGTGGTGCGCCCTCAGTATGCCTACCTGCATTTCAGGTACTGCACCAGAAGGGTGCAGTACTCCTGGGAATCCCACGCTTTGTCTTTCAGCTCCATGCAGATCTCCCGGATACCCTACAACATCTAAAATGGCACTAGAAGCCAGCGGTTAGGCAGCTAAACCTCTAGTCCAGCATGCTGTCATGGGAGGCGGTGATGAACAGCACCTCCAGAATGTCTCAGCCGCATGGGGGGAAGGGAGGTATTGCAGGGTTAACACAGGGGTTTACGAGGTGAGCATCAAGGTGACTGTATTACGGGAGAAAAGGGAAGAGTGATTTTTTCCCCAAGATTCTGTTCCGTATTAGATGAAACATTTGGCAAAGGTGTTGCATGAATCACCGGGGAGATGCTGAATCCTTGAATTGCCCAGACATTACATAGTTTGGTCTCTTTCTAGCTCTGGTCATTCATTGCAAGTAGATCATGCGCAGCTTGGTGGCAGCATGATGTCCCCTGTATGTACTGTTGGTCTATACAGCATATCAAGACTTGAGGTGAAATTAAGTTTATGGCATAATAATAAGCTACAGTGTTTCTTTGCTGAAAGAGCAGATGGTGCTTTCTCAAAGGAATCAGAGCAGTAACTTCACCCGCTAGTGGAGACTCACTGCCTTTGCCTCTCCGTCTCATGGCTCTGTTCAGGTTGACGGGGAGGTCAGAGCTTAGTCTCAGAATTAAAAAGTTTTCTTGCTGGGACTGTGAGAGAGGGAAGCAATGTTAAAGATGGCAGGAGATGGAGCATGTATCTAAGCAAACTTTTGGCATGCCCCAGTTTAGCTAGCCGTTTCACGACAGCATCCTCGTGTGCTTTGCGGGGTCGTTGATGGGAGGTCTGCTGGTGACTGCAGAGTATGCCTGTGCAAAGGTACCCGAGTATGACTCCGCTGGTTCAAGCAGGTGTAGTGAAGATTTTAAATTCATGTGCTCTTCTCCAGTAGGTGCAAATCAAACCCCTTTTGTTTCAATCACAATGGAAGTCTGGAAAAAGAACATTTTGCAGAAAGTACTGATTTTGATCATCTCTATTGCTTTATGTGTCTTTTGTAGTTGATTTTGAAAGTGAAAGAAAGCTAGCTTAGTTTTAGTGGAATACCACTGGGTTTTGATTATGTTTGCTAGAAGTGGGGGGGGGTCTAGATTTGCACTAGAAAATTCCACAGGTTTTGCTTGCAATTAAATGCACATATAAGTTAATTTGAATCTTTGCAAAGCAAGTTCCCGGACATGTGTAAAGAGAGAGAGAGGGGGAGAGAAATAAAGACTTCTCTATCATCTCACTTATTTTGATGGTGTTTTTCAAATTTGTGTTTCTCAGAGCCCAAGAATGCATAATTAAGATCCCTGTATTTCTGCACAGCCAAAAAAATTAGTTATATTTTAGGGAACAGAATGCCTTAATGCATACAATTCACATGCAGCGTCAGAAGTAACATTTTAAGTATCAGCCCACTGTCTCAAGGTGCTTCTTTCTTTCTCTGCATTTCTCTCTCTGTGTACCTGTGAAAGCCAGCTCTGCCCTTTGCAAAGTCATTTTATTGTGGCTTCCAGTTCATCAGCTACTGGGAATATGCAGGCTAGCTAATATTCCTTTTGCTTTACAAGTGGGAGAGAGAGCATACCAACTAATAAGGGCACAGTGTCAGAGAATAAGGAGGCAAATGAAAAAGTAGTAAAAGAAAAAAATATTTTTAGCCCTACAGAAAAATCTCATGCAAATGTGATAGAGAAAGAAAGGAAAGGAAGAGGAAATAAACCAAAATGGACCTTTAAAGAAAGGAATTATGCAGATATGTATCTTGATTTTCAAAAGTGCTATTAATTTTTTTAATTAAATTGCATCTCGTAAAATATGCAAGATTTACAGTTCTCTTATGAACAGCATGATCAAATGACGACAATTCTTTCCCCACTTTATACTCTCAATAGAGCTCAGCAGTAATGTATTTTCTCAATTTAAAAGCTTTCTTATGTCTTATCTCAAAGATCAACTGTGGTCAGCTGGAAAAAAATCAAAGAAAGCTTAAAATAAGGATGAAGTGACATGCATTTACTTAAATTTTCTTGAGAGTGCTGCATGCAAATACTATTTCTCATGGTAATGATAATATATTCCTGAAAGAAAACATTTTACTGCTACAGTGATATTAGTAATATCATCTGACGGCATATCAAGATAGCTAAAGACCACTAGTAAGTTCACCAGGAATATAAAATATGCTATTGGACTGTGAAAAGGAAGAAAACAAATCAAAACTAATTGAGATATCTCAAAGTTAAAAGCAACTTCTCACAAAGCTTGTTTTAAGGGAAAGAAAGCGAAAATGTGAAGTATATTTACATCATTTTTGATACCCTTACTAACATAAACGGTGAAGACTTACTTCTGACATTAATTCAGCAGTCTTACCCCAGTTCAGAAAATCACCAGAGATGGAATTTAACTTTTAGACGCATTAGTATTTTGCAGTAAAATCCATAAACATATTTATCTGTATGTGCTGAGCCTTGAACAGCCTGAGGATTGAATCTTAATTCTCAGTACAGAGTCACGGGACTCTTGTGTTACCAGAAGCAGAAACTGCCCTTAATCTAGACAAAGGAATTTGAAAACTCTGAAAAAAATACTAAAAAAGAGAAAAGGGGAAAAAAAAAAGCGTTCAAGCCTTCCAGAAGGCATTGTTATTCCCAGCTGTAAGCAGGTGTTCTTTGAAGGTGGCCCAAGCAGACTGCAACTCGTGAGCTGCTGTTCCCAGCTTTGACCAGCAGCTGAACGAGACCTTAATGTCTCAGGTTTGGGGTCTTTCACAGCTTGTCAGCCGCGGTTTCACCCCAGCTGTCACGGACATGGCGCAGGATGAAGCAGAGTCACGTAGCAGCTCCCACCCCCTTCTGTGGAGCTCAGGGGACTTGCATACGGCAGCCAAGCAGGGAGGGTGCCTGCTCTCTTTCTTTCCCATCGCCGGTGAGTGGGATGGGCTGAAGCACGCTAGACTACCACAGCGGTTTGTCCCAAGAGCAGATGAGGAGGACCGTGTATCGACCATGCGCGGAAACACCAGGGAGCTCAGAGCAGGTCTGGGACATGTTGTTGGCCACAATCACAAGGCCACCCGGTGCACCAAAACCAGGGAAGTGCCCCCGCAGACGTAAAGGCGACCAGCAAACATGGTTGTTTCCTGGTTTTTTATTCATCGGGCATGAATCGGCACAAGTGGTGCCAAATGCACCACAAAATACAAGATTTGAAAAGCACTGACAATATTACCCTTATATGATACCGTAAAGCATCGTCTGTGGTTTGCTTCACTCCTCATCCTGCGTCCCACAGCCTCGTGGGGTGCAGGCAGGCGAGTGCTGGGTGAGGAGGTGGATCAGTCATGGCAAGGAGACTGAGTGGTTTGGGTGGTTCCCTGTTTTAACATCTGATACACAGACACAATGCAAATGTGCGCTGTTGACAGAAATGGCCAGCTGGCTGAGTATGTGTCTCTCCCTCTGATATGTTAAATTTAGGCTGTCTACTGCTCCATCCTTATTCATGGACATGATGACGAGTTTTTCAGAGCCCCTGATTGTTTAATATAATCTGTTTACTACGAAACATCTGATAGCTATTATAGAAAATGTCAGATAATTTCTGTTCCATTTTTCCATCCCGAGGAAAAAAAACAAAACATTTTGTATCAAGAAACATTTCAATAGCTTACAGACAAATGGACAAAATGCACAAATGTCAGATGCACAGCTCTGAGCAATGGGGACATGAGCTGAATAAAATTCTAGTTGCATTTGCTAATGCCTGATAATCGACATGATAATAGAAGATTACAGATAGGGGTATTGTTTGTATTCTAACCCTATTTTCTGTGATTTTCACACTGCAAAGGCTATTCAAAAAATGATATCCTTTTGGGATTGAGATTAGTTTTACAAATAAATTGAGATTTGGGAATGACACTTCAAATTAGCACTAAGGTAATGTTCTGGGGGAGCTGGATAAAATGGACACTGGAAAACCTACTGCATTTTCAATCTGTTTATAATAATTTACCTGAGATAAGAAAGAAGCATCTCTTTCACTTTTCTGTAATTATTGTAGGGTAAATTTTGTGTTGTAAAATACAAAGATTTGTCTTCCAGTCTTATGACTATGGCAAAAATGTTTACTTGCTTTTGAAATAAAATAGTAAGCTCTAAGAATGCTTTTCTTTTCTAATTAAGAGACACAATATATAATAGATAATACTTGAATGATGGGATTTTATATAAAAACACATTACTCTCTATAAGTCTTTTTATTTACAGGTAGACATGAACATTCCTGATGAATTTTCTCTGGGGTTTTAGAGACACGTAGTTGTTTCAATTTAACCCTTCCATTTGTATTTTCAGAGGAACAGGATCACTAAAACCAAGTCAAAATATTAGTGCTTTGTATATTTGTGAAAGAAAATAAATTGTTATTCGAAGGCAGTTCTTTCAGATGAGTCAGTTAAATGTGAATGGAAATGAAAAGCTACAATTTAAAAGCATTTTGTGAATTATACTTTTTGAAAAAGGAAAGAGCCTCTGCCTTTGACAAGACAATTTGCAGGAAGACAGATTTTCCATGGCTTCAGTTATCGTGCTCCAGGAGCAACAAAGAGGCAGCCGGTGTCCTCTTTGTCAGTTCAGGGGCTTCCAGTCTCTCTGTGTGTGGCAAAACACTATCAGCAGCACTCACAAATATTTCATAAGCTAAGAAAGATCAGCTGAGGTTCAAGTGAAAGGATTTTCTTCTTTTCAAAATCATTGACATCACGCACAATCTATATATGTACAAGGGAGTGATTTATTGTTAGCAAAAACAATACATTTTTTAAACTCCTTTATTTGGGAGTCTGACTGCTTTACCCAGAGCTGTATGTTTCTGAGAAAATGTTAGCTTTGCTATAAGCTTCTTGCTTTATAAACAGAGTGAGGAATTCTGCCCTCTTTTCACAACAGCTTTGCATACGTCTTCATCCTGGAGAGTCAAGAGAAGAGGGAATTTCCCCTTAGTCTGGACTACCTTTGCTCTTTCTGGGGCCTTACAGGTTGCCCTAATCTTGTTTCACTGTTATCACGGAAATACTACACTTAGAAACCTGCTTTTTTTGAAATGGTGGATTCAGTTCCCTTTGTCTAGATTTAAACACAAGGAAACCCCTATTTTCTGTCTTCCCACACCCAACATGACTTATTTTGCATAATTAAGCAAAGGAAAAATGCTGGTTTAGAGAAGTCTTGATATCACAGTTGCAATGAAGGCAGCTTAAGTCTTGTCCTTCAAGTGGTGGGGTTTTTATCTTCCTTCATGTTTTATTTATGGCGTTTTGGCTGGCCTACTTCTAGTCCCATTGGAAATTCCCCAGCACACGCTTTATAACGCTCTGCTGATGGAAGAACTGGCAAGCTCTCTCCCCATTAAATGTAACCAACAGCATATTCTCAATCAGAATTTAAGTTTCTCTTGTAACAAGCGATTAGAAGAATATTTTCAAAGTTTTTGCCACAGCTCCTTTACCACAGGGTTAGGTAGTACCGATGCTGCCTGTGCTCTCCTGTGTGTTTTTAGAGGAAGCAGGACAGCAAACTGTGAGGCATCTACTCATTTAATGCTCGTTAGTTCCCTGCCTCATGGCTCCTTTCATGCAAATGGCAATTCATCCCAGCTGCCTGGCTTTCACGTTTGAACCCAGTAGCACCATCTCGCTGTCAGCCCTTTCTTTAGCGGGTCCTCTTCACTCCTTCTCTTTTACCATGGGCTTCACCCAGGCCTCTCTCCTTGCCCTCCCTCCTTCATGGGAAACACAGGAATACCTTCATCCCCGCCACTTCTTTGTCTCATCCTCAAACGTGCTTTGTCTTTCAGTCTGTAACTTGTATATGGGTTTGAAAAGTGACTTAGTG
>NW_008824908.1:3507118-3523769 GCF_000699105.1 Pygoscelis adeliae | reverse complement strand
AGAAATACTTCCCCCCCCGCCACTTCTTTGTCTCATCCTCAAACGTGCTTTGTCTTTCAGTCTGTAACTTGTATATGGGTTTGAAAAGTGACTTAGTGTATGCTGAAATGGAGCCTTAGGGTGGAGCTTTCCCGAGCGACCTGGCTTCTGTGCAAGCCTACCAACAGTGTTGAATAATTATTGCTGCTGCTGATGGCAGCAATGACTGACTATTTGTGTCTGTAGTTAGGGTGTAGGAATGGCTAATAGTTCCTCATCTTTAAAGCTGGAAGAAAACTGAATTCATTACAGAGGGCCAGGATGCCTCATGGCTTTATTCCTAGTGACGCTGGTCAAGCAAAGCTAAGTGCTGATAATGTCATAGTAACTTCTGGTTATCTGAAATAACTTTGCTTTGCTGAGATTGAACAATACTTAAACACAATAGTTAGATCCTAATGTCTTTGGAAAAAGGCATGGGAGTTGTAAAACCCATTTTTAACATCCAGACACCTCAGAGTTAGCTAGAAGCTGCCTTATTTGAACATCCACTTGGCAATTACTCTGACAAAGCACTTGCTATTAGCACAGAGTCTGACTCCAAGACTAGGATTAGGTTTTAATTCTGAGCCAGGAACTTCTGAAGAACATCATCGTTTCCTCTGAAGAACATAATCGTTTACTTTTAAATCTTTAGAGCTTTAGAGAAGCATCTCATTCTTCAGCCAAGTATCTCTGTTATTACTAGTCCTGAGAAAGTGCTGACATTTACACTGAATTGTACGCTAGCTTTCTGATTTCAGGAGCATACATTGCAGACAGAGCACCTTGTAACAGAGGGCTAGATTTCACTGGAAGACTATAACCAGTCTATAGCCAGAATATAACCATATATTCAGTGGGGAGAAAATGCTAAATGAAATTGTATTTTACTGGAGAACAGGTTTCAGCATTAATTAATTTGGATTTAATACATTTGCAATGGAAGACTGCTTTACATCAGACACAGTGAATACTGAATTATTTAGATGGGGTCAAATTATAAAGCATTGTGATCATTTGTAGTTCTTACTTGTAAATGAGTAGACTTCTTAAGCTTTTCAAGTAGTGTGCAATCCACTTCAGCCTTTTAATAATGATGACCTGTGCTTCCTTAAACTCCTGGGCTTTTGAAAGTGGCTTAGTTATTTTTTTTTCCCCCTGAATTTACCCATGTGGTAAGAGATCTTCTCAGATGAAATATGTTCTTGTTCATTTTTGCTTTTTCCTTAGTTTCTGACTCACTGTCTTTTCTCAGCTGTACTGTGGTAGGCATGGAAATGAGTGCAGATGCTTCCTCAGAGGTGGGATACTGGTTTTTCTCCTTCAGAGGATGAGGGGGAGGGAAGGGGAAAGGGAAAGGAGAGATATGCTTTCTTTTCACCTCTGCCTGTGAAGGCTTGCTTTTGTTTCCACTTTTGGCCAGGCGAAATCAAAAATGGAGTTTGAGGCCAAACATCTTCGAGCCTTTAAAATGGTGCTATTGATTTGTACTTTAATTGATTTATACGTAACAATACATGTGGAGCAGGCAGGGTGCTCATCCTGCCTGAGACGGACCAGAGCACTTTTAGGCTCTTTTTCTCAGACCTGAGCATCCAAGATACTATCAGTGGTACCTACCCATATATTTACATAAAGAAAATTCAGTCCAGCACTCATGCCAAACTGTTAAATATGGAAATAATTGTTACCGGGATGTCAAATGTATTCCTACTGTAAGCGGATACAGCTTCCAAATTTGGCTCAATAACTTACCCTTTTAGTCAAGTTTACTTCTAGGATAGGATCTTCAAACATGCTCATCATACTGTTTTTACTTCAAGTCAATGGGAGTAAATGGGCCAATGTAGAGCTCTTGAAAATCCCACTGCAACCCCAAGACAGATTAATATTCAAGTTCTGCCCCAACAGAAAAAATGCAAACAATGAAATTTATTGTTGGGCACTTAAAATGTTCCCCAGCACTTCCTAATAGAAAGTGTGCTAAATGATTTACTGTTCAAGGAATGCAAGTATCTACAGTGGGATCTTTTTAACACCAGGGTTACAGAATACACTTAGAGATGCAACTTCACTTGGATGACAACAGTTTGATTGTGACCATTACCATTTGGGAGGGAAATATGTTTGGTTTATTTTGCTTTTTTCACTTGTTTCTCCTATCTTGGGACTTCCTAACACCAGAGGAAAGTGACTTCTCAAACAATCTCATTAATATAAAGAAAATAAGCCTGGCAAATTCTTCAATTTAAAAAAAAGAAATAAAGAAAGGGAACTTAAGAATGAAAGAAAAATGTAAGAGGACACTGCAAGAAATCATGCCAGATGGAGCATTTCTCCAACAGTTTGCTCAATCAAACAAGCAAGGCAGCATTTATTTCAGTACTCTCCATTGAATCCCATTGTTTCTATGCTGACTTTACAGCATAGGTCCTGTCTTTTGTTTTGCCGTTGCTTCGGGATATCCAGGCAACGCTTCTGCAGGAGTCTGGTCTTTCAGAAAGAACTCTGCCCCTGGGCTGGGGGTAGCTGGGGGGGCACTTTGGGGCCCTGGGGTTGTGAACAGCATTGAGCCGTGACCCATTTGCTGCAAGTTGTCTGTCTGAGGTGGGGACCATCTTCCTCTTCTGTGAGAGCCTTTGCCTTAAGGTGACTAGGTAGTCACATCCCAGGCTTTCCTGGACATCCCTTTTGGTTTTTCCGCCCAGGTCCCATCTGCTTCAGCCTTAATGTGTCATGCATCCTTTTTCCCTCCCCCCAGATTGCTTTAAGAGGCTTCAACGCTTGCTTCTGTGGGGTCCAGTGAACTACCAACCTGTTGCTCTCTTTGCTTTCTCCCTGTGCTGTGTCATAGGGTGCTCAGCATCCTATGGTGCGGGTAGCAGTATGTCTTCTAGTGGTGACAAGGAAAGTTAACCACTGCCATGCTCACAGAGGAAAGGCCCCTATTGAAAAAGGAGGTGAAAACATAAAGGATGTATTATTTTTACCTGATAAACTGTCATGGCATTTTATTTTAATATCTCTCTCAATATTCTACAGTTATGGTTGAGGAGACATTATTTTATTTCCTTTGTCTTCAGGTGCTTATGACTCTTCAGAAAATTTACCTGTGGGCTAAAAGGTGTTTATAGCAAGGATCTCAAATGGCTTCACTTAGGGTACCTTTTTATGCCAAGCAAATTTCATAGAACCACCTGTCCTACTGTATAATATTCTTTGACCCTTTTGTCTTACAATTTTAAATCACACTGCGGTTGCAATAGTAACTTAAACTGAAAAACGATGCTGGGAAAGTATCTTCATTGCTTATGCAAGGTGGTTTAGTTTCAATCATTTGTAACATAATACTGATGACATTTTTTGATGGATCTTTATATGTGGAAGCTTTTCTGTGTAGTGCCTCAAATACTGAAATTCAGTACAAGCATTTGTAATCTTAAGGACTCTGAACTTCAGATCTCTTGTCTGAATTTCAGGAAAACATCATCTGGGTCACATTTGCCACTTACTGTTACCTTTCAGCTTTGTGTATAGCTGCCTGCTTCTCCTTCAATCCTTCCCATGAGTTTTATTCCATACAAAATCCTTAGATAGTGTATTTAGCTTAGAACGTAACATATGGCCCACGTGTCGCAGGTGGCATGGAGATACGTCCCTGACACTGAAGGTGGTGAACACTGAGGGAGCCCGGAAGGCTAGAGGGAAGTCCAGCTGAATTCCTTCTTCCCCACATCAGAAGGGGAGGCAAGCCTTATTTACTGTTGCCTGCATCATTACGATGCTGGAAGAATACTTTGATCATATTGTGTTTATCTGTGGGTAAAGGGAAGACTTCGCTTTATCATTCTTGTCATTTGGACTCCATTTTAGAGAGGTGAAATATAGAGGAAACTTGACTTGCATATATAAATGCACAGATGTTTCCTCAAATACACCGTCATCTGCTTCTAAAGAGCATCCCTTCTTGGAATGGACTAAAGTAAAATGTAAAAGTTTTATTCTAAAAGCTCTTCAGATACATGCATCATAAAACTGGTTATTTTGCTTTCTCATGCAAAAGTGGAACACTTTTGCACACACAGGAGCAGCATGTCTCAGTTTTGTTGTGAAGTAGCACAACAGAGGTTGAGAAAAGCTGTCCAAAGCTCAGGGCACCTTCAGGTCTGACTCAGGTAAGCTGTAGCTGCTGTGAAGCAGGAGGATCCATGGCTGCATCTTCAGCTGCCTGACAATTCATCTCTTCCTCTTCCCCTTTGAGTTCTCCGTCTTCCGTTGCCTGCCTACAGAAGAGGCACGATGGCCGCTCTGTGCCAGCTTCAGGAGGTCACTCTGATGTGCCACAGACAGCACAGCAAGGGAAAATTTGTCTGTTTGCTTTTTGTAATGCCCTATCAATGTAAGGCAGCGTACTAGAAGAAGGCTGCAAGCGTCTGCCCTGTTGCTATAACGTGTAGCGAGGATCTCGGCCTGAGTTGGGGAAAACAGTGGAGGTGGAAAACCAGGGAGGGTTGTGTCAGGGGTCCTGGTGGGGAAGGTGTGGGAAGATAAGGGAGTATAACGTCTGCCTGGCATGGGTGTTGGTCAGATGTGTCTGACTGAAAGGGTCAATAGCTTAAGTAAAACGCTTATAGATCCGAGCTGCTAGACTGGGGATTTGCAGAGTAAAAGAAGCAGTGTGGTGGTAGCTTGAAAGCTGTGCTCCTCCAGGACCAAATTAACTACCTGAGTTCCTCTTGGGAGACAGCCAAAATGCTGCCAAAATTATGGCAGGTGGAGACCACAAAGCAACGTGGATTATATCCCTAGAAGTGACCTTTTCCTCTTTAATTTCCATGCCGAGAAAATGCTTTTCTCAGAGTTGTGCTGAGTGGTGGGGATGGACATGGCTAGGAGCTAGGAGTACATTTAGTAGAACAAGAATAGAAATAGCAGTTTAGGGTTTTCTCTTTATCTCAGGAGGAAGCTAAACAGCCTTTTTAGAGAATGTGAGACTCTTAGTGGACAGAAACACAAATTGCATAGGATAATTTAGAAGATTGTGCCTTTAAATTTAGTTTGCGACACAACACTCTTAAGACTTTGCAGGAGTTTTCTGGAAAGTTTTTCCTCTTTCTCATTCAAGGATACTGGATAATAATGTTATTATCTACATGGTGATTTTCACCCAAATGTCTGTAATTGCTTTACAGCTGTAAACATCAGGAGTCTCATTGTACAGCAGCTGCAGAAAAACATGCTGAAGTTTGTTACATATTTAGGAATATCTTTGAAAAGGAAAAAAATCTGTGTTTGGACTCCATTTTTGCTACAGAAGAACCAGATTCAATATTTTTCATCTTCCTTTTGTCATGTCTGAACTTTTTTCCATTCTACTATGTCCTTTTTGTGATAATGGACCAGACGGCACACATTATTAAAAAGGCAGGGTACACCCTAGATTATATAGTGGCATAATAATGTTCTCTGGTTTATTCTTTGTTCTCTTCCTAACAATTCATAACATTCAATTTGCTTTTTTTATCACTGTTAAGTACAGACCTGACATTTTTGTAAAACTGTCTATTATAATGCCAGCATTTTGTTCTTAAATGTTAATAATAATCTCAGGACCTATCGCTAATATATATGTGTATAGAAAGTTGGATTTTCCTCCATATGGGTTATTTTACATTTATCTGCATTGAATTACATCAGCCATTTTATAACCCAGTCACTCAGTCTTGTAAGGATTCTGCCACATTTCCATTAGCCATCTTTTTTAGCACCCGGAGTAACCTGATGCTACCAGAAAGTCTTTTCACCTTACTGTTCATACCCTTTTCCGATCATTTATGAACAGACTGAAGAACAGGGCTGAACAGAGACCCCTCTTGGACTCCACTGGGGACATCCATCTGATCTGAAAAGTGACTGTCTGTGCCCTAATGTTCCTTTTGGGTTAGCCAACCCTTTCTCCATGTGATCAGTCCTTTGGTGCATTAGCTTATTTAGAGTTTTTGATGAAGGCTTTTATCAAATGCACATTTAGGCATCTGAGGATCTCCCTCATCTACCAGCTTCTTTATTCCTTCAAAGGACTCCAGCAGGTTTCTGAGGTACAGATACCTTTTGCTGGCTCTTCCACAGCATACGATATTTATTTTGTGGGTTTTTTTCTGCTATAGTTTTGTTCTTCTGACTGCTTTTCTGCTAATTTGCCTGGGAACACTCTACAGGAACCCTTCACAAATTAGGAAACTGAAAGTTTACCAGTCATCGGGTGCCAAGCTTTTGTGTATGAGGAAGGAACCTGAACCTCTCCTCATCTTCACAGTAAATGCTGAGACAAAGAAGCTGTTCAGTTCTTGTTGCATTTTTATCTTTTCTAAAGGTTCTTTCTTGCTCTTTGGGCACAGACTGTCAGCCACTGTATTTGTGACAGTGCCTTCCACATGACTGTGGTCCTTTCATGCTACTTCAGTAGTAGCTATATTAAATTATGTTTAAACATCTTAATGCTACAGTTTGTGGTTTCCCCATTGCTTCTGTCATATACACTGTTCTGGGTCATGTACAACCTACAGGAGGGATCCTTGCCCAAAGGATTTTGGATCTAAAATAATCTGAAATATAGCAACCAGGTATAAAACCTGTATTCATTTCCATTTTCTCTTTCCGTGACTTGTAGAAGTCCCAGGGGATTTTTTGAGGGTTAAATCATCTGCCTTTTCACTCAGACTACAGGGCAGAAGCACTCATGACAGCTTCTGCAGCTGTGAACCCCTGGTTATCCAGTTTGCGTGGCTGGTTAGAGAGTATGGAGAGACTCTTTTGCGTCCTATGCTCACATTTCCTTCTTAAGCAGTTGAGACGTGTCTGGGGCACTCACTCAAATGCAGAAGCTGGAAAATTTATATTAAGTGTAAATCTTACTCACGTATCAGAAAAATGCAGTGTTTCATTTTTATCATAGAAAGTATTGGTAGCTACGGAGTAGAAAGCTATTGCAAAAAAATGCTAACAATATATTAATAAAGTAATTTAAATATAAATAATACAATAAAAAGGTTGTAATACTGAGTGAGCATCATGCAAAGAATCCTCTTCAAATGCCATTAAAAAAATCAGAGTACAATACCTTTAAGATTCTTTAAGAGAAATTTGAAATGTCAGACACAGGAAGCATAAATGCCATAATGATGAGGAAAGGCTGTAAGAAGTACAACATTCAGGTATTCTGAAAGAGAGAAAACACTCCCATGACAACTGAAGCAATGTTTTCGTATCTGTGTTTTGTATTACATTGTACAGGTCTCTGCTTTCAGAGACCATTAAAGAGTTAGATCCCAAATGAAGATACTGGGAAGAGGAAAGGAAATGTTACATTGATTTTTAATAACTTATTTAAAGAATTGTTCGAACCATATATAATGGTGTTTCTCACCTATATAATAGGTGAGAAAAAGGGCTCAAGAGACAGAATCAGAGAATGTCACCATCTTGCTGCTCGGATAAAGTAACTTGTGCTGGACCTGGGCAAGAAAAGTTGTTTTCATTTCTATAATACATAACAAATCTTATCAATGCCCACATAATGTTTATCCACTCATGTAGAAAATATAAGACACTCTATTTGCAGTCAGGGTTTCCAAAGACAAATCTGCTGACCCATCATTGCTTATAAGTTTAAGGTTACATGAAGTAGACTTGTGTTGCATAATTGTATTTTCATATAATTGCTTTTTTGCTTCAGATTTGCTACTGTCTTTATTCTCTACCTTTGTTTACAATGACAATTGGTCCCCTAGTTGGTTTAAAACTGTAGGGTAGTTATTTTAAGAATAGCCTACAACAACCTATAATCCATTTTTATACAGTTTATTTATTTCCTTTAAAATTGTTATCTTTACTTTTTACACATTCTAAATGTGGATGGTGCTTTTTGCAATACCCACCCGAATCCAGTTTCTTCTCCAAAGGGTCGGCTGCCAATGTGTTCCAACCTAAATATAAGTTCCAGTCTGAAAGCTGACACTAAGTTACCATGAAAATTAGAAAATGAGATGGCAAGTCTAAGAAGAGAAAGATAAGAGGTGGGCAAAGAAAGAATGAAGTTGGGATTGCTCACAGATAAAATGGAGTAAAATTTCCCTACCCACCATGGTAGGTTTTAAATTGCTGATGAGTTCTACACGATGCTTCTCAAAGATGAACTTTTCAGCCCATTTTGTTTATATCTTACATTTTAATACTAGCATTGAATTATGGAACTTTTCAGTCATCTTAATTGTCCAAGATCATGGTTATCAATGAAAATATGACTTTGTCAAAGTTTTTTTTTCTGTATATACAAAATAGGGAAGATGCACATAGCGTTACAATAGAGTTGGAAACAGAGAGAGGAGGATGAGTGAACTCTGAAGCTGATCACTAAGTCTTCCAGCTGCATTATTTTAAAGGTCCCTTCCATCCACTGAAGGATGCTGTCCAGCTGAGCAATACAGGATGACTGAGGTTAATATTCTGTGGTGAGAAGGAAGAAATGAATAGGATAAGGAAAGAAAACGCATTTCTTTGGATCTGTCCGGGGCTTCACGCTTTCTGAGCTAGTTAGAAGTGGTAAGGTTCAGTCCCATGTTCCCTCTCCCCTGCGTGCTGAAGGAGTGATCCCAGGGCAGCTTCGGTTCATGTGCTCAGCATAGGAGCTGCTTATTGTTCTCAGTACAAAGCCATAGCTCAGGCATGTACAGTGAGACAGCCTTGGAAAGCTGCAGTAGGGTTTTGCATAAGCGTATCAATAAGTGTCATACGTTGGCATTCTACACAAAGCATTTGGTTTTCACGTTAACATGTTGGTTAATGGCTGTTTCCAAAATCTGAACTGGGAGGAAAGGCATGAAGTTCTAAATGCACAAAAAAGTGTAAAATCGCATGGCACCAGCACAAGACATTATAAAAGACTCATGCTGTTCTAAACAGCGAGTGCTTCTAGCCCACTCTTTTCGCCCAAACCTTCCAAAAGCACCCAGCTGTGAGCCCTTTTAATGAAAGTCTAAAGTCTAAATTTAAAATACAGATGTTAATTTTATGTTTTGAAATAAATTTTAAAAAGATTACATGGCCACTAAGCAAGGCTGAAAGCTCTTATTATGTGGGGCAGCTAAGAGTAACTACTGAATACCTCCCAAGAGTTTTTCTTCTTATTTATTGTTAATGCTTGCCATCCTTTTTCTGACTCTTTGCACTGCTCTTCATTATCTATTCTTTTTTGTATTTTGATCTAACTGAATTACTATTTACCTTGCTTTTGAAATTTGTGTTCATCTGTTTTAAAATCCTGCAGACATCTTAGGTATTACAGAGTACATATTAATAACATTTTTGAAGTCCTGCAGTGGCACAATATCAGATATATGTGTTTGATATCTTAATGTTTCAGAGCCTTACATAGACAGAATGTTTTTCCACGGTCACCAAATCGCCAAGAGACTAGCCCCAAATCAGTTTTTGTGGGAAACCTGCACACGGTGACAAAAATTTAACAGGAATAGGAAGTTGTTAAAGTGACTGCATAATTACCCATCGGTATCAGGTATGATCTGTTTATAAAAGCCATGTATTAAAAATAAGACTTAGCCAAGTTTCCTTGGCATTTCTCCGTAGTAATCCTAAAAGGTCACTGCTGTGGAAATGTGACTTCTCTGTCCCTAAATAATCTGGTCTGTTTGTAACAGTTTTTGTGATTTTTTAGTATTCTAAAGGTATGTCAGCTACGCCTTCCGATTGCAAAGATCATTCTGAAAAGAAACATTCCACACAGTGGATATTGCAAATGTCTTCATTCTGTGCAAAAGGGACCAAGGTAGGGTGCAGGCTTGGTGTTTGGGATTTAAACACTTTTGGGATTTAAACACTTTTAGAGTGTCTCTGGTGCCATTTCAGGTTGGAGAAGGGAGCTCTTTCAGCGTGTTCATGGGGCCCTTTGAGCCAGTCTGCTTTAAAGATGTGCATTTAATGGACCCAGAGGCCCCAAACATATTTCATAGAGCATTGTGCAGACAGAAGCAGAGACTTGGAAAGAAATAGGTGGCCCATGGGCTGTGCGAATTTCCTGCAGAAAATCCAAGTCTTGGAACTGTCTGCAGGTCTTTTATCTGTTGTGAGAATCCAAGAAAGTTCTTTTATTTTTTAATTTTTCATATTGACAAGTGCAACTGACCTTTGAAGTAGCTACTGCGTCAATACACGGCTCTAGACGTATTCAGAGGCTTTGTTCTTCCCCCCACTTAGTATAGTAAAAATAGAAACAAAATGATCATTTGAATAATGCATGGGGGATTATAATGATATAGACAATTAAAATTTGCTATTAGTATATACACTTAAACAGAATCCTTCTTTTAGTGGTCATCTCCATTATTGATTAAATGAGCTACTGGCGTGCGCATTTTAGTGGCAGGACCTGCGATATTCATCTGTGTTCCAATGCATTGTGTGTTTCCCATCTATGAATGCATAATGTGATACCTCAGGTCCATTTTTATACTTTTCTACCATTCTTGTAGGCTGTGATTTGGAATTATATAAAAGCAATATAGTCAATATTCATGTAAGCATTAATAAAAAGTTTCCAGTTATGTATTTATTGGGAATTTCATAACATTCTTATATGAGGGATAAACACCAAAAATATGATTTCCTATTTGAAAAGAGTCCTCCTTCCATTCTTTTTTCATACATCTTAAAGAAGCTGTTAAACAGTTTACCTTAATGTTTAAAGATAAAGATACACCAGCTATAACTGTTGATTGAAGAGCTAGTTAGGATGAAGGTGATAAAAAATGTTATGTTCTTCTTGTTGAACCTGTTTCAAGTAACAAGTAAGTAAACCTAAGCAGATTTTATTATAGGGAGTATCCCAAAGTAACTGGAAGTTTTTGCAAAGTACTACCCTGTTTTGTCATAGGCTGAGTAATACCAGAGCATAATGCAATTTAAGATTTAATTCTTGATTCTCTTCCATATTTAAGACATTCCAGTGCTTATCAGCTGCAAATAAGAAATTGTCGGAAAGCATATGGCATCTGTTGTACACCACATCATGCATTTCAATACCAGGAAAATTACAAAACTAAGGGAGGAGCCTGGGTATGAAAACCTTTTTTTCCCACCTATAGCAGATGGTCAGATTTCTAATTTAAAATTTTCTTGGAGTTTTGGCATACTGCCATCTGTCTCCACAGCTGCAACAGTGCAATAACTCTGTCACCTCTCTTAGGAAATGTTTCTTGAGAGTAAATTTAATGCCTAGCGAAGTGTTGAATTTACAGCTGCTGGGAGCAGAATATAATATGTAAGAGATGGCCATGAGGCCCTGCTGATTTCCCTCACCTGGTTACAAGTAAGGTTGTGTTTATATGAAACTGTTGTGAACAGCATTAGGGAGTTGGAGGGAAGATTTTTCCAGTTACTTGTTTTCACAGACCCTTTAGTAATCCTGTGTACAAAGAATTGATCAGCAGCGTCAGTGGAGATCTTGCACAAAGAGCTTGACTGACATTATGAAAAACATTCATAATCATTATCATTGCAAGAAGACTGTTTTCTGTAAGTTTTTTCTTTGTCTCAGCTCTGTCAGTCTCTCTTAACGTTGAAAATACTAGTGCAGACAGGCGGTTGTAATGTTAAATACCTTGCCAAGTGTTCAACCCATCTATCTGCTTAGGTATTCAATTGGAGATGGTGGCCCACCTCTGCAGAGCTGCCAAAATAGTTTTCAGAGGTAGCACTGAACGGGAACTTGTGGCATGGGAAATGCTTTACTGATTTTCCCTGGTGAAAGCAAGTCAGACTCTTCCAGATAGAAGATGGGTATCAGACACTACTAACTTGAATTAGAGTTGAAATTTGGTGCTGGGATGAAGATCTTCCTATCCCGTGACCACAATCTGAATCGTCACGTTTGAGCTGTAGTCTCTGTGTTTGCAACAGCATGGAGGTTATGCATACATGAAATTTACCTTCTTCCAGAAATTTGTGTGTATGTTTGGCTGGCTCTTCCACTTTGCCCCACTTAGAAATAAGATTAATGACAGGTTTACAGTTTCCAGATCTTGCGAGGCTGTCAAAACCTTTGTTACCCTCGTCACCTTCAGATGACAGGTGACTTACTAGCATTTTTGGAAAATGTCAGTTGAATACTCTGGATCCAGCAGGTTTCTCCCCATGTTCAGTCATCCTTGAGCTACGCTTATAGTTGAGGCTTGCAGGAGTGGTTTCTCTTGCAGTTTATCCAAGGAATGGATCAGTTCCTGGAAAACTCAGGTGACTGGAAAGAGAGAGGGGGGGAGATGAGGTGTCGCCGTAGAAAACCGGTGCTGCATGCACAGGGACGACAACTGCTCTGTCAGAGGAAACCACACGGGCAAGAGCTGCTCGACAGTGGGAGAAATCACAGAGCAGAGATCCTTTTCCTCACACCCTCACAAAGACAGTTTCCTTTCCGAAAAATGGTATCTATGACTCGAGCCCAACTTTTTTGTCTTCTTTCCCTCTCTGTCTCAACCTCCCTAGGGCAAAACACACTCCAAAAGCGTGTTCAGGCTCCTCCATCTTCCCATGTGTTGCTGCTCAAGAGCCAACCCCATACAATGTTATGTTTTTGAATAAACAAGAGTTTTTCCCAGCGGGGCTATGAGACACATTTCTGGGTTTGCATGGCGCTGTCTGCATTAAGCTCTATCACAGCGGCACAGTTTGAATTCTGAGCAGCGATTATCAGCTATTTGAATACAGCAAATGAGTCCTACAAGCTGCATTAATACATCAACATAGCTCTTTAGTTAGCATTAGTAGCCTTAGCAAGTTAGCATTCATTTTTCTCTCACTTTTTAAATTGACCGACATGTACTCCCTAAATCTTCTGTGTCTGCTCTGTTTTTGGTGATCATAATGATTTTGTAGGTGTGGTATTGAAGATATTTCTATTAAAGGAAGGTGATGAGACTGAGGAAAGATAACCTTGTTATCTTTCTGTTGTGGCATCCTGCCTTGGCCTTGTGTTGTAGCCTTGGATAAATCATCTTATCTCTCTATACTTTTCTTCCTCATCCACTGAAATGGACATGATAATATCTCATTTTTATCACAGTTTGTATGACTTCTCTGCTTATGCTGTAAGTAATGGACTGGCTCTCATCCGTGTCTTTCCGAAGGGGGGTCTGATCTTCACTGCAGCCTCTAGGTATTACAGTATTTCGCATAGCTCTTAAAGATAATGACTGGAAGTAATGTTTAAAATTTAAGCTATTTAGAGGCCACATTTTAGATTTCTGCTGTCAAATCATCCTGCAGACAGCAACATTTTCCCCTTAGAGAGTGAATAATTGAGTAGATTAATACACTAGCTCACAACTTTTTGTCAGATATTTTCTACCGCTTTTAAGGGAAGGTTTCAAATATGAGGAATAAACAGTGTCTTAAAATACTTCTCCACACTGTAATTCTACACATTTGTCTCCAATAGACGGAAGCCCTAGTCAAGGTAATTATTATTTGCATAAAAATCAGGTCCTCAAAAAATGCTTGTGTCCTTGATCCTCCAAGCACTTAAAGACATTCTTAATCTTACACATGATCATTTCCATTTAGTTTATTTAGATCACACAGATGCTCAAGGTTAAGTCTCTGCCCAGGCATTTATAGGATTGGACCCTCAGATTATGTATGCTAAATGGCGAAACATTATTTCAAATAGAGTTGTTTCTCATCGAAAACCATTTTGTAGAAAATAGTATTTTTCTAGAAAATTCACCAAAAGCCACCTGATTTTCTTAGTTTTGTAGCTGAGAAATGAAAGGACTCTGCCATCCAGATAGTTTTCTTCTTCTGTCTTTTTAAGTCTAAAGGAAAAATGTTGGGATAATGGGAAGGTGGAAGGGGAGAAGAGTAGCTTCGGAGCCAATACTGAACACTGAAAATAGCATTACTGAAAATATTGGGTTTGGAATGTATGCAATATATTTATTTCACATTTTAAAAATATTTATATTTTTTCCCGTGAAACATACCATTTTTTGGCAATCATTTATAATCATCTGTGTAACATGCAGAGTATGTATAATGACCTGAGTTGTGCTGTATAATCTATGTCAGCACTGTGTTGGTTTATCCCCAAAGGTCCATGAAAACGTATTGGTTTCCTCCAGTGTTTTCCATTATCCTTGGGAGATTTCATATTTAAAAAAAAAATTTTTTTGAATTTATTTTAAAGCTTTCTAAATGAGTCACAAGAAAATGGCTCCCAGAAGGACAACGCATCCCTAAGTGTATTAGTTGACAACCTGGGAGGCTGTTCCACAGCTGTGAACACAGTTGCCTGTGGAGCTCTGACAGATCAAGACTCAGCTGCTCTTTAAACTTCTCTCTGACACTGAAACCACAAGAAGAATAAGGGAAAGGGAAGGGGTGAGGTTAACGTAGTGTTTATAGTTGGCTTTGGTTTCCCAGTCCCCCCAAATGTCTTTAAAATAAAGTAAAACGAACAGAAAGAGCCTAAGCAACTTCCATAACTTTCCTTAGAGGAAAGTGTAAATCCATGTACAGAGCCCGCGTCTCTCTTCATGTTAGGACTTCCAGAGTGCTGAAGTCAAGCATATGTTGACACGACCTTGAGAGCAAAGAAAATGGATGGGCTTTGTGGTAAATGGACACACTTCTGACGTGCTCAAGCTTCCGCTGACTTCAGCTCTCGGTTCAACAATGACCAAAAAACTCATGATCAGGCCCTTTTACTGCTTCCCTTACTAGTGCTCACAGAGGTGAAGGCTCCTTTTTCTGACAGCAGCACAGAGCTCTGAGGGCATTGATCGGGGAGGGGAGATGACTGGAACGGTTATAGAAAGGCTACATCTTCTTCATCAAAGCACTGTTCACATCAGGGCCTGTTTCTCCTCCGCTGCAGAAGAAATTGCAGTGAGGAGCAGACAACAGAAGGAGCTGGGCTTTTAGCTCCATGGCTAGGTAGATCCATTAGCCATCCATCCCCCACCTGTAAATAAATACTGTAATTCTGGAGGCTCAAAAAGGCATGACGCCTCTCTTCCAGCTCTTAATCTGGCAAGCTGGTCCCTGAACTAAAGCAATGCCAAGTTTTGTGCCAGAAATGGGATCAGAATTTGGCCAGTGTCATTTTGCAATTTAGAATCAACTTGAGTTACATGTGAGCAAAGAAGAAATTCCCTGTCATGTTTATGGAAGCTAATCGGTTGTTTTGGCATTCGTTTTTACCACCGTTTTACTTTGCTTCGGCCTTCAGGTTCTTCAGAAGTGTAAATGAGAGCTCTGTTGTTTTGGAGTGTTTGAACAGCTTGTCATTCCTCTACAGGCTTAGGGAAATAACTGTCACATTTACTTTATGAACAGGACTAAAGAGTTCAGCTTGGTTTGTAATTGTCATAGAAAGGTTTCTTCAGGACGAAGATTCAGTAGCCAAAGCTATAGCTTGCTGGGGAGCAGTGTGCTTGCCTGCTTGGTTCTTACATGGGCCATGATGCTAGAAAGCGGGTGAAACTCCCCAGTTTGGGGGCCAGGGGGGGAGAAGGGATGTAACATACCCTTAGCAAGTCACTTGGAAATGTTTTGGATATTTAACCATCTACTCTGCAGACTGAGAGACAGAGCACGTAGGCATTAAGGGAACAAGGACAAATAACATTTTCCCACTGACTGTAATTGCACATGCTGCACAACTGTCAGGAATTAACGATACAATTTATGGAAATGAAATATTTCGTAGGAGTCCCGCTAGTTGAAAAGGGCTGGCGAAGTGTAAGAGCACGATTTTTGAAGTTATCCTACCAGAATGCATCCATTTGTATAGGCATTAGCACTCAGCAGCACGTTACACAGTATCCTAAAAAGTCCACATCTTTAGAAGTGTTTACATGATCCAAACCTAAATTTCCAAGTCTCAATATGCAAGGACCACAACAGTGCCATGAGTGGAAAACAGTCAACGACCACTTATTTGCATGTGTTTGTGAAAAGAAACACATTGCATGTGTTTGTGATTTTGTCACACGAGCCTTGTCCCGATGTATGTTCCCTCAGCTCCTCCAATTAGCATGACTTTGGACCCCTCTTCTCCAAGCAGCCACTGATTTTTCATGAACTCGTAGGAAGCTCATTGTCCCAGGCCTCTACTGCTGTCAGATTTGGCTGGAATTGCCCAGTGAGTGCAAAAGTTATTGGAAGAAACCAACAGAGACACATTTGGAGAGCTGCTGCTCTTGCACAGCCTTGGTTTCCTTAGAAACGAAAGATTGATAATATGTGTTGTAATCAATCTTGCTGTAAATATGCTATATGAGCATGTTTCTTTTCTAATATTTTATTTTAATTTTATGTAAAAATAAGCAATGGCATACTAACGTCTTTATAACAGCCTTGCATAATCACATTCAATAATTTTTTTGTAGGAAGACAGATTCTGCTTTGTAAGCAAGTTTTGAAGCCAGTGTCCTGGATAGCTGCTAGCAGAAAAGCACGCCAGACCTACGTCCTGAAGGCCAGATTGCTGTACCGCCTAACCCTGATACAAAAGTGTTTATGAGAGAGAAAATGATTTCAAGTTCTCACTGCATCTTTC
>NW_008824908.1:3483519-3507104 GCF_000699105.1 Pygoscelis adeliae | reverse complement strand
CTTTCCCTATCTCTAACCAATTGCACAGCTAGTCGATTTGTACCAACTGCTGAAATATTCACCTACAGATTATACATAATTTCTGAAATATTGTCAAAGCTTTTAATATAACAAAAAAGTGCCTCAACTTTCTCTACAAATACTTCTTTTTTTGCATGATGGAAACAGAAATGCACCATGGGCTGAATCCAATATTTTGACAGAACTGTCAGCCAAACACTCATCACTGTGACACTTTCCTTACTTTTTTCACACTGAATAGAGTTAGTTTGAGGCATACTGGTAATGTGAATAATTGCAGTGTGGGAGACTCTCAGGTTCAAAGCCAATCTTGTTACCTTGCTGTGTGAGTGCTAGTTGTTAAAATTTGCTGTGGTTTCCTATTGTGTGCAAGAATACTAATTACTTTAGCAGCACGTATGAATTCTGTTTTTCTCTGTTTTAAAAGGAGATTATAGTGACTACAAATGTAAAAGTATAATCATCCTAGGTAAATTGGACGGCACTTAAGCAATCAAATGTTAATACAGTCTTGTAAAAGTAGTTTTAGGGAAATATTTCAAGCTTTATTCACTCGGATAGCATTCTCAAGAGCCAAAGTACAGCTTTTTCTTCTGCACAACTGAGTCTTAAATATTGCATCAAGACACAACAAAACAGGTTTTACTAGTCCTATAATACTGCTTAAGACTGTTTTGAAAACAGCAGATTTGCCATCAGCCACCCAAGGCATCCATTAATTGACCAATTAAAAAAAAAGTCTGGGAGTATCTTAATTCCATTAGACTACAGTTGTCTATGTTTTTTTAGGGTAAATTCATTTTAATGATTTCATTCCTTTTTTTTTCATATAACCTCTAGGCTGTTCCAATTAATTGTTTTCTTCTAATGCAAGTGTGAAAGAAAATGATACCGTATCACAGAAAAGGCATTTAAATGAGTTTTAACTGTTCCAGTTATTTAAAACTTACATTTGTTTTAGATTGTCCTGTGTTACATATTTTAATTTTCCTCTTTTTGTTCTCTGACTGCTTTTTTAAACAGCTCTTTTCCTCATTCTTATCTTTCCATTATCCACACTCTCCACCTTCTTAATTTCTTATAAATTGTTTCTTGCTAAAATGTCACCTCAAATCAATGACAACAGCCATCTTCAAAGGGGATGTGCAGTGTCTGAATGGCATCCTCCTTATCCCTGAATTATTTTCCAGCAAAGTTTGTCTTATTTTCTGTTTCCGTTTCTGAAAAACATACTTATTCTTATGAATGAGATGATAGTACGATCCATTCTGTCTTGCTTTGACTTGTCTGACATGAGCAAGTATTATTTATTTGGTCAAGTAATTACTAACTTTGTCTGAGGGTTTTGTCTGCTCTCTTATTCCTCCCCCATAACCTCCAACAATTTCTGAGAAGAAATTCTGAGAAGATTCAACAGACATAAACTCTACAATGCAAATTATCATGATTTTCGTAATCCACAACTGCTGAAACAGATGGGGACAGCAAAAAGATATGGATTACCTAATGTAAAGACGATTTATTAGTTACCAAATAAATGGTATTTTCACATTTTGTCAATGATACATACTTGTTTTAGAAGGTCATAGTTCTGAAGGCACGATTTTTTAACAATACTTTGTGCTCTAACCCATGAAGCGAGAAACAACACTCACTCCTTTGGTTGCAGCACTAAAGCCGGGGATCCTCCTCGACCAAGGGACAGGTAGCAGTGGCCGCTCGCTCACTGTCTGCTAGGATGAACTATGTTTCAGTGAAACACTTTATGAACATGCGATGAAGAAAAAGCAGGAGTAAATGCTAGGTGTTTTCTTCAAACGGCATCGGTGGCAGGTGTCAAAGAAATTGATGCAAAGCCTGGGGGCTTCCTTTCCCCCAGAACTGTTTGTGTACAGGCACACATCTGAGCAGTACGTGCTGGCTTGTTTTAAAATAAACCCTCTTCACCACACAGACACAAAGCAGGTGGAACAACACTTCTCCTTCAGTATTTGGCGTGCATTAGGTGAGTTTGGCTCCTAGTTTTGCTTTTTTCTACAGAAGCAGAGCACAGAAGTTGTGGTAAGAGGTGTCAGGTTAGCACTGGTGGATGTGGCACACTGAAGCTGGTAGAAGATAAAAATACCCCTCTGTGTCCACCGCACAAACAACCTTGGTGTCATCTTTGTTGTGGGGCAAAGGGTGTGACTGGCAGGTGAAGTTTTATTCAAGAGTTAGATTTAAGACACAGGTTATTATTGTACTTGTCACGTGAGCAGCTCAGCTTTATAATCCTTAAGGAAAAGGTTGTCTTTTTTGTTTTTTTCCCTATTAAGTTTTCCAATCATTCCTAAATAATTTGCCAAAACCAGAACTATCACCAGCCAGAGAAACCAATCCGGAGTCATAAGACTGACTCCCAAAACTGAGTAGCGTATAGGTTTTCTGCTCATCAGATTTTGACTTTCTTCTGTGATCCTGAGAGCTCAATCCAGTCATAATGCCACTATCTCCAGTGTACTTTGTGGGCTCTAACATACCCTCACACAATATAATTTCTCCTCTGAGCCCTTCTGCAAGCCAGTGTTGACCCACTTCAGCTGTTCTTACAATTTTGGGGGTTCTTTTAACCTGTAGAGTAGCAGACCCTTTATGAACTTTCCTGGGTCTCTGTGTGTGTGTCTGTATATGACCTCCACGAGAGGTCGTACATCCTAATTTAAAGCTTGGCTTCACAAAGAACAAAGGGTTTGGAGACAGAAAAGCAGCAGCGAGGTGCCCCACACTGCTTTGCTTTTTCCCTCTAGTGAGAAAGGTGCAAGCTGCTCCCCATCTTGTACCAAACTCATAGGTCAAGAGGAAAAGGGGGCGAGGGGTCCCAGCACCTCCCCTGGTTGGGGTCTTACCCATAGGAAACAGAAAACAGGCAGGCAGGCAGGCAGAGAGGTTTTTTCCCAGGCACAGCTGAAATATTCAGGAGGGCCAGAGCTGGCAGCACTGCTGCTAAACCCACCTGCTCACTTCCACATGGGAAAGGTATTTTTTTGGTTCCTTATATCCATGCATCATTGCTATGTGCCATTGCCAACCCCAGGAGAAACATGAGTTTTGAAAAAACAAATTGCTTATGAAGTTAGCAGATTTGCCCATCTTAGATTTTATTTTATTTTCAAGGTATCCAGATGGAAGCAACATGTTTGATGTACTTAAACCTACAAATCTGATTTCATCTTCAGGTTCAGCATTTTGACACATGTAATTTAGCTTGTAATGAGAGGTTCACGCCTCAGAGCAATGCATTTTGAGGTCACAGGCAAAAAGCCAACTTCTAGCTACTGGTATCGAGCTGTACTTCAAATTCCCTGAAAGGAGTCAAAATGGAGGCGGCTTTCCTCATTTTTATTGATGTATCAAATTATCACAAGGTGAATTCATTTCAAAAGAAGAAAAAAGACCCCAAAAGACCTTGATGTGCGTCTTTGCAGCCAAATTCCTTCAAGCTGCTCTGTGCCGGTCAGCCCTCACACCACCAGGAAGTGTATTGGCTGCACAGATACTAGCAAATCATTTTTAATACCTCATTTCAGGTCTTTGGAGATTAATTTTATCATAAATTTGGAAGCCTGATTTAATTGCGCTAATTATATTTTCTCCTGGGAGTTGATGGATTACTACTTACCATCTTCTCACTGTACATAATGAATCACACAGAGGCTTTCTCTTATTTATACCTGCGAAAAGTCTGGGAAATGAGTTGTGATGGGCATTAAAGAAACATGTAAGAAATTACCCTAAACCATTTGCTACGTGTTCTTACTCCTTTCATAGGTCTGTTCTCACATTTGATGATAATGATTCTGTTCTTCTGGAAATAATTGCAGAAACTCCATTTTAATTCTCTCTCTCTCTGGGGAATCCACTGAAGAGAGAGCATATTTCAGACATGCAAGACATCCACTGTTCCTCATCACGTCTCTCTATTAACATCCATTCTCATCTATTCATTTTTGAACCAAACGCTGTAGATGTGGGAGAGTCATTATGGCCACCACACTCCTCCGTACTTGTGATTCCATCAGGTGCAATCGTGCACATGTCAGAGGCTTGATTTCGCGGCTGCTGGAATTTGCCACTGAATGGAAGCAGGCATTAGGCGACATCCTGTCATAGAATAAAGTTCATCTGTCACGTTCTAGTGCCAGTCACCAGGGTATCTTGTCTTTTGTACAGTTTTGGAAAATCACGTTGGCTCCTGGTCTCTGAATGACCTTCCTTTTCACCTCATGCAAAAAGCTTATAATCAGTATTTATCATTTATGTGGAAAGAAAAACAGTCCACTCCTAAAATTAAGTAACCATTAAAACGGCGTGCTTTCTGTCATCTTAATTCCTCCCGTGGATTTAAAAAAAAAAAAGAAGTCTCGGTTTCTTGGGGTGAGGGGGGCTCAGAAGGGCTGATTCCCCACCCCCATTTTCACGTCTCCTGTTACGGTTTTGTTCTGAAATCTTTCCCTTTCTCACTGGCTTTTGCAGCCAGAGCAACAGCTAAGTTCGGAAGAAGTACCCCTCTGGTTCAGCCTTGATGCTGAATGGCTAGCCGGGGGACTGTTTCTGACTCTCCCTGGGTCCCTCCCCTCCCATGCAGAAAAGGGAGGTCCCTTGCCCCCTCCGTGGCGAAGAGGCTCCTTCCTGGGTGGTCGTGTGCCCTCATCACACTGGGGGACACAGAGGTAGGGGAAGAGTCTGCTCCACGCTGGCGGTGGGCAGTTGGACATCGTGTGGACCCTCCGGATTTCAAGCACAAGTAGCAGCTGCCAAGGGGTTTCTTCTGCTGATTGAGGGTATCAGGTCGGGTGCTGCGAAGCACCGAGTCCAGCGAGCTCAGTTGAGAGTTGAGAAGGAGGACCCACATCTCTTCAGTTTCCTGGGCTGATGAAAACAGGATTTCGAAAGCTGTTCACTCTCTAATTTGTCTGTCCGGTTGCTCCCTTTTATAAATTGCATTTTCTCAAATGCGGTATCACCTAAAGGTGGATCCTTCTTTCAGATATGACAATCATTTCCCTTTAATTAATCTTGATAGTTTGTTCATCTTTGCAGAACAGATCTTCACAAGAAGAAAGAAAGGCACATTTCCTTCAGGAGCGAGTTATGAACACACTAAATTGAAAAGCTGCGATGTTCTGTCACATTAACTCGGTCCCTACAACGCAGCAGTTGCGCTTGATAAATGGCGACATTAAGAATAACATTAGAGAACATGTGCACAGGGTTGTGACGGCAACCAGGATACCTAACTACCCGGTGTTACACGCATTGCCCTCCTCATTTATGCCTTTGGAAATGACGGACGTAGGGAAAAAAAATCTTTTTTTTCCCAATTTTTTCTCATAGTTGACAAAATATGTGGATTATAACTGACCTTCTGTTGAGCTATAATCCTGTAACTGTAGTGCTATGAAAAAAATACGTAATGATGCTGTATTAAATATAGCATAATTTATTACACAAATTATTATATAATTATATATTTATTTACATAAACTACGTGTGTGGGTGTGTAACGTTACGTAAGCCCACAGGAGCAGTTTTCCAGGGTGTCTGTCACTGGCATACCGAAGTGCTGACACTGCTGTAGGCAGGAGGGTGGCTGCCTATTTAAGACTGCAAGCAGCAGCGAGCGTTATTTTCTTCTGCTTTTGAGCTACCTTTCCCCGTTTCTGAATGGCCGGTATTCAGTGCTTTCTTAAAGCCAGTTATCTGGGTACGGCTTGCTTATTAAAAGTCACAGACATTATTTTAAATCACACTGCTGTTAATGAATCTCTTTGGTGGGTCACATTACTGTAGAGTCCTGGAGGTTTCTGACTCGAGCCGAAGCACAGGCAGCTTCGAATGATACCCTTTGATATCAGTGCAGCCTTAAACAGTGGCAGAGGATTTTTCCAGAGCCCGTGGTGTCATTTTCACCTTTTCATTGCAATCAATAGTAACAGCACTGTTCCCATGCAGCCTGGCGAGGTCATGTTTAGGCTAACACCGACCACTTCCATTATCCCACTGGTGCCTTCTTTTGCTCTCTCTCCTATACATAGTTCAAATCAAATACTTATTTCAAAAGAATATATTTATTTTCCTTTAAAACTACCCTTGGATGTGATGCCCAAAAAAGCTTGAAGCTTAAAAGCAACTTTTGTGTTGGAGCTATTGCCTGTGCAGTTGATGTGTACAGCCCCTTGGTTTCCCTCTTGCCAGCTGTACCTCTGCTGCAGGCTTACTGAGGCAGGAGCTGCATTTGCGCTCCATATTTTTATGCAGCAAAGACAGAGGGCTCTGGTTCATTACTCTGGCTCCTACAGTGCAAGCAAATTATAATAGTTTAAACACACTTCGGTTTATTTTTAGTCTGAAGGATGACAGTGTGGGCAAGGCGGAGACTGGAAAACTGGGCAGAGAAATTCTGATGTTTTAGCTTTTCTTCTTCTTAGAATCATAGAGTCATTAAGGTTGGAAAAGACCTTTAAGATCATCGAGTCCAACCGTCAACCCAACACCACCGTGCCCACTAAACCGTGTCCCTAAGCGCCTCATCTACCTATCTTTTAAATACTTCCAGGGATGGTGACTCAACCACTTCCCTGGGCAGCCTGTGCCAAGGACCTTTGTGGCGAGTAAGGCAAAAAGAGGTAGCGGGTGAGAAACACGGGCTATGGCTCGTGTAAAGGTCCTGTCTCCTGCTAGGCGTAACTTCTGCCGAGGAAAGTTTTGTACTGGGGGCATCCCTGGGGGCATCCCTGGCAGGGGGGACATGGAAGGGAATTTGGGCGGTGTAAACATGCGCCTGCTCTGTATCTGTTTGCATGGTGAAGCGGCGTTTAGCCACAGCCGCTGTGCCAACCAGGCAAAGCTGCCTCTGGGGAGCAGGACGGAGCCGACACAGGGCAGCCCGGGGAAGAGCTCCGGCTTTTTCCTTTAATTTCTGTATGGGGGTAAGGCAGCGGGGGGGCTCAGTGGGTTTGAGGACAAGACAGTCCCCAAAATTACTCATTTTATAATTTCTTCTTCTATTTTTTTCGCAGAGTTAAATGTAAGGGAATCCGACGTAAGAGTGTGTGATGAATCGTCATGTAAATATGGAGGAGTGTGCAAGGAAGAGGGCGATGGCTTGAAATGTGCGTGTCAGTTCCAGGTAAGGGCTGCTCACCTTTCTGTTTGTTCTGACCAATCTTTCAGGTATATTGAAGTATTTGTAGAATCACCACTTTAAAAATTTCGCTCATCAACTGGCTTATATAGTCCAACCATAGGCTCCTTTTTAATGGCACTGATTGGGGTGGTATGTGACTGAACTTCACCAGGGTGCGCTCAGGGAACAAGTGGAGAATGTAGCATCACGTTAGCTCCCCGCACGGTTTTGGTTAGTCGGCCAGCAGCACAGACCGACGTGGGGAAGAACGGAGGGCCACCACGTGCCGGGCACCCGCAGCCCCCACGACCGGCACAAGCAGAGGTGGGGAGCACCAGGTGACACCCACTCTCTGCCTCCCCACCTTGCCTCATCCTGCCCCGAGACTCGAGACGGGAAGGGAGGTGGCCAGGAGCGGGGCATCCAAGCGTTGTCACACACACCAGATGAAGCTTTATGATCTAAATGCAGTACTTATTATGGATTGCTTACTCTAATACCCAGTACTTGGAGGATTTTTTCCTGCTCTGCTGGTGGCCAGATGTGGTACATTAGACCCTGGAAGTTCTTAAGGCATTTTGAAAATCATATAATAACAGGATCACCAGTGATCATGAAGTTTATGAATGAAAACAGTGAATTAGTCCCACTCAGGGAAAAAAAGTATGGAAATTTGATTAAAAACATATCCTCTGAACTTTTAAAAAGTAGTAAATAGCAAGTTCAAATTGCTTTGTTGGTTTTTGAGCCTTTAGTTTACAGTTTTTATAACTGTTATGGTGATCCTTCCTCCCCTTCCGCCCCCCGCTTTTTAAAGAAAAGAGAATACTGAGGTTCTTTGTTTTTACCATTTATAGCCAGGACAAATGTATCAAATATTTTGAGACTCCTGGTAAAACCAGAAGGGGTGGCAGTGTTATCAACCAACCCTGGAGTGGGCTATCTGTCAGTGTTTTAAAAATAATCATGTGTTCTGTTTCCAATAAATAATAAATCAAGGGGAACCAGAATAGCAACAGTGTGTATGGGATCTTACACGGGTTTTGGATTCCAGTGTTTCAGAGCTGGCTTTTGATGTGGTGTCGTTCAGGTGGGTACCTATGCTGAGGGCATCCTGCAGCTTACGTCCCATAAGAACAGTGGGATCCGACTGCCTTTTAAAGGGAGGAAAAATTCTTAGGAGAAGAGGTTTATTGATCAGCCTTCACTCTGTCTGTAACTTTTATTTATGAAAAATAGTAAGATCAAAACCCAGTAATGATTTAAAAAAAAGGAAAACACGTTCAACCCTAGGCTAAGCAAAGGTTTCATTTATTTTCTGTAGGTGGTAAATTTTATGACTTCCTAATATTCAGGTCATGAGGACTAAAAAAGATACTTTGTCTTAAAGAACGCATTTTTAAAACTAATATTATTTTTAAGCTAATTATAAATTTACTGGTACATCTTGAAAAATTTAAGGAAAGAAGGCTAAGGATGAGGAGAAGGTATTGTATTTTTCAGACATAGCAGGTTGAATTCTTCCTGTAACTCTCAACCTTAATTATTCATCTGCAACTAGCACCACCAAAATATCCCAGGCAACAAACACCCAGCCCGAACTGTTAGGTTTTCTACGTGCAAGACTATCTGATAGCTAGGTAATTTTTTTTGCAGGCATTGCAACGCTTTGAAAAGGAATTCGGCAAATTTGTGTACAGTGGTTTAGCTGAACACGCGCTGCAAGGAAGGGGTGGGGGTACCAGCTTGTTCTCCCTGAAGTGCGTTTCCTATTCCCCACAGGTGGGACAGAGCACGTGGATAAATGGACCCCTGGTCCGATCCAGCAAGGCATTTCTCACGCTCTTAAAAGAGCAGGTTTTAGAAAAATGCACTCTAGTGGGAGAGTTGCCTAATTAAAATGGTGTCAGGTCCTGGTGCTGGTCAAGTGAGGATTTTCCTGCTGGAGGGGGACTGCCGCCGGGTGTGAGGCTGCAGCCCTGGCTGCCTGACAGCGCGGCGTTTTGGGGAACAGAAGGGCATGGCTATTTGCAGCCGCCCCTGAACTAAGGCCAAGGCTGGCACAAACCATCCCTCGGATTCGGGAAAATGCATAGAGATTTCTGTTCTCGCCTCTCCTTCCTCCTCCTCCTTATCTGCTGCCACCCCCAGCCTGGCAGCGTTTCTTAACTGTTTGGTCTTCTTTAAATATTAATGAGTCATAGTTTTTCGTCCTAGGATCCCCTTTGGAGATGACTGGCTGCCAAATTTCAGCGTTGTCACTGAAACAGCTATAATGTCATGGCAGCAAGAGGTCTGCGGGCCGCGACCTCTCTGAACACCTTGTAGGCTTTCTCTGTCTTGCCAAGTCACCTAACATAAAGCAAGATACTGAAGTTTGATTCCCCAGCATCAAATTTACAAATTAGACCGTAGGAGAGGTGCTGAAGGATTCAGTTGGGCTCTGCTTGCTGTGACCTTAATGATATCCTGACTTTCTGCAGGCCTAGTCGGGAAAAAGGATAACTCCCTTTTTATTACAGCGGAGGTGGGGGATAACACAAATTCACCAAACTTTTGGAAAGGTCTTTTGCTGTAATTTGGGTGGTGTTTTACAAAACCTAAATTAAAACGTGATCAACGCCCAGTGAGTGTGTTAGGGACTGGTGGGGGGAGGTGAGAGAGAGCCGGCGTGGGGCTCTTTTTCGATGTCAGTAAGGAAGGCTTGACAACAAATGGTTTAATAAGATAACTGCTTTAATAAGACAGAATAGGAAAAGGAATATAGATAGCGAGTAGACCTTACGTCCCTTCAGATGCTGGGCACCCTGCAATCATGCAGCATCGGATGGAGCCCGGATGGATCCCACGGGATGCTGTGCAGAGCAGATCCTGTCCATGGAGAGATGCTCTCCCTTTTGGTCATTGGAACTATTAGAGGATTTCCTCACAAGAAAACAACTCTACTCCTAAAGGACGTTTACATGAGAACTTTTGGCTGCACTGTACCAAATCGCTAAAGGCTTACCAAACTGTAAAAAAGAAATCACTTTACCTCTCATTTTCTATCCTCAGGACAGAAACCTGCAACTTTAAAACATCACACAGCAACTTTAAGATTGAATAGAGAATTATCTATTGGAAAGTATTGTTCCCCCCCTGTTTAATTATTCCCTAGAAGTGACTGTTCAGTGTGAGATATGACAGGACTGACGGTTGTGGTTGAATGTCTGAGAGCTACTCACTATGGGAAAGTATTACAAAACTGCTATAAATCGTTTTCAGAGCTGGCAGCATGATTTATTTCTGTCCGTGCATGCTTAGTTCGTTCTCGGTTGGTCGTCTATGGCAGGATGACAAAGGATAATTAGCTTCAAAATTATGTTTTAAAAATTGAGTATTTTCAGGTTTGTGTATGCCAAAGCACAAAGAAACTGTTGTGGCAGAGGCTGTCATTTGGAATTTGGAGAAGAGACTCTTGTCCTTTTGGGGCAGTTTAGCTTAACTAATGCTGCTATTTCTGTGTGAGCTCTCACTGGTTGAACTATACCAGTTTAATCATACACTTTATATGGTTAATAATTTGGTGGCTAGTCTGTGTCTTTCTTAATTTCTTTTTGTTGTTTGGGTTTTTTTGCCTCAGGGTTTTAAAGATGCAAAAGGTCTCTGGAATTACAGCTACCATTGCAGCCCCAAACAGGGCAACATCTCCTTTTCCACGCAGTGAAGCGGGGTTTGGATCTCCAGTTCAGCAGAGAGCGGTGCAGTGCTCGCAGGTGGAGCGGTGCAGCGCTCGCAGGTGTTAGGTGCATTGGTTTTCTCAGTGTGTTTCCCAGCATTTTAACACACATTATACACGCAAGGGGTATATAATCCGTCTTGCTTAGAATGTAAGAAAATAGCAAAATACAGGCTGCTCCTGCCAAAGCCATTCTGAATGATGTTTTCCTTTCTTCCTTTCTTTTTATTAAATGTACCAATGCTACTGACTTTAAGCTCAAAATTTTTCAGTATAGTAATACAAAAGCATTATTATAGTTGTTGACCAAGTAAAACAGACTCATGATGCTCATGAATTTAATGGGGATGGTCATTGTTTTCCACCTCCCCTGAAAGATCTCTCTACAATCAAAAAATTAGCAAATCTCCCCTTAAGCACTGTTCGCCTTAAATTTTCCTTTGCTCAGTTTCATCCCACTGTGCCTAGTCATACATTCTTGTATTACCTTGAAGAAGTTTTCTCCTTTCTCAGTGTGTTTATCCTTCAAATACTTCTAGATGCTTGTCATATTCCCTCTAGCCACTACTGAGTCCCACTGTAGTTATTTTGTTCTTTTAATCTTTCCTACTGAATTCCTATGTTCAGCCCATACGGAGTTGGACTATTATTTCAGTGATCTGAAAGGAATACATACAGTGATATTGAGAAACTAATATATTTTCAATCTTCCTTTAGTGAACGGTGTTATAAGTTACTGCTAGTAATTCATATTTACACAACTATCTTCCTGTATGTTAATATGCAGTTGAGATTAATCACATGATTTTTTGTGACTGAGTTACTTAATAATTTCTTTTTCAGTGTCACACAAACTATATTCCTGTTTGTGGATCAAATGGAGACACTTACCAAAATGAATGCTTCCTCAGGAGAGCTGCTTGCAAGCATCAGAAAGAGATAACAGTGGTATCAAGAGGACCTTGTTATTCTGGTATGTAAAACATCACTTTGTGTCACTAATGAATGATGTTATATGGTTAGCTCTTTAGCTTTGCCCTTAATTCCAGAGATTTTAATTTCCATGCTTTTCCTAGAATGAGACAATGTGGAAACCCCAAGTCCTCTTTAGCGATGGAATATAGTTATGGAGAAGAAACCTGATAGATCTTCTGATATGCTAACAAGTTAATAAATAAACATTAAAAGTAGAAATACTTTATCTGAGAAAATAGTTTGTGAATGCTTCTGTTGTGCGTATAGAGGAGCCTTGATATATTCATCAAAAGGCTTACAACAAATTTGGAGCAGACTCCAAATTAGTCATTTCTTTAGGACTCATTTTTTGGATGTACAGAATTAGCATGACATCCAGCAAGTGACACTGATCATCCCGACTGCCACTCTGCCCGTATCCAAGGCATCGTCTTTGACTAATTTCACTTTGGGTCATTACATCGAAGATATGCGTAACTCTTACAAAATCATTGTACCTCGCATTTCTAACGGACTACCCTTTTCTGTCTTTCCACACACTTAAAACACAGATTTTCCACACACTTAAGATACATGGGATGGGCTTTCGCTGTCTTGAATATGCAACATGCTCTTGGACACAGAAACTTTAGCCACCAGAGGCCTTCTGAACCTCTGGACAGATTCAGTGCTGGTGAGACCAGACACGTGGCTGGCTTTCTCAGAATTAAATTAAATGACTCAGTAGCATCAACAACTGTATTCTTTGGTACGTAAATAACACACAAAAAATTTTAAGTTGTGGGACATCCCTCATCTTTTGATAGACAATAGTTACTGGGAATAGCCTAAGCAAGGTTACATCTGTATGGCAGCCAAAAGCATGATTACAGGTCAGGTGCACACTCCTAGCTAGCTTTACATTCTCTAGTCTAGTTATCGATGACAATTTAGAGGTAGCAGCCTGGAACTCCCTGGTAGCTGCAATAGCCTATCTGGAAATTAGGGTAAATATTTGGGCAGTGTACCTAGGCCAGGTTCCTTGCTGCTGCTGCCAGGCCCGGAGCTACCTCATTTAAATGCAGCGTGGCTGTGTTTTACATGAGCTGCTCTAATGCCGTTGACTGCAGCACAGACCTATACTGAGATTTGGGGTTGTTGACCAAGGTCCAAAACGATCTATGACGTTGGTCCTAGAACTGAAGGAAACCTGCGTTTTGTGCCCAGCTCAGCTGCGTAATTCCAGCATACCTCAGGCAGATGACTGAATCTACCTTCTTTCTCAATTTCCCACCTGTAAATTATCTCCAGAGGCTGCAGAAATAGGAAAAAAATGCATTACAGTTTTGGAGCACTCACATATGCCTATAACAACACCCAAGAAGTATGAAGGCTTGAATGGAGGATGTATAAGTAAATATTTTTTTTTATTTCATGCTCAAATTATTTTAAGAAATAGACTCACAACATGAAAATTTCTTTCCCTCACTAAAATAAAATCCTAGGATAATGTTTTGGGAACAACAAAAAAAAGTGATTATTTTTATACACATTCTACCCTACTAAGAAAAAGACATTTTGAAATGAAAAATTGATTCTTCTCAGTCTCAGGTTGCTTGCAGCTAATTACTACATTACTCAGCTAGTCTGGGATTTTTTTTTTTACCTCCCTCTTCTTTTCTTTAAGTCCTACATAAAACCTAGGAAACACAGCATAATTTTTAGCACTTAGTGTAATAGATCAAGACACGTGCTGAGACACAATTGATCAGAAGGTACTGAGAACACATTTCCAAAACTGAGGATGCAATTCAGGCTGCCTACTGCATTTACACTGGCACGATTTAAAGCGCTTCAGCAGGGCTCTACCAGAACCGTACCTGCGACCCCGAGTGTCTGACATGCTCCGGCTGATGTGAAAATATTAGATGATAAAAGCCATCCTCTGGAACCTGTCCATGCCCTGGTCATCAAGAAGTCAATGTATTTGTACTCTTGACCTGTAACACATGTATGTTGAGAATCAAATGCCCAAATTAAAAAATCCTTTACAGACCCCCATTCATTTTCACCGGGTGCTTGCGAATTTGCTATGAAAATGCTGTGTCCTGGGACGTCATTGGGAGCTGAGTATAGATTCACCAGTTTCCTATCAGGGTTTCGGTTTTTCATAGCAAAGCTTCATCCGGGACGTACCCGAGACAGTAGGGCGAAATTCCCCCATAGTGTGGTAACAACTATTTAATATTTAAAGTACGTCAGACTTCTGAACCTCACACAACAATTAAATACTTCCCGTTTGCTAGGGATTGATACCTTCTGAAGCTATGGCACTGAAACAGACTACACTGAGTGATTTAGTCAGACCTGTTTCTTGGCAGGTAACATTTTGATTAAATTTTACAGCCATGGGTGATTTAACAGCATAATTTCTTTTGTCCGAGTGCTGTCAGAGTTGCAAGATCCTAAAATAAGCAGCGTTAAAAAAAAAGAGTCAATCATAGGTGCTTTAGGAATGAACAAAATGCAAGTTTTGACATTAAAAATGGTGTTTTAGAGAAAGGTAAGAGAATGTATGGCTGAAGTTTTCAGGACTGCGTATACAGGTCTTAACATTATCAAAGCCTATTTTTCACTGAAGGGACATTGGTGGGTTTTTTTCAAAATACCGGGTTTACAGAGGTGTTTCTATGCCTAATTACCCCTCGCACAAGCTGTGGCTGACGAGGGTCTGTGGGTTGCAGCCAATGCATGTAGCCCCACGTTGCAAAATGCAGAGAAACTAGGAAAATGAGTGAAATGCAGCTTTAGTGTTCTCTTTGCCTAATACCTTAATATACCATTGAGAAACGATGGGTCAAATCAAACTGTATAGAATTTTTGTCTACACCTAACCTGGCCTTTGGCATTCATAAAGAAGCAATCACCTTGCCTGTGACTGGATAGAGACGAACAGGGCTGCGAAGCAAAGGCCCCGCTGGTAGTAATTCCCATCTTCCACAGCTTCTCCTCCTTGCTCTGAGGGATTATGTTATGAACAAGATCAGAGCACTGCCCCAGCCTGTTCCTTTTGTTTTTTATTTCTCACGCTTATCGGTTCCCTGTTTGCAGTTCAGCCCACAACCAAATGCAGAGATGGGACCATCCAGCAGGGCATGGGGAGATAGCAACACCTACACCCGGACTCCTGCCAGGCTCACAGCATCGGCGGTCTTGCAGGTGACCTGAAACCTTTATCAGTTCATAAAGGGTGACATTACATTGAAATTCACTCAAGTTATGCCATCCTCTACTGGAGGTTATCCTGAACTGGCTTGCTAAACAGATTTAAGAAACCAGGCGTTCAGAGCATTGAGGAGGAGTGTCACCAAGTCCCTTGATTTCTTCTGCATCCTTCTGTTGGTGAATTTATTGTCTTTTATTAGTTTAAATAAAATAATTTAGTAAATAAGAAATAGACCTTTACAGTTTCTAAGAATGTGTGTTCCTGTTAGCCCGCACACAGAGCCACGATTTTGACTGCTGTCAGATTTATATTATGTGCACATGAAAATGTAACCACACAATGATGCAGTACTTGATATATTGTACTTACATGTTCTCAGTGTACTGTATATATTTGGAAGGCACGGTCCATTGCTTTTTCTACTGGGATTTCTAATGCTAAAAAAAAAGCTATTTGCAGAACTAGAAACAAACACTGTAGTCCTGTTAGATTTAAGGAATGATTCTCTGAAGAGGGGCTTTAACTTAGTGTCCTTCAGTCTGAAGCAATCAAACTCTTACCCTGAATTTGAATACACAGGTTTTTACAGGAAGTGTTTTTTTTGTGGGAGGCTTACAGTGAAGCACAATTAGATGCACACATTGTCCTGAAAAGAAATAGAATAACCTCAGTTTAATCCTTTTGAGGGAGTTAAGGAAGAAATGCTAGGCAACTCAATTCTAGATTAAGAAAGTGTGAAAATAACTCTTTATGCACTAGCAAGAAAGCCATAACAAACCTGAAAACCTGCTATAAAAACATACGTTCATTCTGAGAGCTGACCGAGACCCTTACTCCCAGGTTCAGTTCAGTGCAGGAGCTTTCCTGTCCAGCCTGCGAGGAGGGTTTGCGACAGCACAGTGTCACCCTTCAGTTATTAGGAAATGTTTGGGAAGAAAGAACAAGGCATACCCAGACATACCTCATCAACACATGCCAGAATTTAATATCCTGTACTTTTTTTTTTTTTTCATGGCATAATTAAGCAGGAAATGGCTACCAGGGTGATGTGGTAGCAAATTCCTTTCACCTGAAGATGTCAAGGCAAATAGACATTCCATACACACAGCCTGGCAAGGCGGAGGTTAAAAGCCTATCTCCAGCAGGCAGAGGCCTTGCAGCTACTGGCAATTAGGCTTGTCAGCATTCCTCCCCAAAAGCTCCTGCTGGCATATCAAAATCAAGGGTAATTGCTAGCAGGCAGTCCTGCTCCTGGAGGGTGGGGATACAAACCCAGCAGGAGGAGGGCTGAGCTGCTGCTGCTGCTGCTGCTGCTGTGCTGCTGCTCTGCTCCTGCTGCTGCTGCTGCTGCTGCTGCTGCGAGCGTGGGGTGGCTAAGCTCGCATGCTCCTTCACAAGCCGCTTTTGCGCAGCAGCGTGAGCTCCGCTCTGCTGCCAGCAGTGGGAAGTTGGAGCTTGCTTTGCTTTGGTCTTTGCTCTGGCTGGTGGCTTGAAGTGGTCTGTGCTGATTTCAGATCTCTTTCGGAACACTGGCCATTGCACTGCTGTTGGGAGATTTCAGGGGTCTGCACTGCTGCAGGAGCCGATGGAGGATCGCACAGTGCTGAGGAAAGAGCAAAAGTTAAAAGCTCTCACTGGGCAATGCAACAGCACTCTCATCGCTCTGTCTAGTGCTAGCTGTAGATCAGGATGTTCTCCTTCGGTAGCAAGTTCTTTACAATTTTATCCAATCTTTACCTGGAGGCACTCTTGTGTACCCCGGGTTAGACTGCAGAAAGCTTGCCCTGTCCCACTATGCAGAGGGCTGCTTCATTAGCTCTGTTAACCGGGAAATCCAGGCAGAGTATAGTTAGCTAACAAGGAACTACGACTTGAGATAGCAGCTGCCCTTTCTCTCTTCCAGTTCTGTTTTGTAAGATGAGTAACTGAAGATAATTGAATAAAAGAGACATTATCCAGGACCTGCTCAGTGAAGTTTCTGGAGTGCTGGTGTGGGAAGACCGATTTCTGCTTAATGCAAACAAGTGGCACGTGTACTGTCTTTGTACTAAAAAAACCCACAGCTGTATCCCAAAAGCTTTAGGGGAAAACCCAAGACTTGGGTATAAAGAGTATAATAACTCTTGGGTGCCAAAGTTCAGAAGCTGGAAGTCCCCTCTCAGCTGTCAGCTAAACCTTGCAATACCTAAATTCCACAAAAACATCATTTTTTGGCTTTGTTTTGTGAAGCATGGCGTACAGTTTTACCTCTGATGTGTCAAGACGTGTTTTGTTCTGCCTGCAACTGAATAGCTGCTGACCTGTTTCTTACATAGATCTAAAAAAAGGTGCAGCATTTTGGTATTTCTTTGCCTGCTTCTCTGTGAGCAGGATCCGATAGGTTTTGCCCTGGAGGTGCCCACTGGATCACCTGCCCCATGTGAATCATGTGGAAGGGTCTGCTTGCTTAAAATTTGTCAGTGGACTGTTCGTCCTCCTGTTTGTACTTAGCAGTTTGGAGCTGTTGCCCTAAATGGGAAGGGATGGGTTCAATTTTCATGCTAGTTTGAGTTAAAAGCCATCCCTCCTGAATGAGAGAGGCTGCAGGCTCTTTTGCGTTTGGAGAGTGTACCTTCTGCCTCTGTACCAAAGCAGACCCATGGTACAGAAATGGCTCCTGTTCAGAGAAAACAAAAAAAAAGGGATTCTGACTGTAGGCTAATGCTTACAGCATTCAGATGCTGTGTCTGATCCAAGTGCTTCTTTCTGTATTTCATCCAGAAACTCCTTCATGGATAAAAGCAGCTCGCAGCAGAAGCCTGTACATTTGTGTATAAGCATATTTTTATAAGTCTGTTTGGAAAAGGGTGGCTTAAGTAAAGAGAGAGTTCAGTCACTCACTCTCTAATTACTGACCTGTGGCTGGGGGGGATGCTATTTCTGTCCAGCTTCCTCACTTGTTTGAGCATCTTTCTTGCCAGGTCTTGGTGCATGGAGACCACTTTTGGAAATCCTGAATTGGTTAAGGGCCTGAAAAGAGCAGGACTGCTTGTCCAAGTAAGCTCGCAAAAATTGCTACTTTTTTAACCAGCAGCTGCTTGGGAAAATCTAGCCAAGACTCAGGAAAAAGCAGGAACACCGGCTTAGTTTATCACGGCTACCCTGGAGACAAGACTCCTAGCACAGCTCCCAGGCTCAGAGGGGAGGCACGAGCTCCCAGTGAAAAGTTGAAAATGATGCAAAGTGTTAATAGAGGATGACACTCTTTTCTTATGATTTCATGAGATCTGAAAGCCCAGAGAAACCGGAGTGGATCTATCCCCTAACTAGGATGTCCTGCCAAGTGGAGACAGAGTTGCCTGTGGACTTCACGTATATCAACCCAGTGGTCTATAGAGACGGGTGGTCTGAGCATCACCTCTGTCATTTGCAAGACTCCCTCGTTACAGCTCGTACTGTCTGTGTGATGGTACCTCCCCTACCGCACAGCATACACATCTTGTGGTATGACTGGAGCCCCTCATGCTGGAGCTGAGCAGCGTTTCTCGCCTCAGGGCTGAATGCGCAGGGGAAAGCAGTCGGAGAGTGAGAGTTGGAAATAAAAACATGGAACAAGTCAAATTTCTTTGAGACACTTTAGCCTTTGTTTTTTATATGAATTACATGTTGAACTTGCTCATGTTTGTATGTCAGCCTTCTCTCGCCCAGAACAGCTTATGACACAATTTCACCACTACAAATAAGCCGATATACTTACCTCATATAAGTAAATTGTACTCCTTCGAATTTCTTAATGAAGGAATACTGCATCATAAAGCATATTTCTCAGTGACTCAACAGTGACATTTTATATGGGATTGTCTGCTTTGTCAGTAAAGTGGGTCACCATTGATGGAACAAGAGCCCTTCTGTTTTTGCATTCATTTCTGTAAGGTAATAAGCTCAGTCTATTAGGCATGGAATAGTGGTATAGGAGGAAAGAAAGGAAAATTTAGGCGGAGGTAAAAAAAGTCTCTATTCCTGATACTCCATGTGAGAGGAGATTATTTTTAATGTGTGAAGTGACCCAGTAACGTGGAATTTCACACTTTCATCCACGCACTAGAGGGAATTATTCTTAGCAATATAGCTGCTTAAAGAAAAAGCAGGGGGAGGGAACTGAGCAAACGGAGGGTTTGGTTTTTCCTCTGATGTGAACGAGCTCATACGTGGAAGTAAGAACCCCGCTCCTCTCTCTGGTCTCCTTCTTCTTTCAGATTTGTGGAAATAAATTCAGCTGCCTTCTCCATCACCAAAGCAGGCATGAAAGGAGAGGTGTGGGACGAGCAGTGTGTGCGCTCTGCTCCTCTCATCTTCCAGAGAAGTTGAGCTAACAGGGATGGGGAGCAATTCACTGACAGTAATTGCCATCTCATCCTCTCCTCTCCACCTCCTTTGAGCAAGAAAGACCGAGGGAGGTTTGTGACTCAAGAGCGTGTGTTTAAGGGCTTGTCTTTACTGCCGCGCTAGCTGAATACGCTGTGCAGAGCACTGCCCAGCGGGATGCCCATCCCCGTACAAAATCCCTAGCCAGCTCTGTAATGCTCTGCAGTGGACTTAGTTGGCCTGGGGTGGTGAGGAAGCTCAAGTCCTGCTGATGCTTGAACTGCTAATGCAAAGGCGATGCAGCCACAAGCTGTCACTCATCAGATGCTAATCCAGTCAGTCTAATGTCAATGAAATAACTATGCCATTAGAGCATCCTTATACAAAGTGATTGACTCAGCTGAGAGGAGCTATTTTGTAATTAGATGACTTAAACCAACTTTACTTTGAGGACCAGTTGTCTTCTGGAGGTACTTCTGCAGTCAGGTGATTTATATATTATTCATGTAATATATAGTACTTCATTTATATAGTACTTCATGTACCACTCCCAGGGCCAGAGGGTAAAAAAAATAAATATTCCAAAAATCAGACTCTGTACTCTTCATCTGTTTCGGGTTTAAAAAATTCGAATCTCTAACAGTGGAAAAAAGGCTAAGAAAGCAATTTAGTTTTCAGTGCTGAATGATCTTGTTCCTTGAGTAAAAATATCTTGACAGGGATATGACAGAGAGAGTAGGGCACAGTAAGCATGGACAAACTGTACTAAAGGATGCCAGACTTTATGTGGGATGTTTGTTTTTACACCTGGCTTATGAAATGTAACACCTGTATAATGTTTTACAGTGACAAGGTGCTGAACAGCTGCTCCTGGAGCAATATTTTCATTTGCTTTCTTTTTTTTCTCCCCCTCTGTTTCTTTTCAGATAATGGCTCTGGGTCAGGAGAAGGAGGTGAGTACCAAACCCCAGTTACACTTGCTTTTGGTCTTTCTTTTTTACTATATGTGTGTCAGTTTTATGTACATGGTTGCTGTATACCACATGAATTAAGGAAAAATTATGACAACTTAAAAATAAGCTTTAACGTTGCAGTGTTATCTGACCATCTCAGAACAGTATTTGTATAGGAATAGGTTGTAGTGTGCATTTGACCAATGTTGTTCTTTCAGATTTGACTGATGTAATTTTTCATTTAATGGCAGCAATATAGTGTAATATTAAGATCCCTCTTTCACCTGTATTTTGCTCCTGGAAATGTCCATTCACAATAAATTTCTTACCTTTTTTTCCCTTGCATTCATTGCCTTAGTGTCTACAATGTCTAGTTACTACTTTATCCTTGGTCAAACATGTTCCCTAAAATATATAATGATTACAGTATGATATCTGTTTTTACCAAATATTTTATGTGTTTCTGTTCAAAGCTGTATATTCAAAGAAGGGATGTAGCACAGCTGGTACTAGTAGAAGTGTTCCTATCTTTGAACACATCTTAACCTTCTTCCAAGGATTTAAAAAAAAAAAAAGTAATTTAATCTTAATTTATCTTTGATACTACTAGCAAGATTACATATAGAATGAAAAATGTGAGATATAGATATATATGGACATGGAAAGGCCATTATGCATCAGTTCATACTGATGGGACTGAGTTTTGAAATATCAGAAATCTTGTATAGCTACATGAAAATGTGCTTTTGTGGAAAACAATCAATCAATGGCATTACTGTGTGGCTGAACACAACAGTTAACTTTCCAAAAATCAGGAGCTAGCTCCCTCTTTTTTCATGTATCGAGTGAAGGGGAGGCATTTCCCTCCCCTTTAATAAGATGCTATCAGTAAATTCCTGGGCTGCTAGCACATGGCCCTTCTCACCTTTGTTTCCTTTTGGAGCAGTGTCTGAAGGAACAATTTTCTGCTCAAACACTGCCTCTTCTTACCTTCACTCGTGATTTTTTCTGAAGCTCTTCTTCCTGAGATTGCATCCTGCTCTTTCCCAGCTCTGTTTGCTTCTCCTTCCCCCTTCGTTACCCAGCCTGTTATTCCACTACAGATGCCCCCGCAAGCCGAGCGTTGCTTGCCTCCTAACTGCTATGCGCTTCTTATAGGAGACAGATGACAGCAATTTAGTCCACATCTGACATTTAGTTTTGGAACAGTTTTAGAAATGTTTGAATGCTGTTGGGAATTTTTTTTCAGTATTTCCCAATTGGGTACAAAAATCCCTGTTAAAGTCCCTTGTAAATGTTACTGTGTTGGTCTGGAAGAGATTGGCAGCTGACTGACAGATGTGGGGATTCTTCGGGTAATTTTATGAGTAGTTTGGTGAAAAGTAGGACAGAACATGCTGCGTTTTGTTGGTTAGGCTGCTCACTGAGGAGGTGAAGGTTCAAATATACTCATTGCTTGATTTGGGCAGGAGACTTGAACCAGGTCCACCATTTCTTGGTAAGAGAGGTCCAAATTGGGTTTCCCTTGGTTGCTGCTGTTGTTTTTGTTCTCACTTGAAATATTCATTGCGCCTGGGACAAAGGGAGTGGGAGGAAGGCGACAACCTAGAGGTTGGGAGGATGCATGCTATAGAAAGGCCTTGTTAGCTGGGACTCAGTGTGTGAATTTTAATTATTTATGCAAAATAGAATATCATCGGCTGAGGAGATTTGGTGGTCCCTCTGCGCTACCTCATAGCAGTGGTTAGTGCATTGTCTTGGGAGGTGGAATACATAGGTTCAGTTCACTTCAGGCAGAAAGAATTGAATCTGGGTCCCTTGGCCCCAGGTGAGTATCTGCACTGCCTGGGTATTGAATAAAGAAGGGACAACATACCCACTACCTCCTCCAGCAGTTTTGTGACGTTAGCCCTTCATTTATTTGGCTTTCTTCAGAGTGCCTTTGGGCCAACTGAAGTGTTCCTGCTTCTATTCAGTATGAAAACAGTTGGGTTTAGTTCTTAATTTTAGACAGAAAAAATATTTTAAACAACCAGAAATTGAAAATCCTGCTTCGCACTTTTTCTTTTTTTGGATACATCTAGGCTATTTGTGTCACACTGAATTAGTACTGTCCCCATCCACCTTTGTCACTAAACTGGTTGTTGGGTAATACTTCTGCAGAACAGTTGGCTACTCTTCAGCATGTTGAGTCATTTTCTGCGTCTGAAAGCAATCCTTCAAAGGATGGAATCCACTGTTGCTTTGATTATTGAACTCTGCTCTGGCCAAAAACTCAAGAATACTTTTGTACTCACAATATTTTTGTATCTGGAATTGTTTTTGTTCCATTATTCAAGTAACTGTAAAAGTGTTACAAGGAGACATTAAAAACATCAAAGTCATATTACAAGTTAAGGGAATTTAGAATTAAAACCAAACTTCTAAAAGAATGCTGAACCTATTGAGGATGGAGGTGCGTTGTTTGGGATCCAGACAAGGAAGAAGGGCAGGAACCCGGGTAGAGGGTGACCTGTAGGGTCGGGGTGCTCCCTGGTGCACACCACAGTCCTGCCTCCCTGGTTATTCCAGCTACGGGACTGACTGGAGCACAGCACAACTCCTTCCTGGACCAACCCTCCCTGTTTTCTTCCCGAGAAAGCCAGGACATGCTGAGATATAATAATCAGCCAGGCCTGATCATTTAGTATCATACTAAATGGGAACTATAGGCCAGTCAGTCTCACGTCTGTGCCTGGGAAGATCATGGAACAGATCCTCCTGGAAGCTATGCTAAGGCACATGGAGGACAGGGAGGTGATTTGAGGCAGCCAGCATGGCTTCACCAAGGGCAAGTCCTGCTTGACCAACCTAGTGGCCTTCTATGATGGAGTGACTACATCAGCAGACACAGGAAGGCCTACAGATGTCGTCTATCTGGACCTCTGTAAGGCCTTTGACATGATCCCCCACAACATCCTTCTCTCTAAATTGGAGAGGTATGGATTTGATGGGTGGACTGTCCGGTAGGTGAAGAATTGGTTAGATGGTCGCATCCAGAGGGTAGTGGTCAACAGCTCAATGTCCAGGTGGAGATTGGTGACGAGTGGTGTCCGTCAGGGGTCTGTATTGGGACCGGTACTGTTTAATATCTTCATCAATGACATAGACAGTGGGATCGAGTGCACCCTCAGCAAGTTTGCAGATGACACCAAGCTGAGTGGT
>NW_008824908.1:3471728-3482545 GCF_000699105.1 Pygoscelis adeliae | reverse complement strand
AGATTTAGACTAGATCTAAGGAAGAAATTTTTTACGCTGAGGGTGGTGAAACACTGGCACAGGTTGCCCAGAGAGGTGGTGGATGCCCCATCCCTGGAAACATTCAAGGTCAGGTTGGACGGGGCTCTGAGCAACCTGATCTAGTTGAAGATGTCCCTGCCCATGGCAGGGGGGTTGGACTAGATGACCTTTAGAGGTCCCTTCCAACCCAAACTATTCTATGATTCTATGATACCCTTGGCTAAGGGTGCACAAATGGGAACCAAGTTGCATGGAGAGCTTCTGTGCTCTGTGGGTTAGGTACAGCTACTGCTTGTAAGTACAAGGAAGCAGCGATGGAAGTGGAAAAACGCAAGGATAAGTTAGAGCGAGCTAGCAAGTAAGCAAACATGCTAGCTTAGAGAATTGTGTTTTCTTCCTAGGATTTACATTTCCAGATGTTAATCACAGAATCAGTGCTTGCTATGTTTCTTAAACACACAATTAGTGTGATTGTGTATGCACCAGTGATGCCTGCACACACGGCATGGATGAGTGCAACTGCCTGTATATGTTCAGGAAGCATTGCGATTGCTGTGCAGGAGATGTACTGTTTGCTGGTAGATTTTTAACTGTGAAGGAAAGTACTGGGAAAGCATCTGAGTTGTGCTCTTCAGTTGCTATAGCTCTGCCTGTGACAGTCTCCACTGCTGAAATTAGCTGCCTGCCTCACGTGCAGCTGAGATTTGTGCTAGTGGTTCACACTGTTCTCTTTCATTTTCCAGGCGCAGAACAAGCTCATTAATGATTCTGAAACTTGGCTTGTTGCAGATTTTCCTTCCTACTCCAAAACTGTATGATGCTAAATGCATTCATTTTTATGTTAAAAAAACAAAAGTAGATTTAGAACTGATTAAAAAACCCCAGAAAGATCCTCTTCCTCAAAGGCTGTTTCAGGCAATGTCTTGCCTTAGAAGTTGTCATGTGCCACAAAAATGCTGAAGACTGTGGAACTACTGATCCAGGTTCTCTCTCAAATCAAGTTTGCTGTTACAAAGGTACTAGATTTCTGAAAAGAATTAAGAGTGGGAGAATTTTTTCAGTACGCCTGAATGAGATGAAGGAGTATAATTTTTAAGGGTGACACAATTGTCTAGTTGCCCTCTGACATTCTGGATAAGTGATTTCCATTTTCTATGCTCTGACAGCACAGTATTAATAGAGTTGTAATAAAATTACTCATTTTGCTAATTTCAGAAGTCTGAACCTTCAATTAGCATAATAAAAATTACATTTATGAAACCAAGCTGTTGATCGCTTGTGGCAGTGGGTATCCTGAAGCCACTTCTAAGAAGAGTATGGATTGTTAATTCAGAAATCAGAGCAACTTCAAAAACCTCATTACTCGACCATTATGTTTCACCTCTACAGAAAACAATGTCAGAGAGTGGGACTCAGCTCTAAAAATGTTACTTAGTTGAGGTCACAGCTGAAGATGGTAGGATCCTTCAGATTTGCATTTAAGACATGGGCTTTTCTCTGTAATCTCAGATGAATCATTCTGCAGGTTCCCTGTTCTGAAGAATACAGTGATAAACCCGGCTCCTGATCCACTTGTTTAAAGAGTGTTTTGTTAGAGTCTGAGGCAGAACTGGGGAAAGAGAAGTCACAGGCTCAGATTCATGTTCATCTCTGCCAGTTGTAAATTGCAATACTATTTGACCTGCTGGGTGTACTTCTACAACTGGTAGATCGGGGCACAAAAAATGATCCTCAGGCTGTCACGTGTCCATAAAGGAGGTAGATTGCTAGCTTGCATGAAACATTTTCTTTTTTCTAACAAGAATTTAAAATTTTTATTTCTGGTGGAACCTGCTATGTTCTCCCTGTAAAAAGAGCTGTGTCAACCCAATAAAGTAGCCTTGGGAAGATTAACTTTGGTAGGTTTATATGAATGTGACTAAGGATGAGATTTTACAATTTTTTTCTTCAAGGTGCTTTCTATGTGCAAATAGGTTTTTTTCCTCAAGTTTACAACTTGTTACTAGCCAAGAATGTCTAAAAAGAAGCAGTTATCTTAGTGATCTTGCCCTCTCACTATACAAAGAGCTGGCACTCAGGACTCCTAGCCAGGTAGAAGCCCTGTCATTTAGCTGAAGTAAATTCAGCATTCAGAAGACCTCAGTCTTGTGTTAAGCCACTGTCCTTATCAATATTCTAAAAAAGATCCTAGCACGACATTGCCCAACTAGTAGTGAGACAACTGAAAGGGCAGTTGGAGCCATTGGTCTAAATTCTGCTCAGATTTGCAATCACATCCTACATTATGAGAAGAAATTTTGGCCCACTGCACATGGGAACGCTGATTCTTAAAGGAAAGCTTTTTGAAGAAGCTGGTTCCTTTTTTTGTGTCAAAGGTATTGGTGACAAAGATAATTTGCTTTCATCTGGCAGGAGTCCTTATTCGTGAGGCTTTTTTTGGTAGTACTTTCTATCTGGCATCCAGGCAGAGTGTAATAACTTTTGAAGGAGAACCTTATTTCATCTGAGCTCGCAGGTCCTGTCTTTGGTAAACTTCTGAGCCATTCTTCCTGTGTCCCTCCAAGTAAAGGCCTTTTTTCCTCTCGCTCCAGATAGTCCTTACTTTCTCTATTTGATACTGCCAGCAAATGGCAGCTGTGATGTTGACTTTGTGATATAGTTAGGCCTTTGCAAGGATGTGTTGAAAACCATCGGCATGTGTTACGCACGCCATCAGAGAGTTAGCAAACGCTAATGACTTTTCAAGCCAGCTTCTCAGAGACAAATCAGTGTCCTGGAAGAGGCAGGTTCTGTAGTCTAGTAATCAACCGACATGGGTGTTGCGGTTTAACCCGGCAGGCAGCTAAACACCACACAGCCATTCGCTCACTCCCCCCACCCCCAGCGGGATGGGGGAGAGAACTGGGAAAAAAAAAGTAAAATTCATGGGTTGAGATAAAGGCAGTTTAATAGGACAGAAAAGGAAGGGAAAATAATAATAATAGAAGTAGTAATAATAATAATAATAATAATAATAATGATGATGATGATGAAAGAATATACAAAATAAGCGATGCACAATGCAATTGCTCACATCCCACTGACTGATGCACAGCCAGGTCCCAAGCAGCAGTTGCCACCCCTGGCCAACTCCCCCCAGTTTATATACTGAGCATGACGTCACATGGTATGGAATATCCCTTTGGCCAGTGTGGGTCAGCTGTCCTGGCTGTGCCCCCTCCCAGCTTCTCACTGGCAGGGCATGAGAAGCTGAAAAGTCCTTGACTAGTGTAAGCACTGCTCAGCAACAACTAAAACATCGGTGTGTTATCAACATTATTCTCGTACTAAATCCAAAACACAGCATTAACTAGGAAGAAAAGGAACTCTATCCCAGCCGAAACCAGGTCAATGCATAAGATTTCTAAGTAAGTATCCTACTGTGCCCATAACATTAATTTTTTATTCTTTTTGTTCAGCGTTTATCTGTGTACCTAAGCAAAATGCACTTTTGATATTAAAAAAGGTGTAATGGTAGTTAAGACAGATGGCACCCAATCATTTCAGGCTTTTAAGCGAAGGAAATAACATGCTTGCAATACATATAGCTAAGTTAATTATTATTAAAATAATTTGTTTTGAATTTCCAATCCCTCTGAAATTTAATAGCTAAAGTATCTTGTGATAAACGTCTAGCAGATTGCATTTAGTAATTAATAAATTGATATACAGTATGTGCTTTTTAGCAGGCTGCCATCTGTTCCTTCCGCTCACTGGGGACAACACTTATCCAGTAATTGCCACACAGTCAGGGTGGTATAAACAGACACAGTTTAGAACCTCGAATATTTTTATTTTAATTTGTAATAATGCTACTGATTTGTTTTAATGTATTTTAATATGACTGCAGAAGCTTGATGGTGATTAACACCCTCATAGGAGGTAACATCACATCTTTTAGCATATTTCTATAATGGTGTGCAACTTACTTAGAAAGATTTAAGTGCTGATTCCATCACGTGGCTTGTCACTGAGTATCACTTTAGCTTCAAATAGCCCTATTTCTTTCTGTTGAGCTCCTACTCCCTGTAGGTAGAATTAACACTGAACTAAACCTTGCAAGAATTACTGTGTTTTCACCAAAGGTTCAGCGAGACAGAGGCAAAGAGCCTGAATATTCAGGCCTTCTGTTTTTGAAAACTTATTCTAAGCAGGGGTTTCAGAGGGGCTGGAGCTTGCTCAGAGGGATGCTGGAGCCAGGGGCACGGAAGGACAGATTCCTCCTGCCTCTTGTGCAGGGTGACGGAGAGCAAATGAGGGCAGGTTCATCTCATGCAGCCTGAAAGGGCCTGCAGAACGGCATTCGGCATGTTCATGAAATTGTGGGACACCTCCCTTGGCGTCTGGTGACTTTCTTGTCCTTTCCGTTTTCCACCATCATCTATTCATACATAACTTCCCTGGTGGTTACTCTGAAGTTGTTGTGTCTTCCTTTGGAGAAAAAGGAGTTAGCTGCATTTGAAGCAAGACAGTGGAGTGAATGGGTATTCGAGTTCTCCAACCAGAAGGTCCGGCAGTGTAGAAGCTGACCCAGCTCTCGCAGTATGCCAGCTTTCCCCACCATTATCCATGGTGTCGTATGCATAGAAGCTAAACAGAAGTTATAGTTGTCGGAAGGTGTAAAATACCTAACACATAACAAGGGTAGTGGTGGTAGCACGTCCTCAAGTCCTTTGTTTAAAAGCGCACGTGCTATTGTTATCATAACCACCGGGCAACGTATTGCATTGGCTGGGTTGTGATTAGGGTATCCAACTTTGAACTCCCCGCCTCCAGGCACCTCAGTCATAAACAGACCAGGCATCCTTGTGTTAAACCTGTAATGCCCATTCTTGTCTTTTTCAAGACACCGCTTGCCAAGAATTTGGGATAGCTAAGAGTAGTTGTTGCACTTGTTTTAAATATCTACTTACAGACAAAAGAGCAAGTTTGCACCTTTGTTTTAAATTACAGGGACAATCTAGATTTTAAGTAAGTGTGTCATTAAAGTTGCCCTAAAACTTAATGGAAGAGAGGATAAGTCACTAAACTGTTCAGCCCGTAATGCGTGATGCTGTGGACTGGGGTATTTTGAAAGGAATTTCCAGTGCCAGCTGTACTGAGCGAATCACAGTCTAATCACAGGGGGGTTCTTCTGTACTTTAGGGTGCAGAAGGGGATTTGCTGTGGCCCCTCCTATTTTGCCAAACTCTTTTTGAGATTAGTTGCTCCCATGGGATAGCACGACAGTAAAAATCACTGTACTCCCAAAACAGATAGGAATTGGTTTTCAGAGAGGCTTTCCCAGACAAGGGAATCCTTATTCCACCCATACATGGCTACTGAGTAGTTGCAGCTCTCCACAAGCTCCTCCTGCTTCACTGGGAACAGCAATAAATACATATATACAGCAGAGCTCCCTTTCCAGGCCATGCCTTGGGGCAGGCCAAACTGCACCTTGACACAGACTGATGCTTTTCCTTCAGATGTGATTGAAAGCCCTCAGCAGAAACCCAGCCATATTACCATTGTAGGAACACACAGATGAGTTGCCGAAGGAAGCAATTTATTGCTGGCCAATTCCTCTAGAGCTACTGTCCATTTGCAGGCTCCTACCCTGCAGCTCCTAAGATAGAGCTGGCCATCTTCTGCAGAGGGATGATGATTTGAGGAGAAGTGGTAGGGAGCACTGCAGTTCAGAGAGACAACTGGGAGTCACAGATCCCGTCCTTGTGTCTCATTTCTTTTGAAGGACCGAGTATGAATGAGGTGCTGCCCTGAAACATGAAAGGAAGCTGAAAAGAGAGGGAAAATCAGCTTTCACTCAACACGAAATTAAGATGTCAAAGAACAGAATTAATCAAGATACCAATGAAAGTGAGGAGAAGAAATTCTGTAATCATCTATACATCAACATTAAAAGCCTGCATAATAAACAAGAGGAGTTGAATTGCTCATTTAGGAGCATATTTTGACCTGATTGATATTGCTGAAACCTGCTGGGAAGATCTGATTGATTGGAATATTAAAATTAATGGCTATAGCCTGTTTAGGAACAATCAAATGTGGGGGAGAAAGGAGAGGGGAGAGACAATCTGCCAAGGGATGCATTGCCTATTTGGAAACATTTGCACCAGAGAAACTTATGCTCTCAAATAGTAATGGATTAACTTATTTTAACAGCACATAAGTGGGGTACTGAAAATGGCTGCTACCAATTCAGGCTGAAAACAGTATTTATCTATTCTGTATTGGTGGGAAAAGCTGCATTTTCTTCAAGGACTTCAGTCTAAATTATAAGCAGTGTCTCATGCTGCTAGTATTAAAACATCATGCAGCTACTAATGAAAGAAGCTTCTGAAAATTATAGATTACTATTGCCTAACTTGGAAATGTTGCATCAATACACATTCATCTGTATTACACCTCCTCCTGACAGGTGAAAATTATTAGTACCTGAGGTGCAGGTGTTCTTGATTTGCACATATTTATTATATGCAAACAAAATAAAGTACAGATAAATAATTCCATATACATGAGGTCCAGCAAGTTCTGATCAAGAAAAAAAGGCCACACTTTTTCTAAAACAGACCTAATTTAAAAAGGTAGAGAAAGCAAAAAAGGGGGGGGAGGAAAAGAGAGAGAGAGAGAGAGAAGTTTACACTGAATAGCATATAGAAACAATGAACAAGTAGTTGTGGACTACTTGTTTATGAAAATGAAAAGGTGCCGGGGCATTCACAGGGAGCAGAACTAAAGCCGGTGAGGAAGGGTGTGCATGTGTGCATGCGTGCGTGTATGCGTTGCTTCTTTAGCTCCATTACAAAATTGAAATGCTGATAGTGCAACGAAAGTGCTCTGTAAAACATTCTGGCTGTATTTGTAGTCAAGTCAGATAGTATATATAGGACGTGATGAAATATTTTCCATGCTAGCAGAACTGCAGCATGGAATATCCTAAGATAGAGCTGGATATTAAGCACCAAATGTTGACGACAGGTGTTTTGTAACCAGCAGGTCTGGCTGGTTTGCACCTGAAAGCTTTAAAAATGGGTGGTAAAGAATTCTCTGGGCTGACAATGACTTTTTCTTCAGTAGAACAATGAGAAATAATGTACAAATATTTTGAGAAAAGATAAATGTCATGATTGGGCGGGCTACAGCCTCTCATTCTGGCATCCATCAGAAGCAAAGCAGTGAAATAGAAGGTGGAAGAATCAACTGAGTACAGAATTAAGGGAGGGGAATGTATTTAATGTCAGTCATCATGGGTTCACGGAAAACCTTTACTGAGAAACTTACCTTTTTTTTAAACTTATTTTTCCATGAAAGGCATTTGTACAACAGAACATTTTATTTAAGCATACCACCTCAAAACCATAACCTTTCTCAGTCAAAGTGACAATGACATACAAGTCTAAGTAACTAGAGGGCACAACATCCACACAACATCCACACAGTGCACATCTAATGTGCAAAGATATTGCCAATCAATGGGTCGTTAAATGTTAAGGAATCGTTACAAAATGAGTGTGTTTCTAGGGACTGTTCTGGGCCTCGTGACCCCTTCCACTGGTGACCTGGGAGCGAATCAGTCAGTACTGGTCAGGTCTGGATGACAGATGACAGGTCACTGAGCTAACAGTATGCACAAGCAGGTGGGATTTTAATGTCTGAGGACAGGGTTATGTGTAGCGAGTCCAGGGTCTAGGCGATTTTTGCTGGATGTCAGCCTCTCTCCTACAGACTGATGAACCTGAAAAGGACTCATTGGGGAATAAGGTGGATAATAAAGTAAATGTGAATAATAATGGTCAGTGCAGAAAAATGGTCAAAAATTAATATGATTGTTGGATGTTTTAACTGAAGAATATCATAGACGGTATTTGGCTTTGACGACCTCTTCTGGAACACTCTGTCCAGCTCTTGTACATGTAACTCCAGAGGGTGTTAACATGCTGGGGAAGGGCATTGAGGGTCATAAGAACAGCAAAAGAAGTGGAAATGCCATGAATGAAAGCCATGAGCAGTGCCATTTGTTTAACATTCAAACTGTGGGGCGTCATTTATTGGCATGGAAAAGTGAAATCTGATACTAAAGGACACTTTAGGATGCCAAACACAGGCATAGGAATGTGGTATCTAGAAAAAAGGAAAAATCAAATAAAATGTACATTTGTAAAGATAAAAGCAAATGACCTCTACTGCAGCTTAAGAGCGGTGATAGAATTTCTACAGTGGGAATTTTGTAATGAAGTTTGATATGTATTAATCTTTGAAAAATGCACACCAAGCGTTAGAAAAGTTAATGTGAGAGGCTCACCTGCACGATTCTTCATGTAAGCCCAGACCCACAGGTAGGAGGGAGAGATTCCCTTCAGCCAAGTTCCAGGAAAATAGGAAGGACTCTTGTGGATTTCTTTTTCCTATTTACATTTAAAGAATGTAAATGCAGCTTTTTAATTGGTGGTGTTTGATTAGCTGTTGCTACAGCACATACAGCTGCTATGAGAAAGAGAATCACTTTGATCTCTGTCCATCCGACAGCCTTGTGTAGTCAGCCTTACACCACCATGATACTGCGCTACGTTAAATGGTCCTCGACTCTCTCTGCAGATTTCTGTGGTTGTTTTCCTGCTTTTCAAATGTCTCTCTCTCCTTTATGGCTTTGTTAAAATAAAAAATAGGAGTGACTAATGGTAGTGAAACATTAAGAGTATAGTTGTATTTCTCTTTTACTTGGTGAAGAGTTTTGATGTCGATGTCAACAATAAGATTGGTGCAGATGTTTCTAGGATCAGAATATTTGAGATATTAATTTTACTTTTTAGGGGACATAGCATTTCTACCAGTTTCTTGTTAAAATGACTTTTTTCTTTTAGTCTTGTACAACTAATCAGAGTAATCTGGAAAATATACCGCAGCGTATATGAGATATGAGCACAGTCTAATCCCATCGTCGGAAAGAGAAAGGGGAAAAAATGCAAGCAGTAACCTTGCATAAGGATAGGTGTAATTAAAGACTGTCAAAGAAAACTGCATTCACATCCCCATTACCTAATATTCAAGGACATTAAAAGGCACAGGGTTTACATGTTATCAGTGCCAATTAAGATTAAATGTGACTGGGACACATGTCAATGCCGGTTGTGTGTCTGGTGGGGTAAGAATAAATACAAATCACTGAAATAAGAATAAAGGAAAAGTCAATCAATGAAGCACTACTGTTTTCAGGGATGCCTTCTTGTCACTGGTACAGTTCTACCAAGCTCCAATTGCCTGATTTTGAAAAAGGGAACACTATTAACGTTAATAGCTTCAGTATATGGTAACTTCCTGTTGACAATCTACCTGAAGGCAAATGGATTTAGGTAAGCAAAATCAGAGCTTAATAAGAAAGTCATGCTTTCTGTTAACAATACCTTATTTTTTTTAGAGTATGAAGGATCTGGGACAGAAGTTCAGAGAAAACACTCAAAATGTGGAGTTTGCAAATATAGGGCTGAATGTGATGAAGATGCAGAAAATGTTGGGTAAGTAATAAGTTTTCCTTAGCAATATCAGTGAACAAAAAGGGGAAGAAATATAAAAAAAAAAGAAAAAGTATGTGATCATCTGCTTGACTGTTTGTTCCTACTAATTGAAGCTTTAATGCTGTCCAATAATAATGTGTTTGACATGTCTGTGAAGAACAAACCATCTGCAGTTGCAAGGTAAAGGGAAAAAACAACAAAGAGGTATACTGGAGAACCTTTATCAAATATTTTTCAAACAAAGGACCTTGATTTGTTTTATCTTGGCAACAAAAAACCCAAAACCAAACAGGAATGCAAAATAAGTACTGATAATTCATCTCTGAGATTTTTTTCCTACGTTCTGCTTGTTCATAAAGTATTCTAGGCAGTTGTTTCCATCAGTGCAAAGCTTAGATGTAAACATGAAGTTGAAGTGGGGACCTGAGCCAGTCACTCCTTCCAAACTCACTGTGACACTTGACCTCCCACATGCACCCAGGGGAAAACTGATGAAAAATACCAGTCGCTTGTCAGAGCTCAAAACAACTGATCAAGAAGCAAGAGGATTTTAAAGACCATCCATTTAATGCACAAGCAGATGCACCAAATTTCCCTACTCAGGATGCTTGATGGTTAGAGTATACCCTGTCCAGGCTTTCTGTAGGTGGCTGTCAGAAGGGGCAGAGACATCATGGAGGAAAGGGCTCCTTTAGACAGCCCCATGAGGCATTAAGGTTTGTCGGGAGGCAAAAGAAGTCCCATCTAATTGATGGGGCTTTGTTTTCCCACAGCCGCTGTCCTGGCAGTGGCCACCAGTATGGAAGAAGCTTAACTAGGGTCTGGGCTCATGGCAGGTACTGGGAACACAGCTGCAGAGGCAGCGCGTGAAGGTGTTCGAGAGACGTGCAAATGGTATGTTTTTGTGTACATGGAGGGAACGGCATCTCGGAATAACAGTGCCGGAACATTGTTCATCGGGGGAAGCATTGCTCCCTTCATACTGTACAAGGGAAACCAAAATGGTAGTAGTACTCATGATTACTAGTATGATACTTCACATTTCATAAAATGTCATAGTACTGAAGTAGGCTTGCTCTTCTGTGGAGAGATAAATGAGCTGTAGCTGTTTTTATAATACTGATAATTTTCTGCAATATTGCCTTGGTCTGTTTCCTTTATGACTGGCAAGATGGGTATAGATTTGTTTGTTATATGCACTGAGATGTGCTCTTGGCTTTGGAAAATAAATCCTGAGGCATTCAA
>NW_008824908.1:3453847-3471684 GCF_000699105.1 Pygoscelis adeliae | reverse complement strand
CTGCAGCTATGTAGTATCTATAAGAGAGTTAGGATAAAGTTGAGGAAAGTGCAAGATTTATTCCCTACATCCTACTCACATAAAATGAAGCCATGCTCCCTCTTCTTGACAACGGGAGGAGAGCGCTCTTTTGCCTCTAAGATGTCTTTAATTAGTCCTCATTAAAAAAATATGTGGAAGCAAAAATTTTTATGTAGAAAATACTCAAAAGTTAGAAAATATTCCCATGAGGGTTGGTTACAAGCTATCAGATAATTTTTTCAATTTTGTCAGTTTTCCAATGTAAATAATTTAATTTCATTTTTTTTGCCCAATACCTTTGACCATTATAATAGGCTTTAGTGATATTCACTGTCTGTTTAGACTTAGATTAAATTGGGCTCTGTTAACATAGATTGCCTTCACAAGGTTAATTTTGACAAGTCACACAGAAAGTCACAGACTTGCTTAAGTAGAAGTTAGGAGTTGGCTTCCTTTTTTTCCTGAAATCAAAACAGTTAATTACCTGGCAGAAACAAGATGGGATTGAAATCTTCTGTTTGGGAAACTCTAGTAGAGCACCCCATAAGAATGCTTTTTACATCTTATTTTTACTCCCTTTCCTGTTGGGTTTCAACATGTTTTTTAACCTCATAAAATTATATCATGATATATAAAATTATTGGCAGCACAAGTACCTTTCATCAGACTTGTATAAACACTGCTAGGTTCATATTATTATTTAATTCAATTTTGCACCATATTACAACCACTATCACCCCTAGTTTTAGCAAATCACAGACAAACACCCTAATTTCATAAAAATATTCTGTCTTGATTTTCCTTTTTAAGGCATGAGAATGGCCACTGTAACTTTTTTGGGTAGTGGGGTAAAGTTTACTGAACCACAAACAAAAAGTACATTTAGTTCCGTTCAAGTAGACTTCTTAGGCCTGGATAGCCCTTGCTTGCACTTTGTGATGTTAAAACACTTAATAAAGTGATCCGCGTGATTAGAGAAGGCATTTTAAGAGGCTTTTGCTTCATGATAGTAACTGAATGAGTTAGCTGAACTGTCTCCTAATGTTGAGTAGATAATCTCAAGCCATATTAATTAGATGCTGTCTAATATTTACAGTAAATATACAATTACGCGTTTTTCATCCTCTTTTCCAAGCCGTACAATCTGAGACCTTACAAACATCAGCTCCTGCTCTGCGCGCTCTTGAGAAACAAAATGGTATCTGTACTCCTGTTTTATGAATAGAGAAACTAAGTTACGGATAAAATGATTAGTGAATTGGTGGAAGGGGAGACATCCATGCCACAAAGTGTTGAGTGGTTTGAGGTAAATCAGCTGGCATTAATGAGAAATCTCAGGACCTGCCAACAGGTCAGCCACAACAGCCTGGAGCACAGAATAGGCAGATTTTCCCCCGATAACGGAAAGATCCTGCTTAAGACAGTTTTATTCCATACGGACTGTGGTTCGTCTTTTGGGCCTGGAAAGACGTGGGAGTCCTATGCAAAAAATGATGGCACCTGATAGTTTCAGTGAAAACTGTAGGATGATTCTTGCAACAAAGAAGCAGGAGCAAGATCACTTGGCATTTCCTGATTTTTAGAGTCGGACTTGCTGATGTCTCAGCAAGTCCTTTCTTCTCGGAGGTGCACAGTGATAGCATGAGGGGCAACAGGCGCATGTCGGAGGGCCTGTCTGATTTGACATAATGGAAAACGTTTCCACCATGAGGGTGGTCAGACACTAGAACGAGGTGTCTGGTGAGGCAGTGGAGTTTCCATCCATGGAGGTGGTCTGAACTTGATCAGACACAGCCCTGGGCCAACTTTCAGCAGGGGCTTGGACTAGATGACCTCTACCCATCCATGCAAGCCTAAATTATTCTGTGATTCTGTGTAGTAACCAAATCTTGGTGCTTTTTAAAAACAAATTTAAACAAGTTCAGCTGTACACAGCTGAGATGCACCCCGTATTACAAGATAGTGGTTTTAATTTTTTGTTGCTCTTAAATTGTATTTTCCCCTTTGAAAAACTTAGGCATTTTTAGTTTTCGTGCTTGGCATTAAAGCATTATGGCTGTCTCTGATCAAAGTTGCTACACATGCTTTTATTACGCAAGATCACACATAGTCTGAAGAATTCAGGCTTTGCACAGAGTTTTAGATTTGTATCTTCATTTTGTTTGATTTCTCAGAAACATTATCTATCTAAACCAGAAGTGGTTACAGTGCATAGTAAATTGAATGCAAAAATATAAACAACTTTATAATTTCCACTGCCTCTGCAAAAATTTTCGATGTTGATTTTAAGTGGACTGATTGAGACAAAGAAGTAAAGTCTGAGGAGATGGTTGTCATAAACAGCATACTTAGAAAATTAATGTTCAACTGTATGTGAATCAGTACTTTATTTCTTTATATAAATGCAAAAAGGAATCAGGTTGAGGAAACATCACAGAAATATATTTCTCCATATTTTTTTTCTTTTCTCATACAACTTAGAAGTTTTTTAAAGAGTTGTTAGTTTACGGGCAGGCTTTTCAAGAGCATAGAAAAATCACTTGTGGATGCCCTAGTCTAAAGTTGCATAAAGGTGTACTCTGCCATATTGTCCATACAGTGCTTTGCTGCAGGTCTGTGGTAACAGGATGCAGACAACAGGTTTCACATGGATTGGCTGTGATTTTTTTTTCCCCCGCTAGTGACAAAACCGAAACATAGTTGTATATGTCATGGGAAAAGCTGCTGCCTGAGACCGATCGGTCAGTACCTCCCTTTCTACCCTGCCCATCAAAACGTCTCTCTGGCTGGAACCTTCCTCCGCTGTGTTGAAAAGGCAATGCATTATGCACAATGGTGCAAAACGTGTAGCAAGGGAGTGAAAAAGGACACGTGAGGTTGGTAAATTTAAACCTTTGTGCGGGAAAGTGGCCAGCAGCCTGAAGACGTAGGAGTATGAGAGTAGTGTGTGCTTTCTGCTGGAATTTTGAATTGGAAATGAAGTCGGGTTGAGAAGCGGAGATGGAGGTGGCAGCACAAAGCTTGGGGCCACCTAGAGCTGATGGGGTAAATCCTGTAGGGCACCAACCCAAACACATATGGTTTGCTGTTGATATACTCTGGGGTAACCAGACTGCAGTTTTTTTGTAGTACACACTGGACTTTTCAGTTATACTGATTGTTCATGTGAGAGAGAGAAACAGACCATCCTATCAGTACACAATCAGAAGATGGTATACCAATAATATTGAAACACTTAAAATAATACAGTATGAATGCAAAACAAATGAAAACAGATGTGCTTGTAAAATCATTTTCATCAGTGTAGCACTTAAATCAACTCTTTCTTCAATGAAGGCAGTATATATAAATATTTGTAATATTGTTGTGTCTATTAAGGACTCCAAGTGATTTTTTTTTTTAAACTCAGATAAATAATGTTCAATGTAATTTTTTATAAAGCTTCTAAACAACATGATGCCTTAGCTTACTGCATATGATTGAAACTGAAATTATTATTTACAGGCCTTTGAGAGCTGAATAACTTTTTTTTCCTTTTTTTTTCTTTTTTTTCTTTTTTCTACAATAGCCACTTGCAACGCTGGCAAAGAAACTGTAACATAAACTTACTTGTGGTTTGGGGTTTTTTTTATATTGTGATTAGAAAGGTGGGCTCTTAAGTATATATATTTCTTCATAAGACTTCAATTTTCAAATGGTCTCAATTTCCGTATGTTTTTTTAAGGCTTCTTACTATTATCGTCATTTTTTCCATAAGTTTCTTCTTACACATACAAGAATTCATGCTCAGAGTAAGGGAGAACATTTTAATACTTATACATGAAATATAAATAATATATGTATTATATATTTATACTATTTTACTGTTAACATTTAAAATAAACTGAATTAATTGTAGAATAGGGGTTTCATCTCACATTTTTTCTTCAAATGTGAAGTGTCTTTCCAAAATAAAAAGTTGTACTGCTTATGAGGAGTTATATCCGCTGCTTTTGCATTGTTTTGTGTGGGGTGTCTCTTGCCTCTTGCATGCCAAAGCACTGCTAGATAACAGAATAAAACAAAATGCCAACATCTAGTAAGTGTCAGAAGGAATGTTGCTTTAAAAGGCATTTTGAAGTATGTTGTAACTTCAGGAAAATAATATCCAGAATGAAATCATGAACTGTAGAATAATTTAGGTTGGAAGGGATCTTTAGGGGGTCGTCTGGTCCAGGCTCCCTCCCTGCACTGCAGCCAGGGCTAGATCATTCAGGTGGAATGATCTTCTCCAGGAGAGCTCTGACCATCTCCATGAAGGGGGATTTGACATCCGGGTATCTGTTCAAGAGCTGAACTGCTCTCACTTTGAGGAATAATTTCCTTGTGTTCAATCAGAATTTCTCTTGCCGCAACTTGCGACTGTTGTCTTTCGTCCCTCTGCTGTGCATCTCTGGGAAGAGCCTCCCTCTGTCTTCTCGATAGCCCCTCTTAGGTAGTTGGTGACAGCAATTAGTCATCTCCTTAGCCTCCTCTTCTCCAGGCTGAACAAGCCCAGTGCCCCCAGCCATTCCTTACACAGCACACACTCCGGCCCTCTACCCATCGCAGTGGCTCGCCACTGGACCCTCTCCAGCTTCTCAAAGTATTTGCTATTGCTGGAGGGTCACAAAACTGGACAGAGTGCTCCAGATGGGACCTCACGAGTGCTGAGTGGAGGACAACAAGTCATTTGCCTTGCTCTGCTGGCGACCCTCCTGTGATGCAGCCGCCCAGCCTGCTGCTCCCCTGGACCCTCAGGTCTTTTTCTGCAGAGTTGCTCCCCTGCCAGTCCACTCCCAGTCTGTCCTGTGGCTTGCCCTTCATCTTCAGACTTCAGGAGGTTCCTCCATCTTGTCGAGGCCCCACTTGAATGGTCATATTGCCCTCCATCTTATGCTCAGTAACAACCTTCCTTTCCTTTGGTCTCTAAATGGCTGGAATAAATTTCATTAATTTTAGTTTAAAATATCATTTTTCTTCTCCCCCCCCCCTTTTTTTTTTCTGGTCTTTGATAAGGAAATCATTAACTTAAAAATAGCCTCACTGTAAAAGTTCAAATGTGTCATGCTCTCAGTTTTACCTATATTTTGTTTTTTAACAGATAAAATATGGAAATGAGATTCTGAGCACATTCAGTCTTTTTTTAATAAGTGTACTATGCTGTCAAAGATCTGCTTTGACTCATAATGTAGATTTTCAAGAAAGATTGACAACTGATCCCCAAGCAGACCTTTCAAGATTAACATTTTACGACATTTACTTTGGAAAGAAAATGTGTCTCAGCAACATATAGATTCAACTGGTCTGTAATTTACATAGTGTCTGTTTTCACAATGGCCAAACCAGAAATTCAGAAGTGTAAGTATTAACACTTAGAAATACCAATATGGACATTTTAAAGGCCCAGTCTCTGCCTTGTCTGTCTAATTTGTCTTCCAGGGAAAGATTTGGTCTGTTTGAAGTACGGCACGCTGGTTTATACTTACGTCTTTTGACCGCTTTTTCACTCATTTACCATAGCCAATGGGGGGTTTTTTGACCTTTTTAGCCTATGATATCGTATGTAGGTATTCATAAGGAAGGGTACCTTAATCCTGTGTAAATGCAATTCACAGCTTTCTGGTCCAGCAGAAAAAATTCCTGAGTACCTGTGTGTAAAACAAAACACACAAACACAAACAATAGAGGAAATCAACCTAAACAAGGGATTTATGATTGTGTCGTGGGATTACTGAATTATGTAAAATTGGACTATAGGAAATCCTGATATGAAAGGAATAGTATAATGGTCTCTTCATTATACTGACTACTAAGAAATTGAATAGATCCTAGATGGATAATAATCCAGGCCTGGTTTTTTACTGTATATTTTTAACGATCTTTGCAGCAGTGTGTGCCAAATCTTTGAAGGTTTCTGTTATTCGAGGGTGGAGGGAGGGTTAGGTCGCTCTTGTGAGAGCAAGCATCAGTTCACCACGTATGCTGCTAGAAGCTCACTGCAGGTAGGGACTAAATTTCTACAGTGGTCAGAGAGCACCATGCCATGAAATTAAAAAAGGGAGTGAAGGGATGGCTGGAAAGTAGCTGAAGGTTATGGTATTTAAAGGGTGTTCTGCATTGCTGGGCAGAAGTAAAGACCAAGAGGGTGTTCAAGCAGGGCACAGAGAAGCTTGTAGATTTGAAATCTACTTTTCTTGCCCTTATCTCCCCAGTGCTATAAAGGTATTTTAAAAAAGATGCCAAAAAAACTAATGAAGATTCAGCTCTAGTTGAACAGGTAGAGAAATCACTTTGAAATCCAGGTTTTCTTAGTTCAGGTTTCATCTGGGAGGAATTGCACACGAGGGAAGAAATGTCAAATGAAAGGTAATCCTTCATTTGACATGGTTATCTTCTTAACTGCAATTGCAACACCCTGCTATTTCAATTCACCTAAATTTATTCTATCAAGCGTACACTTACCCATCTGTGTGCATTTCACACAGTTTGTTTTATTCTAGTGTTTCCATTTTACATTTGTAAACAGATGTGCCAATAAATAGGTGAGTAGCTGAGAAAGCTTAGTGTTGCTGTCGGCTACTGGGAAGGGGTAGCAAGCAGCACTCTCTGTGAGGCCAGGCCGGAAAAATGCATTCGTGAGCAAATCCCAGATGGGCACAAATGCAGCAGCCTGATCTGTTGGTTGGAAACGCCGGCCTCTCTCCATAGCCAAGCCCACTCCGCAAATCTGTAATGCTTTTCCTTTCCTTTTTTTCCCTCCTTTCTTTGAATCTACCGTGGTTCTTAAGCGCGCAGAACTTCCAACAAACCACGTACACCCTGAAGCCTGAAAACAAAAAGGAGCCTTGAAATGTGTTCTGATCTCTGGGGACCTAATTAATTTACTGATAGCAGCAAGTGCTCTTACAGCCTGAGCTCATTTCAAACGTGTCACATCATTTTACTAAACACGTTTTCTTTGTTACACTTAGTAGCCCCTAATAAATGAGTTCTACATTCTCATTTCTTATTTATTAAAACCACCTAAAATTTTTGTTTGGTTTAATTATAGCACTTTGTACTTTCCTGAAATTCAAATGCTTTTCTGTTTAACTAATGGTGTCAATGAACGATACGCATGAAACTTCTAAAAGCATGTTGTCACAGCAAGATGGTGCCTTTTTTCTTAGGATGTCAACTCTCTGATGACAGGTGACAAAATTAAGGGGTTTTTTTCTGTATACCCTGGTATATCAGGAAAACACCTGAATACGTCCTGTTGACTTTCCAGGGCTAAGCGAGAGAAGAGATCTGTTGAGGACACTGAGCAGCAACCCTCTCCAGCAAGACATCAACTTGGAGAATTAGCTACCTGTTTTAATCCTTTTGGTTAAAACCAATAGGAAGGGTATTGTGAAAAAAAATACAGCACTCTTGTAGTGCTCTGACTCCTTTTATCCCAGTGTGACTTTTACAACAAGCTGTTACAGCGAAAACTTGAAGCACTCATTCACTTTCTCCTGGTATGAAGCATCAAGCACTTTCAAGATGTCCTTAGTACCTGATTCTGTTAAGTGTCTTTTCCTTAAGTGAGTCTCTTCTTCTGAAGGTTGTGCTGATCAGCCACACATCAGGCTGAAGGCACCAGTTGGTAGTTTTTCTTTATTTTCCTGGGGCACCAAGCAGGATCATGTTGTCAAACACATACAAAAGCCAACAGCAGAGCGGTGGTGAGGCTCAAGCTGTGGAGGCCTCACTCGGCTCCAAGCGACAGTGGCAAAACACCCAGTACCAGTAGTAGGGCTAAGATTTTTCATGGTCTTGACTTGTATTGGGATATGATTTACCCAGCGTAGCACGGATTTGGCAAGCCTGAGTAAAGGCTGGCACTTTCAAAAAGCAACTGGGGAACAGAGAGGACTTTTGTTGTAGGGATTTTTTTTTTTTATTTTTCATGCAGACTTTGCTGTGCTTATCCTCACTTTTATCAGCTCAAGGTCAGCTTCACATGCTAATTTATGCTTGCACCACTGCTGGACATCAGGCAATTGTTCCTGGAAGTTACTCCAAAAAGCAGAAAAAAATAACTGAGAGCTAGGACAAAGATACTATGATGTTTAAAAGTACTCTGACATTTTTGTTTTGCAAGCTTTCAAAATAATCACTTTTCTCTTTGTGAAAATCCGCATGATTTTGGATTTTCTTTTGCAAGATCCTTCCTGATTCACTTGTGGGGTCACTCCCAAGGAATAAACATACCTGTCAGAGCAGCATTTGCCTGAGAGACAGGGGTCAAGCTTCTGCGCTGTCTATCCACATGTGACACCAGGAGTGTCACTGACTGTGCTCTGCAGGCTGGCTGCTCACCTCATCTGTGGTTGTCCCAAGCTCACCTTGCTGGTCTGCTTGCAGCATGGAAGCAATTCAGACCTAGGTTTGAACCTCAGTTTTTCCACACTAGAAAGTTAAATACAAGATGTTGTTCTGCAGTTATTTATGACTGACATGATATGCTATCGTCTCCTTGGATTGCGTCAGCCATCCAAACTCAGACCAGCCTTCAGCATTTGTGAAAATATACTGAAGGGTCAAAATAGCAGTGTTTAAGAGGTTCAAGACAGTTAATTTCTCACCTAAGAAATTAAGTTTCTATATCTGAGTAGTTTCCTATTCTTACAAATACTGTTGTGTGATAGGTACTATTGTATTCTTTTTTTCTTTTTTTTTTTTCTTTTTTTTAATTGCAAACCAGCCATTTTGGTACATTGTAATTTCAGTGTGTGCCTACCTGCTCACACCAGAAAGCGCATGCTTACAGCACGCCTCATTTTTATTTCTACTGGTAACTAGGGATGAAAATGCATCTTGCTTCTGTTCTTTTCTATAAGGAACAGAATGAAAATATTACCTAAAAATCAGTGTTAAAAATATTTAAAGCTAGAATCAAAGCTGTGATGTTGTCTCAACAAATGCAGGATAGAGTTTTAATACATCCTTAAAGGGAGTAGAAGTGTGGTGGAAAATTCTGTTCAAAATACCTTTTTTATATGGATTAAAATCCTAACCTAAACCTTGCTGATATAGGCTTTCCAATGCTTCCCGTTCTATAAAATCATCTTCTGTTGCATATTATTTCCCTAACTCTCCAATTGTATAGTCTAATATTTTCATGCTGGGTACGTGCTCACATGGAATTGTATTTTATTTTTTAAAAGTTTCAGGTGAAATTGTGTAGTCATGGGTAAGAAGGTAAGAGGCTGAGACCTGCAAGAGGCTAAGATGGGAAGCATACCTCTCATGCTCAGGGCTGTGTCCTAATTGCCCAGCACGTTATAGGCTTCCAGAGAACAAAATGTAGCAATACGATCAAAACCTTTGCATCCCTTTGCCCCCAAAGCTAAGTTTTCAGGCTAGTGCCCGTAGCAGGCTGGTGGCCACCAAGGCTGCTGTTCATCAGTCATTTGGGTCAAGTCATGCTGGAAAGTGTCCGTAGCTGCACGGCCGAGCTCGGGGAGCTGCACGTGGCATTGCTCTCACAGACCACTGTACATGCATGCAGCGCTGGTGGGAGCTGAGGCAGAAATGCGAATAAGTGCTTAAAAGGCAGGATATTTTACAATTAGGGTCTACTCCTTCTCCTCCTGGGTGCCCCTCTTGTGCTCCTCCCCCATATCCCCGCTCCCCTTCACGATCTCAGGTTTTTCCTGCCCTCCCTTCCTGAGCAGCTCTCCATGTTGTCCTGGGACTTCAATTCTGTGTCCAGTTTCAGTCAGCTGTGAAGAAAAACAAAGCCCACAGTCCGTGAAGCCTCACACAGATTTCCCTGCCTGCAAAACACAGCCCCCCTTAAGAGTTCTGCCCTTTGGGGCCCCACTTCTAGCTCATAAAGACTGTCTGCTGCGTCTTCTCCCATGCTTTGTGTGCTGCTTGTATGGTCCGTGGGATGGTTCAGCCCCATGGGCTGTGCTTGGTAGTCTTGGGCTTTCACTTCTGCCTGGCTTTAGGCTTCAAACTGGCTGGTGGGGGGACTTTGTTCCCCTCAGGAGGCTGGATGTTCTGTCATCTGCTCCTATTGTCTGCCCTCTGTAGCTCTCTGACTTCAGGGTGTAACATATTTTCCGTATTTCTTAGCGAGTTCATTTGGGGATCTTCCAGTACTTTCCTGAGCCGCTTTTTTGTTTCAGTCTGCGCTGGTGGTCCTGTCCTCTTGCAGGGACTCAGCTGCTGGTTTCGATGTGTTTGATGTGCAGCATCGGAGCAGCAACTTGCTCTCCCACAGTTTTACCTTCCTTCACAAACACTGAGCAGTTAAAAACAACTTCCGTTTCATGTTTTCTCTCAAGAGCAGCACTCCCCACATTTCATTGCTCCTGTCTCACAATTCAGCGCTTCCAGCAGGCCTGGCTGTATTTTGGGTCTAGTGCCAACTGTCTATGAGCGAGGACAACTTCACTGCACCCCACGCGGACTCTCTGACAGGTACAGGTTTCTAACGTGTGCTCCTGGCTCCCTCTCTGCCACCCTGCTGCACCCGCAGAGGCCCTGCTCCCTTTGGAGCACCATCCCCCAGCTATGTCCCCACCTTAACTCATTCCCTTTCCGCCCGCTGAACGGCTTCAGGCTTTTATGTTGGAATAATGAAGCGTAATAGTCTCAATTCTTTTAAGTACATCAGTCCGGTTCAACTGTTCATTATCCCGCAGTGTATTTAAACCAGCTGCTTCTACATGCCAGACAGCTGTACACCAGTAACTGAATGGCCAGGTGAAGGCCAGGTGTACCATTTGGCATCATGGTTGTAGGAGAAGAAGTAGCTAATGGCATCAGGCAGATAATCGGGTGGATGTGGTGGGGTGAACGTCCAAAACTGAACCTTTGAACTCCCGAGCTGCAACCAGCACGGACTGGTTGTAAATTTTGGGTAATGTCCGGGCTAAACAAAAGCATCACATCCTGAATCCTCCAGTTAATAAAGAGCCAGGAGACAGAATCGGCAGCTGGGAAGCTGGTCGTGCGGTGCACTTCTGCAAATAGGCTGTTCAGACTGGGAAACTGAGAGCCTGGGCTCTGGAGAGAAGAGGTGTCCCGAAAGGCAGTGCCTTTGGACAGAAGAAGGGGGGCTGGAAGGAGAATGGCACCGATCCTGGAAGCAGGGGCAGATCCTGGAGATCAGAGGACAGGCATGTGTCCCACCGGCTGGCCGGGTCTGTCTGGCCAGCAAGGGCCTTACTGGAGCTTTGGTGTGCCTGCAGCCCTCACGCCTGTGGGCGGAAGGCACGTACATCTGCCAGCCGGTCGGGGTCTGTTGTGCCAGAGGGGCCCCGCCTGGGATTTGGTGTGCTCACAAGACTCCAGCAAATCCCAGTATCCAGACTGGCAGCGGGCGAGCGTTTCACTCACTCCCACCCCTGGCAGTGACCAGCTCTGTCCTGCTCCAACGACACAAAGCAGCTGCAAGCCCGTTGCAGCTGGTCAGTGGGCTTCAGATGCTTCACGCTGCCCCAGCCCTCAGGGACGTGTCACAAGGTCTCCTCTTGTGGATTTTTTTTTTTATTTTCCTACTTTTAGATGTAAATTTTAAATGATAAAAAGAAATTTTTGTACATTGAGGAGATGGTTAGAGCTAAGACTGAGAGTGTTTATCAGAAAAACAGGGTCAGGAATTCACAACTACCCCCCAACCAAGCATTTTGCAATGCCAAGAAAGTAAGCGTTTAACATTAGATGTTAAATCTGAACACAACAAAGCATGAAAACGTAAGCAGTTTCCAAGCTGCTAGAGTTCCAACTCTAGCCTGTAACGTTACCATGAGAAAGAAAAAACTATTTTCAAAAGTCACCTTATTTGTCACCAGGAATGACAAAAACCAACAGTAATTATGACGCTACAGACCTTGGATGGGTAATACAGACAGAATTAGAGCTGTTTGGGCATAGGAATACAGATGGAATTGGTCCGGAGATACATATGAATGTGCTCAAACTTGGCAAGGATGGGCGCACGCAGGCAGCGGTGATCCCTGAGAGCTAAGGCTGAGCGAAGGTATCCATAAGCACATAGCCAGTGTCATACAAATGAGGACTAGCTCTCCGCTTGTTTGTGTCAATAAATGTGCACAACCGCTGAGCCGTGAGCCTTTTATTTGCATATAGTGAATCCTAATAAACCCCTCATTAGGCTTATTAGGCTCATGTGGGAGCGTGTAAACAAAATAGTACTTGCTTTCCTGGGTCTAAGGTTTACAACCATTACCATTTCTAGTAAGAAAAATTATCGGATGTTCATCATGTTGATATTTAGCGGCTTCATGAGTACTTTGAGGTAGGTCCCTAAGATGTGTGGAGGCTAGTACTGGGGCAGTTTTTCACTGTCAGTAGATGCACTTAAAAACCCGTTTGTGCTAGAGATGTTCTTTTGTCTAGCAACAGTCTGAAGTTCACAGCCATGAAATATTACTGGGAAAATTAGCATCTTTAAACTTACATAACAAAAGGTGCCCATGGACAGAGAGGGAGAGGAAAAGGTACGCTGGCCATCTTCACTGTTTCTGCAGCATGGAATTAGGTTCTGCTGTGAGATTTGTTACTGACTTGAGGCACACATACATCTATTTAATCATTTAATTGTACCTGGAACAGCTGGAAAGAACATAAAAACCTTGGCAAGTTGGTAGCTTGGGGTTTTTTCCTACCCTGTGCCTTACAAGACTGAATCAAGATGAAGCTAGCAGCAGCTCCTAGCAGTCAGACCATGTGCCCCCTGTGTAGAGCTTTCTGGCAAGGAGAGGACCGTGTGCCCACTGCCACCTCCTCAGAAGATGCAGAACAGCTCTTCCTGCTCTCACGGCATCAGGAGGAGCTCGATGGAGAGCTGGACTAGGTGCCCGCCACGTCTCCCGTTCTGCAGCCACAGTCCTTACTTTTCCCAGTCCAGAGGTGGAGCGGAGCTTGCAGAGCAATGTGAAAGACACACAGAAACTTTCACTCAAAAATAGAAGTTCAGTTAAAAAGTAGAATATTAATTAAAATAAACAGGCCGGGGGGGGAGGGGGGGCTTGGAAAGTTGGAAAGTTTTCCTGTGCCATTCACACATGTAAAATTTCAGAACTTTTTGTTGGGGCAACAAAACTATCTAACCAAAACCAGGTAAGTCATAGCCCTATCTAAGTCTTTGGCTATCCTTCTGCTGTGTCTAAAACAACCAAAGTGTTGATTGGATGCAATATGAAGTAATTCAGATCGCATAATAACCCCACTGTTAACTTTCAAAGGTATGAATGAATGTCTTGCTGAAATGACATAGTTAACCAAGCATATTGATTCTGTAAAGCCTCTGAAATAGGAAAACTCCTTCTACTGCTTAAAAGAAATGAGTGTCTTTCTTTTTGCTTCCCTCTCAGGGATCCTGACACCCCCAAAAAAGTAGAATTTTCATCTGGTTTTGTTTACACTTGAGAACAGATGCCACAAACTGTTATATTAATGTAGTAAATCTTCCTGGCAATGTGTTATCAATATTTACGTGTTAATCGATGAGATGGATATCATAGTAAAACTACAAGAAGCATCACTACATTATTAAAAAGCACACTGAAGCACCTATTCATAATTTTGTAAATTCTGCTTGGAAGTCTGAGACATCAACGAATTCTTCAGCATCCTCATGCAACACGGTCTTCTCTCCTGGTATTAGTGTATGAGCTAGTGTTTACTCAAGACTCAACATGACTTAATTTTTGTTTGCTGGATGTCAATTTCTTTTTGCTGTGTGTTCCCATTAACAGGTGTGTATGTAATATAGACTGCAGTGGATACAGTTTTAATCCTGTATGTGCTTCTGATGGAAGTTCCTATAACAATCCGTGCTTTGTTAGAGAAGCATCATGTCTGAGGCAAGAACAGATCGACATCAGGCATCTTGGACACTGCTCAGGTAGGCTTAAATTTGTTTTTCTGGTAAATGTGAATTCTGACATAAGTGGGCTTTGTAGAGCTTTCCCTTTTCCATTTTTGATCAGAAGTCACTGATCCAGTTATCAGTGAACTCCCCGCCTGTATTTTAGAGTTCCCCACGCAGAGGTACGTTCACACTACATACATACGTGCTGTGTTTACATTACCTTCCTTTGGCTGCTGTCACCTGGAAAGACAGCAAAAGCTCTTAGGAGAATCTAAGCAATAGTCCAACGGGTCTTACATGGGGGGGTGGTAAGAAGTAGGAGAGCAAAAGGAGTACCGGTGTGTGGGAAACGTTCTCTCTTGCTGCTGCAGGCTGTACAATGTACTTCCGAAGTGAGTCAAGTTGGGCCCCGATTGCACAAATATTTATCCATTTCCTTTTCCAGTGTTGGAATGGTCCACTGAAACCCTCTGCCTACTGCCTTGTAATTAATCGTGTGCATGACTCTTCAGTTTTGGGGTCTTGCAGTTAGGACCTTCTCATGGGAATAACAACTTTCCGCCATCTCTTTGCCAGTTACATCTAGATCTGTAACTTGGACACTTCCAAAACTGAAACAGGCTGTCACCAAAATAACCTAAGCCCATACCACGGAAGAGCTTTTCGTTCAAAACATACAGCTTGAGGTGTGCGGTGTGTTGGTCTGGCCGCTGGGGTTACGGACTCTGTTACAGCCTGGTTGTATGGGAGGAACAATGTGGGAATGTGTCCAGTTTTACTGCAATTAAAATACTTCTTCGAATATTATTCTGGCTTCTCAATGACTTACATGTAGTCGTCTGGAAATAAGCCTTTCCTAATAGCTATCCATGCATGTATTTATCATCTAGAAACAGATGACACAAACGCAGTTGGAAAGAAAGACGATGGCATGCAGTATCGGCCAGAGGTGAAAGGTACCGTGCTGACTTTGTGCTGTTTGGTTACGGTTTCACAAGATGAGAAAATAAGAGCACGCAGGTCCCTTCTCGTCTGCCGTACAGCTTTGATTTCTGTAACCAAGACAGTCCTGCGAACAGCTTCTTTCTTACAGCGCTGACGTCGCAAGGCTGGCAAGAAGGAGATGTGCGTGATTTGTGAGTTTTGCCTGCTCTGTTCCTCTAAGATGCCCAGCTGCTCCCCACCCTACGCAGCGGTCACAGGATTAGACTCCCCCCCACGTGCTGTGAAAATGCCTTTACTGCAAGACATCAAGCTGTGACATTCCTGATGAAATGACACAAGCCCCCCAGCGACCCCATCTTTTCTGATAACTTCTGAAAAAAAAATGGCAGATTCTGTCTTTGTTAGGTTATTTTAAAATGTTTTCAGTAAACTAATACGCTGAATCACAGTGGTTGAAAATGTTTTACCTCTATGAACCTTACCTTAGCTAGACGAACCTTACTATAAATGAAATAAGGCAGAGTTTCACTTCCTGCTCAGTGGTTTTACATGGTAGTAGTCTGTGTGTGTTAGGTACATTCTCAGAACAAATATGCTTCTGCATTTCATGGCTCTTGCTCAAAGTGTTTCTCTCTGGGACAAAACATCTGTCTTTCTCAAGTTATTGGCAAAGAGCGGATCTGCATAGGTGTTAATCTTCCCTCCTCTTCTCTCACAAATAATAGCACTGTTATCTTCTCTGTTAGCTCTGGTCTTTAGTTACTTCTGTCATACTTGTTTTGCACTCCTGTGGCCTCCCAGAGTAAAGCCATCCCACCATGGCTTTCGACATTCCTTGGGTTCTTCCTGAAAAGCCTTTCAGTGCCAAAAAGCTCCGTATATATTTCTTTTTTCAAAAATTCTCTTATTTTCACTCCATATAATGTACCAGTTGGAATGATTTAATGTCAATTTTCACTTACATTATGAAGGCATAAAAGGCACCAAATGGAATGTACATCTTATTATGTGATGTAATGAAACACCACTTTTGGTTCCTATTCAGAAGAAGTTACAGCCTTTTATTCATTGCATATGAATTGCCCTTGAAATCTAGTTAGTGGAAAAAAGATTGTATATAATTATTATTAATGTGTATAGCATGTGCAGTCTCAAGTTCGGCAAATGATGTGCACGGAGGGAGTATGCCTTGTGCAAAAAAATTATTTTGAAATTTTTTTATGCAGCAGCCAGGTCTTTTTAGACAGCGAGAGCCTGAAGTGAACTACTTTGAATGACTTTTTCTTCCAGGATAAAAGAAAAGTCCACACTTCTATCTGTTTGCTTTTGCTTTAAATTCCCGTGAGCTATTCTTGTTAAACCCTGTTCTCTGAATGTATAGTAGCTTGCAGTCTCTAGAACCATGATGGTCTCCTTCTCCTGCAGTGCAAGTGTCTACCTAAAGTTACATCAGAAAGGTCTCACTTCCCGGATTCAGCTGGCTTGCTGGTTTTCTTGTGCCAGGATGGGCATCAGGGTTTCAGTTTTTGTGCATGCCTCTTCCTTCTGGTGAAGTATCTGAACTCTTATATCCAATCACTCTTTCAAGGCTCCTACACCAGTTAAATCTTTCACTTTGAAGCTCTGAAGCAGTCTAGCAAGCCTGTCAGATTAAAAACGGATTCCCGTCAATAGGTAGGTAAATATCTGTTTTACGCTAGGAATCACCTCCTGCATTTAACAACGTCTCTTTGCTTAATACAAGTTTTGCTTCTGACTTGGGTGGCCGTGGCTACCTGGCCAGCTTTCAGGGGATGCATCTGTCACTGGGCCTCACGTTCTGTATTAGTATACACATTAAAAGCAGACATAGTGCAGCTGTCTGAACAGACTAATATAATTGTATATGTAGCTTATTACTAGCCTTTGATTGGGACCAGATGTGACAGTAATTAACTGCTTGGAGGAAGAGGGAGGCAACAGTTTTGGGATGAGCCAGCCCCACTTTCCTCCTCTTAGACATGCCACATAGTCTATTCCATCAGGGCAGTGGTGGACATATTGTCAGTATTAGGCAATGTTCTTCCCTTGTATCAAGTCTTCTGTACCTTTGAAGCATAGCCTGAACCATCAGGCTTCCTTATATCTAAAACCTCCAATAGATTTTTTTTTCTCCTGGAACAAATTAGAAAACATTCCAGAAAATGTTCAGGGAGAACCTAAAACAGCAGCATGCCTTTTTTTTCTTGTATAACTACATTCTCTTTCTGGCTGGTGTTATTTCAAATATCTGCAATTGTATAAGAGATTTCTTCTTCACAGTCCCTTTTTGCTTTGCACCTGCAGTTCATTACAATCTTGTATTATTTGTGACGCTATAGTCTTTTGCCATGGAAATGAACATAATTCCACAATTACACTCACATCTTTAGATCCCTGCTCTTTAGAGAAGTTCATTATGAAATACCAACTTCTGTATTTAGGAGTTTTTTACAGAACAATTTTTGGGAAAGAATGGTTGAAAATGTACACAGCTTTATAGAATCATAGAACCGTTTAGGTTGGAAAAGACCTTTAAGGTCATCAAGTCCAACCATTAACCTAGCACTGTCAAGTCCACCACTAAACCATGTCCCGAAGCACCACATCTGCACGTCTTTTAAATACTTCCAGGGATGGTGACTCAACCACTTCCCTGGGCAGCCGGTTCCAATGTTTAACCACTCTTTCAGCAAAGAAATTTTTCCTAATATCCAATCTAAAGCTCCCCTGGCGCAACTTGAGGCCATTTCCTCTCGTCCTATCGCCAGTTACTTGGGAGAAGAGACCGACACCCACCTCGCTACAACCTCCTTTCGGGTGGTTGTAGAGCACAATAAGGTCTCCCCTCAGCCTCCTTTTCTCCAGGCTAAACAACCCCAGCTCCCTCAGCCGCTCCTCATAAGACTTGTTCTCCAGACCCTTCACCAGCTTCGTTGCTCTTCTTTGGACA
>NW_008824908.1:3447104-3453662 GCF_000699105.1 Pygoscelis adeliae | reverse complement strand
GAGCAAACATGAGAAAAACTCATTGGTCAAGATAAAGGCAGTTTAAGAAGTGAAGGGAATAAAAAGAGAAAAGAACCAAGCAATGCAAAAGCCATCACTCACAACATCCCACCAGCGGACTCATGCCCAGACAGTCTCTGAGCAATGGCCACCTTGGAAAGACCAAAACCCCGGGTTTTCTTGCTAAGCATGGTGTCGTATGGTAGGGAATACCCCTTTGGTCAGTCGGGGTCAGCTGTCCTGGCTGTGTCTCCTCCCAGGCTTTTGCCCACCGCCAGCCTACTCGCTGAGGGGGAAGCAGAGTGAGAAGCAGAGAAAGCCTCTGCTGTGCAAGCACCCTTCAGCAACAGCCAAAACACTGGTGTGTCATCAGCACTATTTCAGCCAGAAATCTAAAACACAGCACCATACAGGCTGGTATGAAGAAAGTTAACTCTATCCCAGCCAGACCCAGTACACTTCCCAAAGGAATGGGTATTTTAAGCTCGTGAAAAGTTCCGTTTCCATAAAAGTGTTTCTCTGAGGAAGACTGCTGTTGTAGCGTGTTTGATTTCAGCTATAAGACTGGTGGTACCAGTCAGATCAGGGCTTTATTGAGTTGTTTTCTACCCAGCAATCATAAAATGTGGTTTAGCTTCTTCCTAACCCTTCAGGTTTTTTTGCTCTGTTTAGACATGGGAGAGAGCTCTCTATCTATGTATTAGCTCTTTGCCCCAATGCCACTGACAAAACTTCTGCTGATCTTCCTGCATTGGCTTGTTTCTGTTAGGACTACCTTTCTCCTTCCGAGAAACCTGACGTAAGAAGCACATTTAGATGTCTCTGAGGATCATTTTTCAATGTGATACATCCTGGCAAATGTCTGTAGGTGTCTCTGAAACGCCACCCTTAAGCCTTTGCTTTATTATTCCATATTCCTTTAATCACTGCAAGTTTTTAAGAGTATGCTATTCTTGGCTGAGATTTTTTACAAATATCACACAGCCATGTATGATATTGTATATTTATGTATATATACATGCTTATGTATATTTCTTTTTAAGATGCCAGTGATCAAAGAGAAGACATTTACATTGGAAACCACATACCTTGCTCAGAAAGCTTCAATGGCTACTGTATACATGGAAAATGTGAATTCATTTATTCCACTCAGAAGGCTTCCTGCCGGTAAGTCCTGCATGCCTCCAAAATGTGCTTCGAATTGCTGTAAAGCTTAATCAAAATGCTCTCTAGACATAATTACAGCATGTACCAGTCTGCAGTTAGCTAAGCAGCGGCACAGGAGCCGTGTCCCTATGCTGTGGGCAGCACCCAGCTGCTCCGGTCGTGCGGGAGATAGTGCTCAGAGGAGAGGCTTGGTCAGTCAGGTAGTTCAGAAGCTGAATCCCGCTGAAGACTGTGGCCTCACTGTTGCCTCCTTATTTTCAGCTGCTAAATCCTATCTAGAGGGAAAAAAATCCACAAAAAAACTGCCTTTGCCTTGCATGGCTTCTCTGTGTGACTGCTTTTTCCCCATAGACCTCTCAGTCTGTCCTTATGCTATCTATGCATTTTATTGCTCTTGTCATAAACTCTGTCTAGAGTATCAATATCTTATTTTTAACATTTATTGCCCTTTTTCACAATAATAGGCTTCATCTAGAGAGTATAAAATTGCAAAATATTATTTAGCCCACATTTTTTGTCTATGGTATAATCTAGCAGTTCAGTACACTCAGTATTAAGCCACTCAGTGTTTCCCAGGAAATCTGAACGTTCCATTTTATTTCCCTAGCTCCCAGCTAATTTTTTCTTTACATTTCACCAACTAAATTCTGCCTCTCTGTTTTCTTTGAAAAATAAAAATAATTTTAAAAGTTGTTCGTAGGAAAAGGCCACTTCTTGATAACATGGACTGCCCTACTTATTAGGAGGTGTCACTCCTGAACTTTTATCTCGCAGGGTTGTGCTTTCAGATTAGTGTGGTTGAAGTTGCTATAACTCTTTGCTTTCCTTTGCTTTGGAAACTTCAGTTGTAAATCCATTAGATACTATCACATTTTCTCCCTTGATCTTTATCGATCGAGGATATTTAGGGGTTTTTCCACTGCCAAGATTTAAGGGTTTCCAGACTGACCAAGGAGCAGGAAGCCCAAAAGCCAGAGCCAGTATGGTTGTCAACTTAAGCATTTGAAAGCTTATATTATTACTTTTCCCATCCGAGACCCTTTCATGTCTATTTTCACCTTTCCAGCAGGACTTTCTTTGGCCACAACCAAGAGAGCTCAACGTGGCTTTGCTTCTCTTAGGAAACTGGGTGCATCCCCAGCGTCATCTTGATGGGCATTAGGCAGCACTATTCGATTACAGTATTCATTTGATCTAGAGCTGTGTTTAACACAATTTCTGATGGATTTGTCCTCAAAATATTCAAAGCAGAGGTATTTCAAGGCAAACATTCCTGGCTGAATGAACTGATTTTTTTATTTCTCAGAATTTTTTTCTGGATGGCGCTAATCATATAGTCATTTATTCATTTATGATTCAATTACTATTCAATCATTTAAATATTCATTATTACTCTAATAATTACTGATAGGCAATGTTTTGATGAATTTAATTAATGTACTGTCCCTTTAGATTCTATTTTATAATTATGTTACTATTACTGCCTTCAATTTTTTATTTAAACAGCCTGAACAGTATCTCAGCACTGGACCTAGCACAACAAACCTCACGTGGTTCCAGTCAACAATTTCTGACTCTCAGTTCTTGACTCTAAGTATCAGCTCTCCTTTGGATTTTTCTTGGCTCTTTAAATACTGATGGTCTTGTACTTTATGCATGTTTCCTACTGGAGCAGAGTTATTAAGGAAATGAATTATTTCTATCAGACAGCAATCCGCCATAGTAATCATGTACTTCTGCCAGAGAAAAAAATTCTCTTTTTCTCTGGCAAGGAAAATATAATGATGAATGCTAGGGGCAGATTGTTATTTTCAAATGCTTTGTGTTCTCATACACATCTAGCATATACATTGTTTAATTTGGTCCTCATTTCCTGGTAGTGATATATGTGAGGTATCAGATGACCTACAAAACTGCAGAAAATACCTGCGCAGAGCAAATTCTGACTTTCGCTTTCACTAGGGGCAGTGAATCTCCTTGCTCATTGTACAGCAGCCCTCCAGGACTGCCAGCAGGCAGGTGGGAGGAAAGCTTTGTGGTAGTCAATTGCATAACATTTATTGCATAATATTTAGTTTAGGAGCCTTTGCACAGCTGGGATCTGGTCAATCTCCTGCTGTCCCCCCTTGTGCAGTGCAGTTCTGCCCTGTCCTTATGGCAGGCTGCATCAAGAAGGCACAGTTCAACCCTTTGCAAAGAAATCTAAACTTCTTTACGCGAGCTCAATTAATTGATTGATCAGCATATTTTAATAAATCCATACTGACCTCTGTTTATCTTGCTATGATATTAATGCTATATTATCTTGCTATCTATTGATGCGGCAGAATGCTTTAAAATCTGTTCTACTAGTTTAAGGTAGCTTCTACTAGTTTAAGGTAGCTTAAACTAATGCCTAGTACTTCATCCCACCACCGATACAGTTGTTAACACAAGAACTTCTTCATCGCAGGAATTCAGTACCCCTGAATCTCCATTCAATATTTCTCAGAAATAATTTCCTGTCACTTCAGTGTTTCTGAGGAAACATCTTTGAATTACTTGTGCCTCCTCTGCTTTGTTTTGCCTCCTCTGCTTTAAAGCAATTCTCACATTGATCACACTTTGACTGTTACCTTCTTTAATGAAAACAAAAGCAAAGGAACAAATAAGAATTCACTAGCACTCTTCACTCGCAAGGAGTCCTGTTTCTTATTGTTTCTTTTTGCATGACTACCAACATTTTCCCCGTCCTCTTCCTTCTTGTATGCTAATACATGTCTTCTCTTGATTCCATTCCTAGCCATTACCGAGCTTACTTACAATACATGGGGGCTTTTTTTAACAACTCTGCTCTTACTGGAACTTGTTTCATGCCTGAACCAAAACTCCGTACACGGCAGCTCACGGCTGGAGAAAGTAGAGTCACAAGATTACGAACATGTAAACCCCAACCGTTATCCCTGCATGCAAAGGCGGATTAGGAGTTGCATTAGCAGTTGTAGTAGGGTCTGTGGAGTAATTATTTCATTCCTCCAAACAGAATTAATTCCTACCCTAGCACAAAGCTTTTGGATGGATGAGACTGATTCTGTGTTGCATTCGGGTTTATCTGGTCTGGTTTTCAAAAGGATTGTTTCTCTGCCTGCGAGTGAGTATTTCTTCTCCAGCTTTCTACTATAGAGCTGGAGGCAAACTGTATGATTCAGTTGCCCTTAATGATGCATTGACATCAGTGGGTTTTAAAGTGTCGCTGTACACAGAACTTGCTCAGGGATGTAAGTGGTGGCCTTTGATTCTGCAGACTCCAGCTCAGTGTCTTGGGTGGCTCTTGCCTTTCCTTGTTGTGCTTCAGCCTCTCTTGCCTTGTGACCTGAATTCCTCCAGAGTGTGTTTCCACTGCCACCTTCACCACTGGCACATCTCGCATTCCCTGAACATGTATTCACAGGAGCAGCCTCTGCTGTGTTTCTCACTGAGCTAACTGCTGCTTTGCTCAGGCAAGGTACCATTTAGAGCAGCCGCTTCTCTTCTGTCTTCAGACGTTTCTCCCCCACCCCTGGCCAATTTTTATGGATTCTTCCATGAACTCTCACTTGAACAGTTGTGGGCCATTCGGTTCTCTAACCCGACCTCCGTCGAATTTTGGTTTGGTGACAAGGCAGGAGGGGGTTTGATGCTGGTCTTGTCCAATAGGTTTTGCAGGATTCCGCTTCTGTAGGCTGTAGCTTGGAAAGGGATCTTCCTTTCCCCCCATTTTTCAAGGTTCCTCTTCCTCTTTGTCACTTCTCTGCCATACTGACATTGCAGCTGAATGAGCATGGTCACTTTGTGTTTCATGAGCATGCTTCTTTGTGTTTCGTTTAGCCTTGTCTACTTGTTTCACCTAGTTGCTTTATTCTTCCCAAATACTGCCCCAATTTAATAACGACCCCACATATTTCTTTTGCCAAATCAGGGCCTTCACCACGCTGGTGTATTTTCAGAGGGCCACTAGTAACCTTATCCGGGAAAGCAGAGCATATCTGCTCTGTCTCTTCTCTTGCCACAGAAATCCAAACCATTCCCCAACCCAAGTGTTACCACACCTCCACCACCAGCTCTTTCTCAGCTGGAGTCACCTTGGACTCCCTATTTCATCTGCAAAATGACTGGGCTGTTGTCAAATTACAGATTCCGTGAAATATTCCTTTTCTTTTTCAGGTGTGAATCAGGATATACTGGACAGCACTGTGAAAAGACAGACTTTAGTATTCTTTATGTTGTCCCAAGTAGACAAAAGCTTACGCATGTCCTTATTGCAGCAATAATTGGAGCTGTACAGATTGCCATTATAGTTGCAATTGTCATGTGCATAACAAGGTAGGTAAAGACAAAAACAGTGAAAAATTACACATCGTATGGATATACTTTTTCTGTATTTAAATATTTGACCCCCAAAATTTTATGTGCTTTAAGATATATCCTAAAATACCCACATATAAAATACCTAATGACTGAAGTGGAAGGATTATGTAACATCATATCACCGGTTTTTTGTTGTCACAAAACACACATTTGTTTAAATTCACAAACCACCAGTAACCGCTCTGAATCCCCAGACCAAATACCCAGCAGAACAGATCAGCCCTGAAACACATCCAAAAGGTCAGCTACTGTGTTAGACCTTCACTGGAGTTATTCAAGCATTGCTGATATCTTATAGAAGCTGCGATCCCCCCGTCCCACCCACTGAAATCAGAGAAGTTGACAAGATGCTGTTCCTTGCAGTACCACTGTAAATGGTGTTACACAGAGAGAGAAGTATCCCTCACACTATATATGCTTTCTGAAAATTACTGTGAAGCTAGTCCCGTTACTAGGCACTCTCCGCGGGAACCTATTTTATGAAATGTAAAGATGCACAAGCACAGAGTTCAAGTTTCTGGGTTGCCTTAGACTCTCGCCCTGTATGAAAACTGAGATGAGAGCCACGGATTCTTTTTGATGACAAGGGATTCAAGTGTACTCATCAAGGACTTGAACCCAATGAGGACTGAGGGCTCTGGGATAGATTAAGGATGACTTAGTTACCTTATAGGTGCATGAAGCATTTAAGTCCTACACTTGGGCATCCATGCCACACTTTGCCTTTTCCTCCTCAACTCGTCCTTCACTTTTTCAGCTCCGGTTACATTGGGCCATGAAACTTCCTGCTACTGCGTTAGTGCATGGTTTCCCAAACTCAGTGATGTAGAGTGACACCCCTATGAACAAACAGCATAGGCCTCCTTCCCTATCTCTCTTGTAAAGTTCAACGCAGCAGGTATAAGTATGCATATCTAACACCTCCTGCACATGTAAAAGAGTTATATTTGGCTCGTGCAATTGATGTCATCCCATTTTTACTCAACACCCTGCTGGCCAAAGCAG
>NW_008824908.1:3432629-3447071 GCF_000699105.1 Pygoscelis adeliae | reverse complement strand
CCTCCCTACGACCGTTCCCCAGCTCACAGTCTCTCGGGGACAGTCTGTCTTGCTCCGTCCCAGCAGGACTGCTCCATCGTGCATTGCCCGCTGTCTGACAGGCTGAGTAAGTGCCGTCCTGTTCAGAATTGCTGGCTTTGCCTTGGCCAGTGGCGGGTCCATCTTGGAGCCGGCTGGCATTGGCTCTGTCAGACACAGGGGAAGCTTCTAGCAGCTTCTCACAGAAGCCACCCCTGTAGCCTCCCCTCCCCGCTACCATTCCCAAGAAAGGGATCGCCTGAGTCACCCCACAGAGTCCTGGGTGGGCTCTGTCTCAGGGGCTGCCACGACCAGCAGGGCACCTGGAGGTCCAGCACTTCAAAAGGCTGATTGATCCAGTCTTACCATCCACTGGAATTTAAGTATGAAATATGTATAAAGTAAAGCCAGTGCAATTATTCACCATGGTACGTGTTTTGCTGGATCAAGGCTAAAGGATGTAGCACCTTGCTAGTTTCAGTCTCAAGTTCAAGCAGAACTCCCTTCTGAGTGATCTGGGGTCCCACGGACATCCCCAGGTGACAGAGCAGTGCCAAAGAGCAGGGGCATCCCCCCGTCAGCACAGCTCATAGGCTCCTTGCTATTGCTAAGTACAGAAAATTAAGTCAATGTGTTATTGCTAGGCTTAATTTTATGCAGCATATATAAAATCAGCCCTCCTTTTTCTTTCTCTCTCTCTTTTTTTAACAGAAAATGCCCCAAAAACAATAGAGGCCGTCGGCAGAAGCAAAACCTAGGCCATTTTACTTCAGATACATCATCCAGAATGGTTTAACTTAGTGATTTTTATACCTACATTGACCATGTGATGTACATTTTTATTAAATCTTTTTTTAAAGAATGGAAATATTTATTTCAGAGGCCTTATTTTTGAACATTTTTAGTGTAACAATGTTGGTCTGTATTCTGAAAGCATCAGCTCTAACAGCTACGGACTGTTTTAGTATCTTTATTTTTATGTTTTTGAATACAGTAGTTCATTTTCTGTATCTGTATCACATGGTTATATAATAGATTTGTGCTTTATCCATGGAATGTAATATTTTTGGGAACACAGATTTATGCCACCAATGGTTGTAGATTAAAAAAAAAAACAACAAACCAACAAAAAAGTCCACATATTACCTAGCAAACAAGGCATGAACTAAAGGTAAAAATGTTTACAGCTTACTTTTCTTATGAGAAACTAGAAAACACTGTGTTTAAATACCGTAGATATTTAAATGTTTTTGGAAGTTAGTAACTGATTTTTTAGACACTGCCTATCGCATGAACTGTGAAGCTGTGTGCTGTGTGTAGTTGTAACATATTTATAAAATGTGTGGGCTGGGTCTAAGCACTGCCATCTTCATAAATAATTCCAACAATTTATTTTTAAAGAGGAAAATTATAAATTTCATAATTTGGGAAGTTACCTGGTAGGGCAGATGGCACAGGTCCAAAAGAAGTAGGTCTTAGTAGACTTAGGTATTGTAAAAATTGGTGTTGAATAATTGAACACAAATAATTGGAATAAAGCCTACTTTATCACTGTTAAAGCTGTTTTAATACTTCTTAAACTTTTTTAAAGAAAATACATGTTTTAACACCTACAATACGGATTGTATAGTGTTTGTGATTAAAATAAAAAAAAATAATAAAAGTGAATGAATTACTAGTGCTCTTGTATAGAGTATTTTCAAGAGCTAAAGAAGTCCATCCAAATTAGTCTGCTGGTCATAGTTATATTAATAGACTGTTAGTTGTCGTTTGAAAGATCCTGAGATAAAGTGTGAATAGGATGTGTTCAGCTGTTTTAACATGTAGTTTAGGCTTTCAAAATTTTGCATGTAGGATTTAATAATTTGTTCAATAAAAAAAAATGCTTTCAACATTTTGAACTGGAAAAGCATGTCACAATACAACGTTTTCACTATATTGCCTCTGGTTTAGTGTGTTTATTTGTTACCCCATGTGGTAATTGCAGCAAGCTGAAGACCTGAAGTTGTTTTGCTGGAAAAAACAACCGTGTTAGTTTTCCTGACTGCTCTTTGAATTCCCTCGGAGGAAAGTGCTCCAGTAACGCGAAAACAAAAGTAGATCATTAAAAATATGCAAGTTTGCTTTCCTGCTTAATTAGTAAGTTACTTAACTTTCCTGGATTAACACTAATAACTTCATCAGTACAGAAGCGTGACCCTTTAAACGTGTGTTCCTTTCCAGACACTGCTTCCTAATTTTAGGGGTTTCATGTTGCTGAAAGTATCCGAACAATCATGTGTGGATATTTTGTAGTCAGAAGTATTTGACCAAGCTCCAGGAGTGGTGTTTCACGCCCCACTTTGAGCATCGCTGGAGCCAGCTGTCGCCCTGGCTCCCGGCAGCAGCGCCAGAATCGTCCTGGCAGGATCACCGAAACTTCGCCTCCCGCCGACCCGGCCGAAGGCAGGCAAAATGGATCACCGCGAAATCACCTCGGAGGCTGACAAAACCCACCAAAATCGCCTCTCCAGCGTCACCGAGGAGGAAGAAGAACAAGATGCAGCTTACACGATTGTGACGGTCCTGGACAAAGTCGCCAACATTGTGGACAGCGTGCAGGCGAGCCAGAAAAGGATAGAGGAGAGGCACAGGGAGATGGAGAATGCCATCAAGACCATACAGATTGACATTTTAAAGCTTGCCCAGGCTCACGGCAATACAGGCTACACGGTGAACAAGTTACTGGAGAAAACCCGCAAAGTCAGCTCCACTGTGAAGGAGGTGCGGACACGCGTGGAGAGGCAGAGCGCCAGCGTGCAGAAGGTGGAGGCCAAACAAGAGGAGATGCTGAGGAAAAACAAATTCCGGGTCGTAATCTATCAGGTAACCGCGAGCCTAATTTCTTGTAGCACTCTCATTGTGCCACCTCCTTGGTAGCCGCCGGTAGGCATCGGCTAATGAACCAAAAGACGCAGTCTATCCAACGTGAGAGTTATTTTATGCTTTCTTTAACACTAAGTTGTGCTCCTCAATGCCTTTCAGCTTGAACCTACTGACGGCAGCACACAGGGTCTATTATTAGTGTTGGTAGGTTTCTGAGCCAGTCGTGTAAGATTAACTGCAGATCAGCAAGGACTATTTGTTGCCTCTCCGAAAGGTAATATGAGGCAGGCCCTGTAAATCTTGTCATACAAACCATGCCTGACATTCATCCCTGTTATTTTTTTCACCGTATTAGGTAGAAGTCCAAATAGCAAAAGTGTTTGCAGGCTCCCCGGAACACAAACTTTCTTCTAACACTAATTTCAAAACATATGGTTGATTTAACTTGCAGCATTACCCAGGCTTTCGTACTGCTGACAAATTGGGGCTTTTTTCATTGTCTCAGTCTATAGCAGTATATGCACAAACTAAAGCTCAGACCCACAAACTCTTCATGACAGCAAATAGTACCTTGCATGCTCTACTTTGGAAATGGTTTAATGCAGCACTGTTCTTCCAATCATATCGGGCAAGCAAATTATACATTTTCATTCATTGACCTCATTGTAGGATGTTCATTGTTGTTATAAATTACTGACTTTCAACAGAAGTGTCATGAAATGGCATGGTCTCGCCTACATTCATACAAGTAGACAGTGCAGGCAGTTCATGGGGTCTGTCACTTGCTAGCGAGTGCTGTGAAACCCAGTTGCTTAATGGTCTGATCCTGCCATTTGCTGAAACTTCACAGTTCCCCAAGTCAATATAAAGTAGGAGTGTTTAATCTTTTGCCAGAAGCATAGTTTCTCTTTCATACCAGTGAGTCCCCAAAGCTTCTTTCAAATGAGTCATATTCATCGTTAGGCATTCTTGAAAAGACCAGCCCTCGTGAGTAACACAATGCACCCCCATCGCCCAGCCTTACACCTTGGTCTTGCGTCTGTTTGTACATAAATAACATTACTTGCAATGAATGGAGCCGTGTGTTTAACTGAGTATATTCACCACTGTATACAGCTGACAAATTCTTATGCATAATCTAGCTCTCTTAACTACTTCATTTTCTGCTACTGGGAAGAAATAGCTAAAAAAAGAAAAAAAAGCTGAAGGTAGAAAATGTTACCTCTTTAATGTTATGTTAGTACCACATGCAGCCAAATTGTGCCTCCCAGATTTTCTGGCTGAATGACTTACTATGGAAGTTCATGCGAAAGCATGGCACAATTTGGCCTATTGTTACAATTATTGCAAGCTGCACCATCATGATGGAATAGAAAACAGGCACTTTTGCTTTTTCCTTGCAAATAATTTCCCAGCTAAAGGTAATAAGTATCTCCCCTGGTTAATGGCATAATGCCATTTCGTTGATGGGCCTTTACCGTAATGTTTGCAGCAGAATCAATGCTTTGAAAATGTTTGTTCTTAAAAGAGTATTCATTACATAATGTATATTTTTCTCCTAGTAAGACATGAGTTGTCATTTATTTAAAAATGTAGTGAAATATTGTGGAAATTGATTTACACACAGCTATAAAGAACAGGTGTTGGTATTTACAGATATTTCATACAAAAGGTGCCTCTCACAATGCTTACTTTCTCTAAGAATCACCTTCAGTAGGAGTTTCTGAACCTTCTGCTGGTTTTGCTGGACAAGAACGACCTGCGCCCTGTTCCGTATGTTTAATTCTTAGGCGGTGCTTTTCAGGAAGGGAAACAGCATTTTTGACTGGTGTCTTTCTAGCTTCCTACGGTAGTTGAGAACTGCCAGCCTTTTGTAAGGTAGATTGAAGAACCTTTTCCCTCGTGCTCGGAAAAGGAGCAGATATGCTGATCCTCCAGGATCTGACATTTAACACTTTTCTGGAAGAGAACTGCATTGCTCCACAAAAACTGGAACATGCTAGGTAGCCAAGAGTGTGCTGAAGCTCTAAGGCACAGGGGCACTTGTGAAAGTCTCTTTCACACAAGTGCAGTGATTTTCACACTGTTGATTTACACCAGTGTAGGCATACTGCTGGAGCGCCAAGACCTGAATGACTGAAGCTTAGCTACGATGAGTGGGAGTCTGTTAATAGCTACAGGATCAGCATACTCCCTTCACTATATTTTACAAATGGGAATAACCAAGTTGTTTACTTGGTGGCTGTGAGTGACAGCTCATCTGTAGTGAGATTTTTTTGTGATGGAGCCAATGACCTCTGCGTAGCCAGCATCGAATGCCTACGTGGGTGAGCGCACGTGGGTTTTAGTTTCAACTTTTCCCAGAACATTGGCATATGAGGAAAAGGGAAACACCAACTAAATCCTAAAGATTTTCTTTCAAGTGGATAGCTTTGATCTTATCATTGATAGAAGGAGTAGGCAGGTTGAAAAGGACCATTGGCTGGAGGAGACTGTCCCAAGAGACCTCAGCCATGATGAAAAGAGTTGGCAATATCCCCGCATTAAAAGGAGACAAAGTGATCATCCATGAGCATAATGATTAGGGAAATTGAGAGCATTCATTTTTAAAAGGCCATGTGGTTGAGGAAAAGATTTGGTAGCAGGCAGCTCTCCTCTCCAGGCTGATTGCATGAATAAAAATGCCAGGTTACTCCATGGTCTTTGACCATGGAGTGCTATGTGCCTAAGGGTATAGTAGGGAATGCAAAGTACATTATAGGTTGTGCAGGTCACCGTTCACTTCTGTTCAGGTTAGTCTGAATAACCAGCTGTGAGAGCTATCATTTCTCTGCAGTCAAAGAGCATCTAACACTTTAACTCATTCTGACTAAATTATTCAGAAATTAAAGGTTGGTTTTTTTTTTTTTTTAAATCCTGAAAGAATTTGTTTCGTTTGCTTTTCTGCATGTTCTGCAAGTCCCTCTTTGAATGTGAGCACACAGGCACCAGGAAGTCCGTGTTACAGTTACTGGGCTCTTTTCTATTATTATTTTATGTAAGCACCATAAAGGCGTAACAACTTCCTATGAAGGGACACATGCATTTGTTTCACTCACTGCTGTCTGATGTTTAAAATTAGTGGACAGTCGCAGTGGACATGTCAGAAAGCAAGTAAGGTTATGGCTTGACTGGCCTACACAAACATGTTACAACTGATTTGTTTGCCCTGCGATTGCTCCACCGCGTACATGGAGAGAGGTTAGCAGAAGCAGCCTTGTGTATGCCGCTCATATTATGCATAAATAAATTAAAATATAAGTGGCTTTTCCTGGCCACCGTCCTTCTGCAGCATAATGGCTTGGACAGTAAAAATGGTGAGATCCAGATGGGGACAATAATCTGAAAATCTGAAGTGGAAGCGCTTCCATCTGAAGTGGCAGTAAAAGTCAGGGTGTCACGAGCTCAAGAGATGAGGTTGCAAACACGGACTCTGAAAGACCTGGTGCAGGAACTCGCCATCCATTGGCACAGAGTTTTAATTACAGCTATTCTGAGAAAAACCTGTGAGAGTAACCGTGACATGAAAGGCAGCAAATATAACACTTCTTTTTAAAAAAGACAAAGGAAACGATCTGAACCATTGCCATTCATCTGATATCATTTGGGCATAAGAATGGCAGGCTCAGAAGGGGCTCTGCAGAACAGAATCTTTAGTACCATGGAGTTAAATAGCTCACCAAGAGCAGATTGTGCTAGGTAACTCATATTTGAGTTTCTGTTTCACAGAAACATGAGAGGTCTTATCCTTTCTCATATTTATGTACCTGATATCTTACCTCATAAGGTAAGATAATCCGGAAAAGCAACAGATGACAGTGGATTGTGTTGAAATGGGAAGTGAAGTTTGTGATGGGTTTCTAAAAGGGTTTGCTTTTAAGACTGTCTTTGTCAACTGTTTAATATTTTCGTTGAAGTTCTTGGCACAGAAAAAGGTGTGGATACTAATAAAACATGCTCAAAATGAGGTGCTGTGAGTCCAGAGAAAGAAATATAGACAAGAAACCAAATCATCTTTAGAGCTGGAGTAATGCTAATCTAAGTGTACACAGTGTCAATTCCTGTACTTAGCAGAAGCCCTTGTTGTTAGTTTGTCTTCTGAAGCCCCGTGGTTTGGAAAGGACAGAAAATGGTGTGTTAATTGCTCAGGAGACGACCAAAAGCCCACTTGATGGTGTAGCTCTTAAAAAAAGTGGTATGTGGGCATGAAATGCTTCAGGCAAGATATTTCCAGAAGTGATAGAGAGACTGCCAGTACCCTTGTCCAAAACACTTCAGAGCCCACCTGGACTACCACGTACAGCTCTGATCACCCCTGTTGAAGTAAGTTGTGTTCAAACTGAACAGGTTTGGAAAACAGCTACCAGGCCGATCAGAGCAATGGGAAGCCCTGGTAAATGAGAGGAGACCAGGAGGTCCTAGCTTGGTTTAGTCCAGCAAGAAAAGAGGCTAAGAGACATTGTGGCTGTCATTTATACATACATTGGGGCACGGATGATGAGTCCAGTAAAGAACACCGTCAAAAAGATGAAATGGGTGTAAGCTGTCCATGAGTCAACTCAGGTCGGAAGCCAGAAATGGATTCTTAGTCCTGGAGACATGAGGGTCTGGACAAAGCCTTTGCTAGAACCCATGGGAGAGAAGAAAACCTAAATTGCTATTAAAGTGAAGTCTGAAAACTTAATGAGAAAAAGGTGGTGTAGGTTGACTACCTGTGACAGCAGAGCACTGGCCTCAGACACAGAGGCCTCAGCAGCCCAATGACACGGGCCTTTGTTGGAGTCTTGTGGCATAAACCTTTTATATATTTTTACAGCTGGGACAGGTAATTGCCGTCGCTGAGATTACAGAGAATGAAAGAAACCCAACGGTTGTGTCAGAGTAGGTTGTAGCAAGAGTCCTTTGTTTGCAGTGTCAAGCCTGGTCCTGCAGTTCAAAGTGCTGAGCTGGCCCTGTGCTGTGCAGCCAACCGCTGGCAGAGTGGCAGAGCCAGTGCTGAAGTACTGGAGGCAGCCAAGAAGATCATAAATTACCCATGATTTTTAGAAAAAAAAACACTGCTTTTACCCGCTAAAGAAAAAGTGTATTTCTAGGGACATGTTCACAAGGAAAGAGGAGAAAGGGAAATAAAAAAAAAAAATTAAAAAGTAGCTGTTGGGCCATTTCTGTGTTCCTAAAATGAAATAGGTTGCATATTTCACAGGACTGTGTTCATAGCAGATTATAAACTTGACGCTACACCAGTAGATTATAAACTTGACACTACACCAATTGATCTGGTGTAACTGGAGTCCCCAGAACTGTTCCTTTGTGGTGATCCTAACAAGGGACAGGCAGTCATCTCCTCAGGGCTGGCTGCCATTGATTTTTCTCCACTCCACTGAGTGGTGGAAACAAAGCTGATGTTAATTTACATTTGTGCTGGATGCAGTTGTTCAGGGCTTTGCTTGTGGTCGGCGTGCAAGCTAGCAGAAGAGCGTAGCTACATCATAGGCCTCTTGTGTTGTGCCTCTTCCCCACGGTCCTAGAGGCTGCCTGGAGTGACTTATCAACAGGAGCTGTAGCTGGCCGCTGTGGGCACACATGTATCTTCAGTGATACCCTTCATGCCTGAGGCCCAGGTTCAAAAATGGACTTGCCTCTGGGGACATGCAGTTGGGCTTTATATTCTCAGCACTACTGAAGACAGCTGAATCTTGCAGTTATTCCTTTAACACAGGAATAAAGCTCATCAGAACAGGGCAGGCACAGATGGGAGGGATATGTGAAGTCATTAACAGCCAAGTTCTGAATTTGGGACAGGATCCATCTTGCCAGGCATTAGACATCAGTAACGCAGATGTTTGTACATTTGGCCTGTAGACTCCCTTCAAACGAGCAGAGAAAAACGTATAGAGTCTGATTCACCTGACCTGCTGTAGACATCTACTTCTGGATACAGTTTCTACTTCATAAGTACCTGTTCTCTCCCTTGAGTTGAAAGATTGTCCAGAAGCGGGTTCATATGGAGACATGGTTGCTTGGGCGGATGAGTTCAGCAACTCCTGCTTATGGTTGAGTTTCTGTTGTACTTGAGAGCACTTCCCTGCTCTAGCTAGCTTGCAAGAGCAGTCACCTTGTTAGGAATGAATGAATCAAAACATTACCAAAGATATTTTTTGTCTTATCACACCTTGTGATCGCTCTTTCTCCTCCACTCACAAAGGGTTGGTATCTACAGATAAACTGGAAGTGAGAAATTTCGCCAGTTTGATTGCAAACCTGCGGACTGACCTGCAGAACTATTTCCTAGGCTAGCTCCATAAAACAACAGCAAAGCAAAGTAAGTGTGAAGCTTTAATGTTCCCCTGGAGCTGCAGTAGTCTTTTTTATGCAGCATGTGGTGGCCTGGAGCCAAGGGCTTCTCCGAGTGATGTGGTATAACTGGGTAACGCTCGCTCGTTGTCTGTAGCTTGCTGCAGTCAGATAATGAGAGAATGAGCTGAGTTTCTTTATAGTCATTGTATGCTCCTGGTTAAATTACTGAATTTCTGACAGAATTTAAAGAAAAGGGATGTGTATTAGGCTTCACAAAAGAGAATTGAGAGGGCTTGACTGTTCTGGCCAGGCTGCTTTTTCATTATGTAAAAATAATTCTAAATACAAGCAACAGCACTTGGCCATAAAGTCTTGCGTGCTGAAGTGTTTATTCTCTATCTACTTTACTTGATGAAATCCCTTAGGTGCCCTTCTAAAATAATCCTGTTTATCTCTCATCTGAGCAGCTTTTTGGCCTGATGGCAGAAATTTTGAAATGGCATATTTGCAGAAAAAAATGAAAGGATCGCTTGAGATTTATAGAGCTTCACTCTTAACTGTTAGAATATGAGTAAAAGTACTGAATGATTTGTAATTGGTTATTCATCAGCGGTTTCGTATTGATTTAGAGAATAATTTCAAGGAGATGTTTTAGTGATTTACTTTGGTTGCCGGTTTGAATAACAAATCATTCATTTAGCATGCAAATTTCTAGGATTTTTTTAAAACATTGTGGCAATGCAGTTTCCTGCCCATACGCTGCCAGTCATTTGCATCACCAGTTGTCATAGACACGGCAGCAGCACCGGACCAGGCGCTGGGTGGCCTTCGACCATTTTGCTGCTTCGTGCTCTGCTTCAGAGTCGTCAGGTGATCACCAGTCCCATCTGTGCCTGTGTTAATCACCACCTGCACCTTCCCTGTCACCCATCCCAAGGCTGAAAGATCATTTGCCGTGACCTTTTTCCCTGTACAACACAATGTCTCCCAGTTACGGAGTTTCATCTGTCTCTCCTCCCTACTTTTCCTGCGAGCAGTTTCTTTAGAAGCATTTTGAGTCTTGATTTTATATATATATATATATATATAATGTAATTATATATATAAAAGATATGATTTTGTAATATATATATGATTTAATTATTTATTTGGTCATTCCATTTTTCTCTGTTATTGTTTTTTGTATTTTAAAAAATTTTGTTCTGCTGAAGTTTTAATTGAAATTAGATAATAGTTGAGAGCTGATAACAGTTGCCTTTATTAAAGCTTGTTAGAATTACATTTTGAAGCTGTTTGAAATGAGAATGCAAACTGGTTTATAGCATTTCTAGCATATATTTACACATAAGACAATGTATTTTATTTTTTTTCTCCTTGCCGACTCTAGAAGCCCAGTCTGGGCTTCGAAATACAAACCCGGAATATGTGTGCAAAAAACCATGAAAGGACAAGTTTTACTCAGGGAGTAAAACTCCTGAACTGGCCACACCCATTAAAATGGCCTTATATCCCATTAGTTTTTATTTTTAAATTACATTCTAATAAAATTATTACTGAAATAATCATTAAAAGTGTTAATGTACTTAAAGCCTAAGTATTGTTGTACAGTGATACTGTCACTGCGTCGTCTAGCAAATCCAGTGGACTCTAAATCAGCAACACACCTTTTCTTAATGAAAATAATACTACTGCTGCTATTAATTATTGATCCCACCTGTGCTTACAAAGCTAAAGAGTGGAGATTTAGCTAACAAGTTTGTGAGGGAATTTTTTTAACAACCCTTTTTCCTTTGCACAGCCTCACTGACCTCACTGAAGGCATGACATTCCTCTTCCAGGAGCCCCTTTGGCTTATTTGCTCCTTAGTTCAGCAGTAAGAGAGAAAGGTGCTGTTAGAGCCCACCTGCTCTTTGCCAGGACACAGCTGCAGCAAAATACCTGAGACATCGCTAAACAATTTGCTCTGCTGTTTCCCTTCTTTCCCTGCCCAGAGATGAGAAGAGCCTGCCAGTGCAGGCAGGGTTATCAAGGAGGCACATTTTGAGACAGTCTCTTTTCCCCCGCAGTTTTCAATTACCCGAGCATCGCCGCCTCAAGAGTCTCATAACATTGATTAGGGGCATTGCCACGTCTGAGATAATTTATGTACTGGTTTTAAGGTTTCTGTGAGGTGAAAAAGAGTCAGCACCTTGCGCTCTGCGTAGTTGAAGGAGCAGGTGCGTTAGCCTTCCTTCATAAATGCCTTGTTAGATCCTATGGGAGAGCAATGCTACTGCTGTGATCCCTTCCTTGAGATTAGGAGACGCCGGCAGTGCCTGCAAACTGGTCAGCGCCCTCACGCGTGGGTGCAGAGCAGCCGCAATTTTGGCAGCCGATGAAAAGTTCGCAGAGCGAAAGGAGTGTGTGAAGGACACAAACTACATCCCTTCGAAAATTTTCTAATTGTGAATTAAATTGAAATGGGAGCAGAGGGCGAAAATGGCAATGATGGAGTCAGACTTTCTCGGGAACCCAGTGTTAGAAACATCGGGGTTTCAATATTCACTGTCCCCGGAGCCATCCGCTCAAATCAATGCCACGCTGGCCTTCTTCACCAAAGCTGAGGTTTACTCACGTGTTTACTTTGTATTCAGCCAGGCCCTTAAAACCTCAAACTTTTTTGGCTAGGCACATCTGAGAAGTTAAATACTCAAAACCCAAGAAAAGACGAAGTTCAGGTTTAAAATGCTTTCTTAGCACACTTACTGTGCCAGGGGCATCACCAGCCACTCCTGAATTGTACGACCGTTCTGTTACGGTGTTATACCTTTAAGTTTTGTTTGTTAAAGTTGTTTCTTAAGCAGTGGATCTAACTAACCTCACAGCTTTGTGGCCTCTGTATTTCTCTCTCTGCCCGGCTGAACTGCAAAGGTCTCCAGGCTTTCTCCTTATCACTGCAACCAATGCCTTCAGTCCTTCCTCTGCTTCCTCTGGAAGCCCTTCTCCTTCCAGACCTCATTTCCTTCCACATACATGCATTTTTCCAAAATACTTCCAGTTTCAACAACGCAACATCTAATCTGACTCCTTTCTCCCTTCTCCCTGCCTACACACATCCATAACACACACACCCTCTTCTCAGCACCCCCATCACCTGCCAAAAACGTCGGGTCCAGATCTACAAGCAAGGTACCTGAGCCACGGGCGTGTTTGCTCAGGACAGACATCAGCTGGGAGGACAGACAGAATGACTCACAACACAGCAGGCTCCTCAGCAGAGAGCTTATTTCTCCATGTCTGAGCTCAGCTCCCTTCTCAGATTGGTGGGAAATGCCGAAATGTTTATGTGTTAGTGGAGAGGCCGTGTAAGGGTGAGAAGGTGGGAGCTGTGTCATGTGAGCATATATGCTACACTTTTTGTACAAAAATAAGACAACTTCCAAATCAACCACTTACATGACTGACTTCCAAACATCTTTCTTGGAGGAGAAGGGAAAAAATTGTTTTGTTTTGAAAGGTTCAGGTCTATTTTCAGTTTCTTGAGAGGTGGACTAACTTTTCAAATTATGGCCAACGAGCACATCGGGACCGGCGTGAGCACCCTCTGCAGGGTGTGCCCTCTCCAGGTGCGCACATCGCCTCTGAGCTCGCAGCAGCAGAGCCCTTCGCTGAAGAAATCTCTTACACAGAAGTGATCACTAAGGGAAAGACAGACAAGAATAGCGCAACAAAAGGTGCCTCCCAGTCAGCTGGAGTGATGAAAGGGAAGGGGAATGATCAGCTTCCACAGGTTCGTTTCATGGTTTCTGGTTCTGGCGTAGGCATGTCTTTGTTTTCTGCCAGTAGGCGGGGCAAGCAGAGTACATGTCCTTTGTATTAACCAATAGACAGACCATATGACTGCACGCCTCTTTCCTCAAGAAATCAGGTTAAAAATACCTGACTGCTTGGTATCATCTTTTACTGTGAAATAATCTCCTGTCTTCATTTTATTTGAACACTTACAAATTTAGCTTGAAGATCCTCCCTTACCTCCCATGAGGTGGGGGTGGCAGATACGAGTCCTTCCTAGCAAAATGCTTAAGTAGAATTTTAACTAAAAGCTTGCAAGTAGCATCGTCAATTGCTCAACTCCTTCTCGCCCTCCTCTAAGATTGGGCTGCCCAGCCCTGCTATTTCCAGTCCCATCTGCTTTCAAGCCAAGAAGAAAGCTGTCACCCGGTTTAGGGCTTTGTCCTGTGCAACTGAAATCAGTAGGTGTTTTGTCTTTGCTTTTAGTGAGTCTATAAATGAGCTGGTAGCTACATACTTTGACCGCACCAATTTCCCACCTGGTGCTAAAACTTACTGTTCCTGCTTTAGGGAGGATGAGCTCCTACCTTCTCTCTACCCCATTGATACCTAGTGATAAGAAGAAATGGGGAGGGGCAGGAGAGAGAAAGGAAGCAGATGAGAAAGCTCTCCTACTGAGCCTAAATCACTGTATTTTTATTATGACCCCCCCCAACATGCTAGCCAGTTTCACTAATACTTTCCACTTTGGTAACATCTTCCATCCAGAAACCTTGAGAGGAGATAGAAACTCATGCTAATTTTTAGCCTTGCTACATTTGATTCTGCAAGATGTGTGCAGAAACCAAGAAAAAAGAGAAAATCAAAGATTTGGCAAAGATCATTCTCAGAGTCTGTAGCAGAATGAAAAATGTTCCTCAGGACCTGCAGCTCTAGTTTCTGGGTCTTGTCTACAAGGCCTTCATCTCACGCGTTATTGTTCATAAGTCTTAACTCTAACACGTGTATGACAGTTAAAGCGCTCTCTTCTTTAGCTAATAAGACTATAAAGCTAAATACAATAAAAATCTGGCAAACAATTGACAAAAAGTACAGAAAAAATTGTTCTTCTCCCAAAGAAAGACAGCTTAAATATTGCAGAGAAAATAGTCTCTCTGCCTTCTCCCTTTGTAAAGATAATCTTCATATGAACAGCATACCCTATTCACCATATTGTATTCATTTCTCTACGTATTGAAATTTCAGAATAGTCATTCTGGAAACATTTTTGTTACCATTTCAGCTGACAGAGTGGGCTATAATTTACAAACTTTGAGGAATTATTATCCAGCTGTGTTGTAGTTCATTTTCAGAAAAGAAGGGATTATGTTTATATATAGAAGTCTTTATATAATTAATGTTAATTTGCACATGTTAATGAAAATGATTATTAGCAAAGCATTGTAGTTTTGT
>NW_008824908.1:3431098-3432560 GCF_000699105.1 Pygoscelis adeliae | reverse complement strand
AAAAACATTCTGCTGTAATCAATGCAAAATAACTCATCGCTACTTTTTCTAAGCACTAACAACTATTTTACTAGAGGGTTTTTAATGAAGCCAAGGCATGATGACAGACTTTTAAGTGGGCTTTATCTGCCAAATAGCTTAATGTATTTTATTTTACATATTGCTAATACTCTGTAAAATAACATGAAACATGACTTGCTACTAATGAGTCACTGGGAAAAATGACAGACATCTTTTTGGCCGGAAGTCAGTTCACGGCAAAATATTCAGTAAGACTGACCCATTCTTCACGGGTTCACAACTTCTGATCTCTCTCCTGTTTTCTGCATTAAGGCAATAATACTAAGGATAGCGCCCAGACACTGTCATGCCTCAGAAATCAGCTGAAGTAGTTACTACCAGTGGGAAACAGCTTGTAGAAGTTTTATATAGCTGTTGTACCTGTCTGCACCCTAAAGGGCTGCTCCTCTTGGGTGAAGAGCACATGCACGTGCACATAAACAGCTAGTAGGGAAGAAGGGGCTGGCATTGTCCATCTCATACACCTCCTACAAGTTATGGGTTTTCTACTCTGTGTACACTAGTACTTCTAGACAGAAGTGACTCACTGACACTGAGCCACAAATTTATAATGTCCATGCAGACAGCAGTCTTCAGATCAGGCAATCAACTCCCTTAGGAGATTCTCCTTGTTCAGACAAATCGTACTACTGAATCCTTCCTTTATCACAAGCTTTTTTCCTTTTTTTGCATGTCCTTAACCACTAAGTGATTCTTGGTAAATTATTTGTTTACTGTGGACAGCTTTTGAAAGTCTTCGAGTGTGTGTCTTCGAGTTTTGACCCTCTAGCAGTCTTTGGAGGGGCTACAAACATTCCTCGTGCTAAGATATCAGGGATAGTCACCATAGAATCATAGAATCATTAAGGTTGGAAAAGACCTTTAAGGTCATCAAGTCCAACCGTCAACCCAACACCACCATGCCCACTAAACCATGTCCCTAAGCACCTCATCTACATGTCTTTTAAATACTTTGAGGGATGGTGACGCAGCCATTTCCCTGGCCAGCCTGTTCCAATGTTTAACCACTCTTTCAGTAAAGAAATTTTTCCTCATGTCCAATCTAAACCTTCCCTGGCACAACTTGAGGCCGTTTCCTCTCGTCCTATCTCTAGTTACTTGGGAGAAGAGACCGACACCCACCTCACTACAACCTCCTTTCAGGTAGTTGTAGAGAGCGATAAGGTCTCCCCTCAGTCTCCTCTTCTCCAGACTAAATCGTCCCAGTTCCCTCAACTGGTCCTCATAAGACTTGTGGTCCAGACCCTTCATCAGCTTCATTGCCCTTCTCTGGACACGCTCCAGCACCTCAACGTCCTTCTTGTAGTGAGGGGCCCAAAACTGAACACAGTATTCGAGGTGCGGCCGCACCAGTGCCGAGTACAGGGGCACGATCACTTCC
>NW_008824908.1:3379276-3428503 GCF_000699105.1 Pygoscelis adeliae | reverse complement strand
CCCCAGTGCCCTGAAGTCCCTTTTGATCGCTTCTGGACTTCTCTCTGCAACCTCATCGCTGCCAGCCTGTATAACCAACAGCGGGTAGTAGTCCGAAGGCCGCACCAGACCAGGGAGCTTCCTAGTAATGTCTCTGACCCGGGCCCCAGGGAGGCAGCAGACTTCCCTGTGGGACGGGTCCGGTCGTCATATTGGGCCCTCTGTTCCCCTCAGAAGGGAATCGCCTATGACAATCACCCTCCTTTTTTTCTTAGCAGAGGCAGCCATAATGTGTGGGGCTGACTGCCTCACCCTGGGCAACCCCCTGGATGGACCTTCATCTGCATCCTCATTTGCCTGGCCCTCAAGTTCCAGGGCCCCATATCTGTTGTGTAAGGGCAACTGGGAAGGTGGGGGAGGCCGGGTGGGGGTTCACCTGGCACCCTGAGCAGGGACCTGTTTCCATTCCCCCCCATCACTTAGGTCCCCTCCTTCTGCCTGGTGGCAAGAGGGCAGGGGATCCTCTGCTTCTTGTGGAGCTTCCATCTGTTGCCTTTGCCTCAGGGGTGGTAGGGTGTGGCTCCACCAATCTATCTCCCACCACTTCCAAGCATGCAGCTAATATGTATCATATATAAATATCTAATACCGCATGCTCATACAGGTCACCGAACTCACCACAGGAGATAGAGGTGCTTGCTCTGCGTCATTCATATTTTTCCAGATGGAACAAGCCAAGTTCATCTCAGCAATGGTGCAGGTGCTGGGTGAATTGTATGGAATTGGTTTTAGCGAATAACATCTCATTCCTTTAGTGACTTTGTCCCCTTGTGGAGCCAGCACATGTAAGTTAATATGTTGGGGTTCGTCCCCTTGTGGGCAGCAGCAGAATTGTTTGTTAAGTTCCAATTAGTCAAAAATGTGCAATTCTCTTGGTGACAGTAAAGGACTGAAACTACTGGTATCATTGAGGCACTCATTTGGAGAGTGTACAGCTGACACAAGCACAAGAGCCTCTTTTGTCTACAGGATGTCTACTTTTATTGGTGCAAAATAATGGATCTAGGTCCAATCTCTGAGAAGCAGATAAGCTTCAAAAAAAAAAGTGAACTAGACAAATCTACTCTGAAAACCATTAGGGGCCAATACACGTAAGACCATGGCATTCATTAGTTTCAGGTAGAACCACACTGAAAAGGAATCTTTAATCAGGCATAATGTCTTTACAGAACATGGCAAAGGTTTCTTCTGCCGTTTGTATTCTGTATAGTTCACATACGACGGATGGTACAAGCCTACCTTACTTTGTTACAACATTGTATTTCAGTTAGCATGAATTAAGTACAGGCCATCAACCAAAATGCTTGAATCGCCATCCTTTTAAAACACACTTGCTAGAAGATGACTCTGTGCTTTCATTCACAGGAGGAAACCGAGTGTCCCTCATCTCTCTCTGTTATCAAAGAGAGGACAGCAGGTGAAACTCTAGAGGACGATTTCTTCCCACCTGATGATCTGTCTTCTGATGAAGAATATTATATCGAAGAAAGCAAAGCAACCCAGTTCAAGAAATCAGGCATGAGGCGCATAGATGATATCAAAAAGGCATTTTCAAGGGAAAACATCCAAAAGACGAGACAAAATTTTGGCAAGAAGGTAAACAGGCTTCGAACTAGAATAGTGACCCCTGAGAGGAGAGAGAGGATCAGGCAGTCAGGAGAGAGACTGAAACAATCTGGGATAAGGATCAAGAAAACCATTTCACAAGCTGCCCCAACGAAGGAGACGTTCAAGATCCATAAAAAAAATAAAGAACGAACAGGCGCCGAAGGTCAGGAGGGGATCCAGGAAGCCGGTGCGCACATCGCCTCTGAGCTCGCAGCAGCAGAGCCCTTCACTGAAGAAATCTCTTACACAGAAGTGATCACTAAGGTAAAGAAAGACAAGAACAGCGCAACAAAAGGTGCTTCCCAGTCAACTGAAAAAGGAGTGACAATCCCAGAAGTTGTTCCTAAGCAGGAAGGAAAAGGAGGAGGAGGAGGAGATGATGTCCCTTTGCTAGACTTAAAGCAATCGGCATAAGGAATCAATTAGCAAACACACCATACTACCCCTTCCTGAACAAGAGATAACACAGTATGTATTCACTCAGCTTTAGAAAAACGTGTGAATTTGTGTCATATCACAAAACGTGCTGGTGGTGTTCTATCATTTACACGGGTGTCTGTAGTGTTGTCTTCCTGACAAAAGCCAAGCCATGCGAACTGAATGAAGGGGCTCCCCCCCACCCTGTCTTGCAGTGTGCCGATAGCCATTATTAACCCAAATGGAACTCGCATGTCAAAGGGAGATGGAAATCTGCTGTATTTTCAAGATTGATTTAGCAGTCACTTTACAGCCTAATGACTCTCTTTAGTTTTATGTACAACAGTATGATAATTATTTCCATTATCTTACACCACCTCCTCTAATCAGAAAACAGTAACAAAGCTATTACTTCATATTAGCAAAAGGAAGAACTATGGAAAATGTCCATTTAGCTATACAAATATTTTCATTTAAGGGCCCTCACTGAAACAGCAGGAGGAGGAAATTCCTGCTTTATCCAGGGTGTGACAAAATGTGGCAGGAATGATAGGGTTTTGAGTAAATTGTGTTTCTTCTCAGTGGAAAAGAGAAGCTCCTGAAATGACTAAAGATTATTTCCAGAGTTCTGGAAGAGGAAGGTTTGATGTACGTAAGCAATGCATTTTCTGCACTTATGGAGTAAGAATAAAAAAGCAGAAAACACATTAAATACGGAATAGTGGGAGGAAAAGAGAATGAGGTATCGTATTCATGTTTTGAAAGATGCGATTGTGAGAAGGGCAAGGGTATGAAGCTGTAAAAGAGAAACAAGATTAATGCATGGGCTCTGGATAAATAGAGAAAAAGATTAGAATATTGTAACTGAAGTGTCCTCGAGATCTTTTGAAGAATTGTTACTCTAGCCAGAGGATCATAGGGCTCATGGACATAACTGACCAGACAAGGGAATTGTTTTGTTTTCCATTCTCTGTGCTTTTTCTGAACTTCACTGCAATTAAAATCTACCCTACAAAGCCACTGAAGTACAGAGCCAACCCATAACCCAATTCTTTGTTTCCTATCATCATCGTTACCGACCAGCCACAGCCTCAGGGATTATGAGACAGACACCCTTTGGAGTATGGAATGCTGTTTATTTGCAACACTCAGGAGCCAGTGCCCTGGCATCAGATATGTTTGTAAACACGACCGCTGCGCTGACGTGGGGTGCAGGACTGTATTGCTCTCTTCATTCTTAAATGGAGTTGCCTTCAAAGCACTTACCTAAAGCAATGTTAGTCATTACGATCTGTGTGGAACTTGTACAATATTGCCAAAAGCTGTATGATTGTATTTAATATCTCAGATTCATTTTAACAGCAGAGCATAACTTGGTTATCTATATACATTGTTTGAGGACTCCCAGCTAATTGTTAATCTATAATTTAAATATAATTAGTTTGATTTCAAATATTCCGCCTGCCAGTTCTTTCATTTAGTCTGGTGCACATCACATTTGAAGTGAAACAGCTTTAGCAATAGTAACTAGGGAACACTGGTTGGGGAAGGTCAATGTTATACTATGTCAGTGACATTTCAAATCAAATTAATGTTGCCAGAATGGAAGCAGCAACTCCACCGAATGGAAGGGCAGGATAGGGCAAGAGAGGGAGACAGGGAGAGGAAGACATTTCTTTCAACAGTAAATTGTACATCTCCACTGTACTGTAATTACATGCAAAAAGAAAAAAAGGTTTTGCTTATGGGATAGATTGGAGGCTTTGTTTGGTTGGTTTTTTACTAGTTACAGGAAGTCTTCTCTGGAACCAGACGACTGTATGTTCTTCTTCCAGTTCCGTATAAAACTGTAGCTATCTTCAGTGAAATACTGTATGATTTGTCTGGTTCTTTTGTAATACGGCCTGCATTCTGCTCTGCAAGATTTGACGTTTTCCTAAACTGTCAAAGTTCAAAGAAGCTATTTCTTTGCATTTTTATACAGCAGAACACTAATGGCTAGAACATAATTGCCTATAGATTTTCTTTATATAGCATTTAATTTTCTCATTTTACTTGACAAAGAAAGGAAGCGATGCAGTTTCCATGGAGCTTATCATGTACCACCGCATATAACCTCTTTCAAATACGTATTTTTTAATGTTTACTTCTAACTTCAGTTGTTCAGAGCATGATTTGTTTTCATAGCAAGTAGTGAGTTCTTCAGGTGTGCAAAGTATTCCAAGGTACACTTTTCATTTTAAGTTATCATCAATGTTACTGACTTGAATTTTACATGTACCAAGAGATCAAAGTTAATTTACTCCATACCCCCTCATACAGGTAGGGGATGGGGAGAACACTATGGTTTACAACCTCAATTTCTATACAACAGCACAGCCTTTTGCTGCTTGAAGTCCCCTTATCTTTTTCATAATTTCCAAGAGCAATGATCTCGAAGCCCAACCCTTCACCCTCCTGAGAAACAAAATTCTGCATGAAATTGGTTGATGTACAGCTGCACTGCAGGGAGGCCTGGTGTATATTTTTTGAACAGGTGGTTTCACTTGGTAAGACAATCTCACCAGCACTGTGTGCTGCTCCCGGCTCAGGGGGAGAAAGAGGCCCTGTCCCTGTTTGCTCTGTTTTCCAAGAAGAATCTGGGACTTTCTGCTTAGTTGTGGGTGGGAGTGTGAATATCAAACTTCCTCACGGAAAGAGCCCCGCAGCTCCTAACTGCAGAGTAAAACTGGTTATGGGAAAGGATGAACTGCTTTCTTAGACACCAGCTGAAAGAAATTGTTTATACAAAAATTGAAAGTGTTTACAAGGAGAAAAACAGTGATTAGCAAAGCACTCACTGCAAGTCCTTCTTTCATAACATCCAACAGCAATTTCTTTTGCTTTGAATTTGTGCTAGTGAAAAAAGCCAAACACGTTTTCTGCCAATAACTGTCTGTCTATTAAAAGAGCAGCAGCAACCACCCTTCAATTACAGGGTAGACAGCAATGGTGGTAACACACAAAAAAGACTTCAACCATTTCAGGTGAATCTACTCCCAGGAATGGCCTGTGTGTCTTCCACTTTTTTTTTTACCTAAACTGATGGAAAATGCAGAATAAAAAGCAGTTAAGAGGTTTGAGTTTGCAGGATTCAGGCAATAACACCAATGGAACAAATGCTAATAGAGCCAAACTGGTGTTCAGATGTGTTTACTCTGAGAAGAGTTTAAAAACTTTTTTCTCGCTAATAATGGGGGGTGTGCACATCTTCCTTATAATGGGATATAGATTTAGAGAACAGTTAATATGTGCAAAGGCCACTACTTGTGCAAAGATAAACTCACATGTTTGTACAACTTCTATGCTTGTTTGCATAAACAAGTGACTATCCAAGGAAATGGCAGCATCCATTTGTAAAACCACCCAGTAAGTTTACAAATGCAAGATCAAAGGAACTGCGCATTGGAATATATGCAGATAAACATAAAGTTTTACCATATGTTTAATACCCTTGTCATTACAGTTTTAATAATGCTATGGATGACAAGTTTTTAACTACAAAGTTGAATTTTAGAAGAATTATTATATTATGAAGAAGTCTTGTATTAAGAAGAAAAGATAACATCTACAAAAGAACCACCATAAATGTTAGAGCAGTTGTCACTATCACAAGCACTTTTGTCCTAGTGATTCCATTATAAGCAAGCTAGTTGATTATATTCTCACTTGTTTTATAACAGTTGCCGAATTTTACACCTGCAACTGTTTTCTCTCTGGTATTCCCAGGATAAATACATTTAGTATTTTTGCTGTGAACAGAGTAAACTGATGTATGTGCAATTAACACAATCTCTATACGTCACTTGCTGATTCCCATACCCCTGTGAGAAGGTAGCCATCACTTTGACAATAACAATGAAAGTCCTACTGGCTGCAGATAAATCTTCCTAGGTGGTTCTTTTTTAATAGCTATCTGTCCTTATTTTGAACTGCAGAGCAGTGCCACTCCCCGTAAAGTCCAATGATCAGGATTCTGCACTGTTTTCAGATACAAAGAGAAAATGTACGTCAGATCTGTTCTCCGGGGCTTTTTGTAGACGGGGCAGGAGTACACACTTCCTTGTTGCTTCTTTGGGTCATGTAGTGCTGTCGTGCTAACAGCATACACATGGACTACAGGGAGACTTGTGAACAGCACCTGAGAATGTTAAAAAAGACACGGGGCTCAGCATTAGAGAAGCAGGATAGGGTGTCTGAACTCCAAACGCTAGAACTAGATTCAGTGATGGCCTTCAGCAAAAGCACCAGGACCTCAGCAAAGGTACATGCGAGAACACAAGTCCTGCGCCCACTACTATATTGACCCTAACTTTAAGCCAGTGGCAGCTCAGGGACAACAGATGTCAGGAGGCCTGGAAGGAAAAGAAAGCAGCAGAAACCTGGAAAACTGCACGCCATGGAAGCAGATGGAAAAATGACAGGGTGGTTCTAGGAGGGAGAGAGACCATTGTCTTTCTTCCCGTCCTTTGCCCCTTTGGCTAGTGTTCCCCATTCTTTCCCCACCTCCTGTTCCCTGAATGGCAGGACTGGAGCTACAAAGGCCAAGCTGCATTTCGCAAGCCTCCTTGTTACCTCTGCACTGCTGGCAGTGGAGATTCAAAGATCCAAGGTGCCTCTTGGGTGTTTATCCAGACTAGATCCCCTCAGGTCTTCCAGCAATATAAGATATTCATTGGCGGGGGGAAAAAAGACCCAAACCCAAGAGCAACATGGAGGCTTGCTGAACACTCCAGAGCACACCATGTTTGAAGGTGTCTTTTGACAAACCAGGCAACAGAAGCTACTGCTGGCAAGGTTTGGTTTGGAAAAGTTTGCTCTCAGCCAGACACAGAAGCGTTTTACCTACAGAGAGGAATTACCTCAACTCCAATTCCAGGACAGTTATCACTGGTTTGGAAAAAGTTTACCAGTGCACGCAATGGCAGCTTTCCCTGGGCAGTGACCACAGCATCTGATCACTACTCCATAGCTAAATTTTAAATCTGCTCAGTCACATCAGCAAAATGTAACTCCATGCATGGATAACTGAGCATAAGCCCAGAACGAATACTCTTCCTCCTATTCAAAAACAAATGCCAGGGATTTCTAGTCATCCAAACACCAGCCTCCACAGCAGCTGTCATCAAACCGAGTCCTGGGCTTTGGAAGTTGTGATAGGTTCCCACTTGGTCAGTCAAAAGAAGGCCAGCTATGGGTGCACTATGTTATTCAAACAGCTGTGCTTCTAGGGCCCCTGAAGCCAAGAAGCCCAGCATCTGGTCTGCTCTAGTGCAGCGCATCCTAAATTCATTTTCTGACAGAAGTGTCTCTGTTTGGTTCTGGTGGGTAAACACTCTGTCCTCTTCCCAGCCCTGCTAGTGTTTTACCCTCTTAAAACCTGTTGTGAAACCACTGCTGCAGGCACTCAAAGTACTTCCTGGTGTTCTCAGATCACACCATATTATGCCACAGTCAGTCATGCTCACTTGATCCTTACCTTTGGTGCTGACTCGACCAGCTTACTGTTTCTGCGGTCCCAACCTGCCCCTTCAAGGAAAAGGCCATATATGTAAACCCCACCAATGTCAGCAGGAGGAGGGCCAACAACATCTTCTTTCATCATCTTGGTCACTTCATTGTGTAAAACAACACTGTCGAGTGCCCACCCTTTTGCTAAATTCATGCGAGTTGTCTCTTGCCTCATAGCAGTCAGAAATCCCTAAGGAGATTGAATATGACATAGAGGGTTTTAAAAAAAACTTGAATTTACCCATTTCCAACTTTTTTTCCTATATAAATGACATCAGCAGTATAAAACCTCATCCCACAGAATCTCACGTGATATAAAACTAACTTCAGTAGTGTAGATCCAATCCTTTCCTACACTTTCCCGGTACCATGCATTCTTATGTACTTGGTGTGCATGTGTTGGTGCTAAGATGCCACCAAGTTGGCTTATTTAACATATAGGAAGCTGCACGTATAACTCATTCACCTCACATGCCTACTTTACAACCAGCCAGATGGAGAGAGGTTTACAAGGCTGCCAGATTAATGTGTTTTGTGAGGTTCCAAATACAGGTAATCACTACAAATAACACTGGTATTTTGTGTGCTATATTACTCACCTTTTCTTATACCAACATTGTAAAAACGCTTTTCAGTCAACAAGTCATGAAGCATTTTACAGAACACAAAGGAAGTATGAACTGGAATCATGCAATTAAACAGTGAAATGCCTCTGCCACTTTGCTCAGTGCAAAGCCTTAATATATTATAACAACATACTATGGTAGACACCAGCAAGATAAACTCACAGCACTTCAGCAGCACAGAATGAAACTAACTCTCTGCTCTAAAGAGCTACAATCTCATGATGCGGTTACAAGCTATCACAAAGCAAGCCAGGCTGAAGATGCCGGTTAGCTTCTCTCATATAACTGTCCGTGTGCACGCACACTGCAGTACATGGGAAGTACCTCAGTCCTAAGAGACAGGAGGGTAGACTGCTTTGCACTTCCAGTGGACATGCTGTAGATGTACAACCTTATTTTACTTTATGGAAACCGATTTGCATAGCTGGGAGATGAACGAATAAAACACAAAAAATGAAGATGCAAGAGCAAGAGGGACTTACTGAGAAGGACAACTAGGAAGGAAGAAGTGTCAGGACAGATTTCAGAGCAGAGAAAGAAGGTATCTGGAGACAGAGATATGGGAATGCAGACCCACATGGAGAACACACAAAGGTGGGTATTAGAGAGCCAACAGCACAGCTAGGAAGAAATCAGGAGCAATGAGGAAACTGAACAAGCTTTTTATTTTTCTTCAATATTGACAGTGCAGGATGCTCTGTTGACCTACTGTTAGGGCCAAACGAACGGAAAGAAGTCAGATGCGGGAGCATTAGCACATTGGTCTACTGAATGCAGGGGCCAATCTCTGGCTACTGGGACTGGAGTGCTTGTTGCACATGCTAAGCACAATACCCTTTAAGTTATGAGAACATGAGATGACATTCATGAACTCAGATGTTTCAGTTAACTGACATTGGTTGCTTCTCATTAATATCATTCCACAGACCCCAGGACAAGTGTTTTAAAGAGGTTTTGTGATAGCACAGATAATTGTAATTGCGTTTGAAGTAGTTGAGTACTCTAGCATATAGCTAAGGGAGACAGGATTAAAGGCCAAGTTCTTCTATCAGAAATGCCATTAAATGAAAGCAGAATCCTTGTAGTTAATTTGTAGAATTTTAATTTGTAGAAACATGCTAGAACCAATAGTTTAAAATACACGAAGCGTTCACTGCCAGAAGGCCCCAGAGGGCTACTGGATCCCAGATAAACTGAAATATTAAAGAAAGAAGAGCCTGAAGAGGACAGGACAGAGCAATGACTGTATTAAGGGAATCAGTTCAAAGGCACTGTGGAAACACTGGAATAAAAGTAAGCTCAGAGCTGTGAGTTGTCTTCAGGGATAAGATTTAGATTGCAGACTATTCTTACAGAGATGGCAGGACCTATATGCTGTCTGCAGCAGGACTTGTAACACTTATCTGCTCATTTGAATGAATCCTAGACAGTGTTTAAAGACTACAGCTGTGAGCTGGAGGCCCAGCTGGGTATCCCAGAGCGGGTGAATGGCACAATAAACAAGAATCAAGTGGCTTGAGGTGCCACTGTATGGCTGAGGGCTTGGCTCCCCCCAAAACCCTCTGTCAGGGACATAATGGACCACTTGCCATGACATTTGTTTTGATTTCTGGTCATCTTTGCCCTGGGGTTTTTTTGTTTGTTTATTTGTGTGGGTTGGGTGGTTTTGTTTTTTTTTTTTGGGGGGGGGGCACACACATGCATATTGAGATTTCAGAAACAGGGAAAATTTCTTCTTCTCTCTTTACCTGCCTTTTCCTGAATTTCTCCCTGGCCTGCTCACTGAAGGCTGCTAAAGCTTTGTCCCTTTGCCTTCTAACAACCCATGTAAACTAAGTCTGAACCTGCTAGTGAGGGAGAAGCAGGCATCCATGGAAGCTATGACAAGAAATACTGAAATCAGTTAAGTCTATTGCTGTCACAATCATATTCTCTCCTTGACCTTGCTTAGGAGGTTCTTTGTTTGTCACTTATTTTGCAATTTCTACAGCAAGAAAATTATGGCAGGTTTACTAGAATTAAGTGGGCACTGAGGAATGGAGGCATTGTACTTCATATTCATATTGCTTTGGCATCTAAGGGTCTCAGAAATAGGCTGAGGGTTCATTATGCTAAGTACTATACAACCAGAAAGACAGTTCTGCCTCACAGGGCTTAAAATCCATATATAGAACAAGTGGCAGCAACTGGATACAGAGATGCAAACAAGGAAACGATAAAACAGTATCAGCCACAATACGGAAATTGGGAGATAGAAATGAGATATGTATAGTGTCAAGTTTTTTGAGGAAAAAATCCAGTAACATCAGATTAACTTGCAGGAGGGAAGAAAATTCATGGCACTTCTTGTTCTGTTCACCCCAGTGATCTTGGCCCAATGCAGATACACGGAGAGAATCAGGTTTCCTTTACATAGAAGCCTGAGCCTGCTCTCCTTTGTACCACTATAAATAAAGATTAACTTCCGTGAAATTACTGAATTTATCCTAGTGTATAAACAGTCCAAGAGAAGGCAGAGTCAGGTCCTATATTATTTTTTATTGCCAGAATGCCTCATTCTCCCAGTGCTATAAATCTACTTTATTGTCTTGTGTTATCCATGGCATTTATCCATTGCCTATAAAGCAAACAGTGAGATCTGTGCAAGTTGGCAAATTACAAACTACTTCGGAGCTCCATTTCATCTCTCAAATGAAAGGATTTTTCTGACAATTTCTCAGGTATTACAAACAAGCCATTAGAACTGCAGCACTAATACTTCATCACCTCAACTTGCTTGAGATGAAAATCAATTTTCTTAACATATGAAATACTGATTTTAAACACAGCAATATGACTATTAACAAAAGAGTAGTTCATTTAATAGAAAAGGAGTCTTTGCTCAGGTGAATTCCTTGTAGAATGAGCCATGCCCACAGCCTGGGTTACAGAAAATAGAGACCGTAACAATAACTATCTGATTCTTAAGCTTGTGATTGTCAGCACAAACAAATTTTTAAATCAGGTAAGCAGATCTCATTCTGGGATTTTTTTCTCTGCATACTATGTATTTAGGGACTTTTAGAACTACGTGTTATGAAGTGTTTAATTTTTGTATTTCTACAGGCTTTCTCACTTAGTATGGTGTATTAAATCACAACTTGTTTGGGCATATTTTACTCTGATTATTTGGCAGCTTTTTTGAGAAATCCAGATGTATAGATCCAAAAAAATGTAGGATGCCCAATTTGGGATGGCAAAGTTTCAGAACTGACACAACCCCAAAGCACAAAAAAGCCAGCTAAAATGGCCAGTACCAAATCTGTATCAGCTCTTGCTCATCTGTAGTGCAAAAGCAACCACCAACAAAACCAAAAGCCTATTAGGGTTGAATCCAGCCTGATCATTGCAAAAGTTACTCAGGAGTAACTGAGTACTATCAATGTGTTGCAAACAAACCAAGTATGGAAGCATAATAATTTTATTAAAACTCCTCTCCCTCATACTTTTGCTTGGGAACCCTTTGCTCAGGGATTCTGTGAGCACACTTCCATGCTATAAAGTGGTATTGGCAGACAGCTGACACAGACAGGACAGATGATAGATGGATATTTCCCAGCAGTAGTCCTAGAGAATATTTGCCACTGTTGCTTTCTCTATTCTAGGCAGCTGTTTCAGCTAGCTTTTGCATTGCTAACAAGTACTGAGATTAAAATAGATCTTTAAAATAGCTTTTTGCTAAGGCTTCACAGAAACCTGTTGGCTGGATACTCTCACAATGACTCACTTCCACAACTCGCACTTCCCACAAACATCTGTGAATCATAAAAAGCTTTAATGAATGTGGATAGCTGTGCAAAGAAACTACACATCATCTAGGTATGTATACTTTACTTCTTTTAACTCTGTTCTCAGCTGTTCCCTTTTTTGCGTTTCATTTTGTGCCAGGTTTTTATTTTAGATGGTGCAGGCGAGAGGCTGAATTTTTTATACGTCTCTGCAGACCACGTCTGGCACAATTCTAGGGTGGTATAAATAACAAACCTTCCATTTCAAGGAACTGATTTGCAAGGATTGAGAGCCAAGTCCAAATCTCTTCTTCCCGTGTCAAAGTTTTGAAACTTACCTTGTTTTGTACTCAAAGGGCTTTTCATACAATGAATGAAAAACAGGTTACTGTAGCAGAGGAGGGGAAAAAAGGAGGATAATGTTGAAATGTGAAAAGATGTACTTACCCAATTTCCACACTATAATTAAAGCAACCAGAAGATGCATTCCATTATTTCAGTAACATTATTTTGGTTTAGCAAAAATTTCTTCAACAAATGTTGAAGTTAGTTTATCCTACATTTATGCTAAAAATTTAATTTAGGTTACACTTCGTATAGCCATGATTAAGTCAGCTTGAAGTTCTCTCAAGATCTAATTTCACTGTTACATAGGAGTTAGCAAGATCAATCTGGCAATCTTACCTGTGGATTAAAGAATCCTGTCATCCAGAACTGGTTTGGTCGGCCATCCTGAAGCCAACTGCTGAACTGCTGGTTTCTTTCAAGAAGCTCAGTAAACCAAAATCCTAAAGTAGCCGACTCCCAGGAAATCCTAAACCATAGTTTTGGAATTCTAGCATCATACATATTATCTAAAGCATCTTGCAATTCTTCTGACATAATTATGGTTCCTGGAAGAGAAGTAAAACATTCAGAATGAACTTTCCCCTAGCTTGCAAAGGCAATTAAAACTTCCAAATTACATTCTGAGTCTAATAAACCCTCTTTTGTTGTGCCTTAATTGCACACGTGTTGCACTAAAGTCTTATCAGTTTGCAGTTCATTTGCTCAAACTTGTAAGACTTGATTCAAAGCTAGAGGTGACAAGATAAATGATATTTCTTCTGTTATTTTGATCAGAAATAAAGATTTTTTTTAAACAGCTCCTTCTCCCTCACACACAATATTTATATTCATTATATTCACACTGTGTTTGGAATGTGATTAATCATTTAAAACTTTTTAATATATTTTAATGGTTCCTACATACATGATCAATGATAGAGATATACTGTGTAACTCATCTATATCCTAAGCATGTAGTGACAGTGATTATATTCATGAAATTCACTGCTATTAATGATAACTTTGTACATTTCCATTATCAAGATTCTCAATAGGAAAGCAGTACATAGAAGAAAGCTAGAGGCAAGATTTTATAATTTTTTTGGCAGTGGCAGTGCATACTCACATATTCCATGCATAGTACTGTTGTCTCCATTAAAATATTGGCATTTACCAAGACAGTGATTTTTCAGTGACACTCACCATTCCGTGTGCCAGAAGTTCCTACTTCTTATCAGTTTGTACTCTCAATAGTACTGAGAGCTGGCACATAGCCATGCCTCAGGATGTCTTCTCTATTCCAGCTAAAATATTTTAAATTATAGAAACCGGTCTGGTAGCCTCCATTCCAATTAAATATTCATGAGATACCAATGTTCAATGTATCATCATACACACAACTGCTGTAATTGCCACAAGGATTACATGAGATACTAAACAGAATTAGGTGGCTTCCACCACAGAACATGTAAAGGAAAGGGAAGTGGTCTGGGTGATTGCAAACAAGAACTGCAGTGGCCCATCCAAACATACCTGTAAGGAAACGTGGCCTGTAATAAGTAAGCATTTCAAATCCCTTCCTTCCATTGAGGTTGGCAGGTCCTCAGTTCAGGGTAAGGAGAAGAATATCCAGAAACCAAACACCAGCTTTTAATTTAGAAGAATACAGTGGCCAACCTAAACACTTGTATAACAGGGTGTGCAAATCTGGTACTTTCTACTATATAGCAATGGCAAATAGGATTCAATTTCTTCTAGCAGATAATGACCTGCTCTCATTTAGATGCACCTCTTTTTGTGTGACAAATGCTAGGAGAAAACCATCAACTTTTACAAAACTGCAAATATTAAAAAATACTGCCTATCCCGCATTCTCTGTAATGGCTTCGTAGTCAGGTTCAGAATCATGTTTTGGGATAGCTAAGAGTCTTTTATAACACAATTAAACCTTTTCTTTGGGTATAAATCTTCTCAAACATACAACCAAGAGCACCAAAATTTAAGAAAGAAGCCACTCTGTGTCATCTCCCCTTTGCCTAGAAAAATGTAATATTACACCATACACTTTATTCTCTGGAGGCAGAAAAAGTGAAGAAAAGTCATGCAACTTGTGTTGGTTTCAACTTTGGAGCAACCATAGTGAGGGCAGAAAACAAGTGAAGAGCACCCTGTTTGAGCCCTGGGGATCATTACCATCCAAACTAAGAAAGAACGAACTCTTTCATCTCTGGTTCTTCCTTGTTTTCAGGCTCATGCAGCCAACTTTCTCCTGCAACAAGGGTTGTGAGAGAGCCACATTTTCTTCTCTATTCTTGTGGGCAGGCTGGAGGTTTTCAGATAGGGAGATACAACCAGTCTCTGCCCCAAAGCATGGTGAAATCTCTTAGGATGTCTGCCCGTTATGACTCAGAGCAGCTGCTGAGAACGCTAAGCCAGAGTGTTCTTGAGGATGAGGTATGTTCACAGTTCTGGCCTTGCCCATATAGCTGCATAAATATTCCTAGTGAGTGGGTGTCCTCTCTGGCAGTACGCATACAGTGCTCGAATTTCAGCACTAAATGACATCTGCCAGGGTTGGGCTGCATTACTGCGTCTAAACTACTCCGATAAAAATAAAAATAATTAAAAAAATAAAATAATTGTCAGAAATAAAACTGATAACACATGAGAAAAATAATGGCATCTTTCTGGAGAAAGGTGATACAGGTGTTTGAAAAACTGTATTTGATAAATTGAATGAGTAGCACAACACCATAGGCTTCTCACATTTAACTTCCGAGAAGCTCAGAGCATTGGTTACCATACAAAGAGACTGAATGTCCTATGAACTTAACATGACAGGCTTCAATGTTCTATGAATCAAACAGGGCAGCTGTTTATAACTTGGTTATTTTGGGGTTTACTTTGTGATATTCCCATTCTTGAATGGAATAAAGCCCATCTGAAAATGACTGATGAAAGGTCAGGTCAGTTAAAGGCATTAGGGTATTTCCATGCTTCAAAAATAATATGTACTATAACCATACTGTTTGCACAGTATACACAGTTTGGAAATTAGGATTCCCCTTTTTCATTGCCCTAAATTTATAACGTCTCACTTCTAAACCACATCTAAATCTATCCAATTGCTGTCTAGTGAATAAGCCAAATAAAGGTACTCAGTTCTGAGGATAACTAATTTTTATTGTTAATTAAAGTAAATAGTCCGTTCTTCTAAATTGATCTGGTTTTAGGGTGATTCACTCAATACATGTAATGCTTTGAATGAACTACATTAGGACCTTGGATTATTTCATGGAGTTGCCCCTTTTCACTACTATACCTACCACAAGCTGAATCTGAAAACTGTGGAATTTGTAAAATTTGGATCTGCATCTTGAATTTCACATTTAGGAAAGCCTGCATCTGGACTAGAAAATGTGCGTATCTCATTTAAATGAGTGGATAAACTTAGGAACAAAAGAACGACCTTAAACTGCAGCATGAACCAAAAAAAGCACCAATCCACTGGCTGATTCTCTTCCCACAGGCACAGATGAGAATCAAGAACAACCAGAATAATTATGTAGGATATAAATGAGATGAGAAGAAGCTAGTTTCTCCATCAAGTACAGTTTGTCAATAGCTGACATCATTATAGTAAGATTGGAGACTATCCCTTAAGGTCAATACTTGCTAGACAATGAGTCTGTTAAGCTAGCCTTAACAGTACACAGAGGAAAAAGCTCAGTGAAAGCATCAATCCATTCTTGACTGTCACAGTTGCAACTATAGAAGTTGATCTTTTCAGCCTTTAATCCCCAATCAAGTTTACCTCCCAAGCAACCAGGTTTGTTATTGGACCAGTCACTCCTTGCCTCCACCACCAAGCTGCAACTCCCTCTTCTTCATTGAACATACTGAAGAGAAAATCCCAACTTGCTTGTAACTTCATAAGCTTTCCTCCCTTTCTGCCTTATGGCAACAGCTAACTTGCTTGTGCTTTCCCTAAAGAAAGCATTATTTATTCTTCCACCCAAAGGTACAAGGTATACAGAATACTAGATAAAAACAATAAAAGCTAATGTATGTTTCCCCATACTTAAAACTTAATCTTTTTTTTGCAAGCTTTAGTATGTTTCTGCTAGCTCAGTGACTACCATTCCTGTGCTGAAAGAAGTCAACTTCTTTGCTTCAGGCAGTTCTTTGGGTATTTCCCTCTTTCTTCACTTGCAGCACTTGGGCACTTCAGCATTTGGAGATGATTCCCAGGAAGCTCTCAGGAGCTCATTTAACTCCACCATGCTGTTTTAATCTCAAGGCCCACAACAATTTATCACCTCATTTTGCACCTGGTCTCCAGAACAGGAAGAGTAAATCAGGCAGCTGAGCCCTGCAATGCACAACACGCTCTCCATTTTTTGCTTGTATACTGTGGTATTCTCTCCAGCTGCACCTAACTTTTGCCCATGTTCTGTTTTCTGTTTGTTTCCCACCTTCCTTTTCTGGTGCAGAATCCTCTGATTTAATTCTTCAAGTCAGGAGAGATGAAAGGAACTGAGAAACTTGAGTAGCATGCGATTTTTCACACAGAAGAGCACACAAATCCTAGATTCTCTGCAACAGCTAATTCCTTCAGTCAGTAAGAAGGCAATTTGAAAGTAACCTTGCAAATTGTTCTGAAAACTTACCAGCTCCAGTACTAAATGCACTTGGCTACACCCACCAAAGGACTGAAAATAAAAATTTTAAAGCAATAATTTGAAGATTAAATCCATGCACACCCCCCATAAAGTAATACAAATCACTACCCTGAGCTAAAGTAATAGAACAGGCAGATAAATTATTTTCTGTAGTTTGTCCTAAACGTGCAATGTGTGTTTCTAAACAGTTGTCCTGGCCAGCATCGTGGCAAGCATACATAACACTTATTAAGAAGTCCAGAAGTAACAAGCCACACATTGTAAAAGACAACAGGAGGCATTCTGGCATCCTTATCGGGGTGAGAAGTAAATAATGGATGAGAGCTGCTGAGCCAAGAGTAACTACGCCACAAGACATACTAGACTCATCCCCTCCATTCCTCAAATGAATTCCCTATTGTTACATTCCATTAATGTCCTCACTGAGTGCTCTTAATCATCTTCAAATAAAATCCTCATCCAAAAGTGGAATACACAGGTGATCCCTACCAGCCGTACACACATACTGTAAGAATCAGTAAGGTAACAGCCCAAGATCTTTCAATCCAAAAGTCTATTAGCATCGTCAGCAGGCCAGACTAAAATTGTATTAGTTAACAGTCTTAGGCATTATGAGTCAAAACAGAACTTAGCCAGCCAGTGGGAATGAGTCCATACTCCTTCCCTTTGCGGGAAATTACCTTTCCTGTGCACGCTGGCAAGACCAGTTTCCTGAGCTTCAGTTTTTCACCGCATAGATTAGAATGAGTTATCAGCTACCTCTTTTGGCTCTTTTGGAGTTCATTTATATCCCTCTTGTAAGGTGCTACATACAATGAACAGAAATTCCTTGCAGCAACATGATGCAAACACTACCATCAAGATAATGGTATTCTGAGTTGGAAAAAAAAAGTGAACCTTTACCTCATTCTTTCAGGGGCTTAACACAAGTTTGTGTAGATGACGTAGAAATTCTAAGTGATTCCTATTATCAGAGGATTCTAAGTAATTCCTATTATCTATGTAGAACTATATGCTACCTCACGTCTACATGAAGTTCTGGGTGTTTCAACAAATTCTTATATGAATGACAACACTTAAGGCCAACACGCTGGTTAGCAATGCAGTGTAAGTATGGTGAGGAGCTAAAAGCAGGTAATTAAATAGTTTTTAATAAGGTAGCAAATCAATAACTGACATGTACAGAAACCAGTGAAATGCACCAGTATTCCTCAAGGCCTTGTTATTGACAGTTATTATTCAGCTTTGTCTGAATTATGAAGTTCCAAAAATATTAGAAACACATACAAAAATGCGTAATTTTTTACTCTCCAATACCTTCTGTCTCAATAGTCTCACCTGTATTTTCTCACACTTCTCAACCTGGCATAAACATATACCTGAAACATGATAGTGTCTTAATTTTAATGAGTTTTCATGCATATAAGCCATGCGTCATTTAAAGAACATGCACATGGTATGCATCTGTGTGGGTAAAAAGAGGGCAAATAGCAAAGTCCCATCTCCCCTTAGTAGTATCCTTGTTCCTGATGCTATTACTCCAAAAGCTCTGATTGCCCTCTCTTTCAGTGTAGGATAAGAGTAATCTGTGATTTTTTTTTCAAGTCCTGGCATGTAGGTTATGTATGGTGTTCATTATATGCATGAAAATATGCTAGCTTTGTAACGTGAGGGGTGCCATATTGTAGTTGCAGTAGAAGGTTTGCTTAAGCCTGGTAGAGCTTCTCCATGACAAATGCCATGATGACTTCTGAAGTAGTTATTTGTATTGATTCCACTTCTCTGTCTTCTGGCTCCTGTAGGTATTTGCACAATGCTTGTCTTTCAAGTAGTAAGAAAAATGTAAGGAACAAAAACTCTGGGCCTTTGGAAACAAATCTTTACACATTACAAGTCATGTAAAAGCTTTTAGAGGGATTGCTATATTCTCAGGAAATACGTTAACAGGAAAAGGACTTCTCTCTCCTACCTCTGCAAGTACTGCACAAATAGCAGCAGGAGTTTTGTGATCATGTGCCACATACATGACGTGAAAGGATAGCAAATCCAAGGTTTCTTGTACGGCCTTCACTTGTTCATGAAGTAGGCAGTTCCAAAAGATTAGTTTGAAAACACAAAGCTATAAAGTACCAGAAACAAATGCCAAGTGGTTGCAGTTTTATGACCAAAGTAGAATCTAGATATACTAATAAATAAATGAGTTAAGCATTTGTTTCTTTCAGGACAAGCCCTTAAACAGAATGTTAAATAGGTTAAAAAAAAAAATCAGGAAATAAAACCAAATTAAAAGTTGTGCTTATTTCCATTGCCAAGGATTCAATATCCACTTTCAGTGCTACTACAAGCATGCTCCACTGCTGAGATTCATGGAAGCCACTCAAGGGGGACTAGGGATAACACAGAATCTCTCTTCTCACGTTCTTCACTGATAGAAGACATGTCAGGGTGCCATCTTACCACTTACCACACTTACCACTCCTACTTCAGGGTACAGAAAAATAAAGAGAACCCGCCCCAATCTCACAGACAGGCCACATTCAGTTCCCTGCTACTCAAATGAACTCTAAGACACTAGGAATAACTGAATGGGTCATTAGATTTTACTGCATTTAAAGATACTATCTTCATTAGTGGGAGAGGGGGTTTGAAGTGCCCACTCCCCAACAAACAGCTAGGGTATTAGTATTCTGTGCCAGAGGCATCTACGCTTCCACAGGAAGAAGATAGGGCATGTACACAGGAACTCTATAGCTCATATACTGCCCTACAAAGAATATGGTCACCTTCTGCCAGGGGGTCAAGATCATAATCCATTAGAATCTGGAGTTTTGGTTCAAGCCCCATGTCTTACAGCTCCCCAGATGAAAAGATGAGAAAACAGCTCTTTCCTTGTCTGAAAAATATTTCTCTATTTGGAACATAGCCTCTATTTAGGTCACTTGAGAGGACAATCATCATTGCTGTTTTCTGATTTATGTGAAGCTCTCTATTATACCAACTGTGAAATAAATTCTGGGCAATCAATAAGTAATTAAAACAGAACCAATGGTTGGGACATAACTGAGAGTACAAAGTGCAGCTACAATCTAATTATTACAATTTGATCCAAAAAAAGTACCCCTCTGGGCAGCAAAGTTTATTAGTGGAGTTGCAGGCTTGTGGGGCACAGCTGCCAACAAACATGTTGGACATATGCTGAGCATCCTCACCCCTCCCAAAAGCTGTACACTGCTTAATCTGCCCTCTGGATAGAGGGACAAAACTGGCTCTGTTAATCCCCCCAACATCCCTCATGTTCAGCTGCACATGGGCTCCCACTGAGGAGAGCTTTATATTACCTCAAACGTAACTCAGTGAGCAACAGCAAAATGACAAGGTCCATCTATTCACATCCAAACTGCAGAATCAAATATTCAGACCTCCTTTCACAAAGCTACATGACACAACATGAAGACGCGCTATATTCTTAAACACAAAATTTGTTTGAAAATTTAGATCTGCTGCAACCGCGTGCTCAGGCCTTAACAGGTTCCTGAAGCCAGAGCCAGATGCATGACCAGGGCAGATGTCAAAATTCACACGACCTGTTTGAGCAGGCAGATCAGTTTACCTCACTGTAAAGAAAAAGGAGCACTCCAGATGATCTGAGACTGTAGTTGACTAGTTTTGGGGGAGAATCTAGTATGAGCGAGGTTGGGGTTTTCCCCTTTGCTGAGGCAAGAGAGAGTGCCTAAATGTTCTTTCCGTCCCCCAATTAACAGTCTACCACATGCACTTGATGTATCATGAATCTCCCAGAAGCCATTAATCATTATTGATACCTACACATCCAATTTTGTTTTCAGAGCAATTTTTCACTATATTTAACTTGCCTGTCCCTAAGAAAATTATAGCATTTTAGAGGATTGCACAAAAGTTACAGCATTAACTTGATTAAACACCTGGTAGAGGACTGTGCCCACTGTGGAACTGAATACTAAGTGCAAATAAATTATGTTACTATCCACCCCTCTGCAGACTATTGTACATTTTGAGACTTTAAATATATCTGTCACGATCAGGGAAAGATTAATACTTTCTTGGATGGAAAGCATTATTTTAATTTACTTGAAAAGGGACTCTATGCACATATAAAAGGGAACTTTCAGCTCAGTATTGAAACAGAGGACAATTGTTTCTTCCAGCTTGATCTTTGCATAGATTATTACAGGATATGGAAGCTAATTAGCCTTGGGCACATTTATGAACCTCTTTCCTAGATTCAGGTTATAGGCATTATGTTTCTGAAGCATGCACTTTTGCCTTGGTGAATCATACAAATGATAGGAAAAAATCTGTTTTGATTCTCATGGAACAAAAATACAAATTAAAAAAAATCTCCCTTCATGAAAGACTTACTGTCAAAAGACTGGAAAACGCCAGTAAGACAGATCACAGTACTTCTATCACCTATATCAGAAGGGACTAGTTTTGAGGCACTCTGACCTTCTCCCTGTATGGAGAGTTTGCTGTCTCAGATATTTTCTGCCTCTCTGCTGTAGAAGAGCAGACTTGAGTGAGATCTTAACCTTATTTTTAATTCAAGAAGCTTGGCTAAGCAACAGTATACTTTCCTTCCTGGATATTTCAACTCTTGCAGATTAACAAAATGGGAAGTGAAAACAAAAAGCAGACAGTAACATCATCATCCCTTCTTTTTCCTCACTCCTTTTCTGATCAAATTTTCCATCTGCTTCTAGTCGCCTGTACTCTTCGTTTACTTTAATTACATTCACCATTGCTCACTTTCAGCCAAATACTCCTGTCTCTGAGAGATAGAGTGCTGTTGCCTACCTCCTAAAAGCAGAACCCTATCATTCTCTTTTGACTGGCACTCCCACTCCCTTCAGCTTCCGTTTAGAGATATCCTATTTGGTATAACCAGTTTCACGAACATTGCAAATCTCACCTTAAATTAGAGTCTTTACCACCTGGCCTCCTGAGTGCCCTGTCTCTCAGTTACTTAGCAGCGACACTTCTACCTTGTTCTGTATCATTATGTCTCAGCTTAATTTCATAAATGACTCTGGCACATGACCTGTGGACCTAATCACGCAATTCAGCTCCTCTGAGCTCTGTAGAGATCCTAGAGAGAACCACAGAAGTGTAGTAGTGCTGTGGGACATGAACTGCAATACTGGAGCACATGCATACAGAATAAATTAAGGTGGACTGTCCTTAGAGATGCAGTCAGGAGGCTTTAAGGGCTAGAATTAGTGGTCATAGGATAAAGAGAGAGAAAAAGAGAAAAACGGGGGGGAAGGAGACAACAAAAGAGAAAGAGGTAGAAAGGGAGGAAAGGAGGGGAAATATCTATTTAGTTATATAGTATAAGCAACTGTTAGTAATAAATATTGCATCTTAATTAGTATGATTTTTAATATTGTAACTTACCATCAATAGCCAATTTGAGATCAGTCAGTGTAGTTCGAACTCTTGATATAACATGTTGCATGCGGTCAATTTCCTGACGGAGAAATATGTTTATGGGTTGAATAGCTCCCATCTTTTGAAGCTGGGCTTTCACCTAAACAAGAATAGTGCAACAATTATAAAATGTAATCTCCTGTTTCCCATGCAATAATTTTTGAAAGCAAAAGGATGTTTTTCCAATTGTATCGCATAATTCCTGAGAAAAGAAACTTTTATGTAACAGATGGCTGTGCAAGTCCTGTGCCAACAGTAAGATTTAGCACACTGTGACTCATTAGCTTACCAAAAGGAGCTCCTCCATCATTCTAAGGAGGGAAAGTTCCCTCTTTTTGAAGGGATACAGCAGTTCCTTCTGTCCTTGTTAGGCTGTCGGGTCTTAGATCTTAAAAAAAAAAACCCAGATGCTACACAAAAGCATGTTTGATGGTAACTTCTTCATATTTCCAAATTGTGCTAGGTGAACTTTCTCACCTCTTCTTGCCCTGCTAAGTTGAAATAATGGTACAAATGGAGTTCAACTTAACAAGCACAATGATATATAAAAGCAGCTACTTCCAATAGCACGTGACTCACTCATAAGACAAGGTGCTCATGGATGCATTACTAGAGAGGCAAGATTGCCAGGAATATTACAGATGCCACAGAATTCTGTTACACCATTATGTGCACCATTTTGTAGGTAGAAGCTTTTGGCCTTCTTAATTTTTAAGGATAACAGTTTCACTCATATTCAGCAGAGAACGTTTTCAAAATGGCATTAGTTGCCTATGTTACTTAAGGACATGTCACAGCAACAGTAGCAAAAGCATTCCCTGTCTCACTTTAGCATATGATGCATATACAATATGCTTCAGACATACACTGTATGTTCCACGTACATCAAAGATCACTGTATACAACAGTGCATGAGAGAGGATTTAGTGGCACCTGCAGAAATCATGGTGCCTATACCTCACATAGTACCAGAATTCTTGATTTTTAAGACTTTCAGGTGTTTTTCCCCACTATGACTCTGCTTTCAGAAAGCCAATGGCCTTCTCTCTGTACTCGCTACCACTCAGCCACATGCATCATCTTTCACACTGAAGCAGCCTGAACCCTGATCTTTGCCATAGTCACTCCTTCCCTCTGCAGGTGAAATTCTGCAAGGGGACTCTGGAACCGAAAAGAGATCTCAAACAGTAAAATAAGATCCTAAATCCAGATACCTATATGGCCATTAATTTATCATAAAAGAGTTGACCCGTAAGATCAGTTTGCTAAAATAATTTAAGAGCTTATTTTGAGCTTACTAACAAAAGATGAAGAAAGAGTTAGAAAGTCTATTCTTTCAAAGAGCAGAATATCATTGGAATTCTACTGCAGCCAAGTAGAAGCCACAAGATTTGGTATAATGCGTGCTATTTCATCAAGGCCAGAAGTCCACTGGATTTTGCTTTGTGTTTTTCCAGATATACTCATATATCTCATTGTATACATTATTATGTATACTATACATTATATGCACATAGTAAACATTACTAAAGATCTTATTATTACACTGAATAGCAAGTTTCTGTAAGATGAATATAATATAGCAGTTGAGTAGTTATAATTGCTAGTATAAATGAGTAAATGCTTTGCCAATTTCCAATTCTCAAGTTTCAACTCCAAGCCCAATAAAACACTCTTTTTCAACTTTATATGCTATTCTCCTTGGGAGACAGCTATCAGTAAGGTTATTAATCATATTTTAATCACAAGGACCCATGAGTTTGTCAGACAGAATGTCCAAGAAACAGGTGCCAACCAATTATGCTAATGCTTTACAGTGTGACAATTCATTTTACAGACTGAGTTAATCTGTTTCTCCCTGTAGAAGAGGAAAAACTACTAAAATCAGCTATCACGAGACTAGAGCTGAGACAATAAACTCTTTTTGGATAATTTACACAATGAAGTAGTCTGATTTTTTTCATACAAAGTCCAGGAAAAGCTTCTGCTTTCTGAAAATTTCACAGGAATTGATAATTCTCCCTCTTACCAAAAAAGCAAAAAAAAGTTTGATTTTTTTTTCCTAGAATACTTAGAAGTCTAGTGCATGCCACTTAATAAGAAAGGAATTATACAGAATATAGTCCATGCATTTTATCCTTTAAATAAGAAATACACTTTTTTCTAGTGTATAAAGCATGTGTCCTTTTTGGGGATCATTTAGAGGAAGAATTTCTCCCATTTGAGGAAAAATTGTACGGAAGATGTTGTTAAAGGGGTTATTTTCCAAAATATTGGTATTTATGAATCTACAAAGAGAAGATGAAATAAATATTCCAAAATATTACTGTACTGATAATCGCACAATTTAACTAGTGAATTCTCAGAATTTAAACATTCTTCTGATTTATTTTCGTGTACCTACAAAAATAGCTGTAATGTTTTGAATAATGGAGTGAACCAAAAATGCAGAAATTTGTTAATCTGTCCTAGATATGTTAAAGGCACTCAGCCTGGAGCATCAAGTATTGATGCTCCAGATATGAAAACTGAAAAAAAATACACACTTCCTACCTTATTGTATACAAATGAAGCCTGATCTGCAGTGAGATTTACTAGGTGTAATATAGTGCTTTTCTTGGAAATCTTGCTGTTGAGTTTTAAATACCAGCTATGAGTTATGATTGACTGGTTTTTTATTAGAATTCTTATCAAGCAATCAGATGACGTTCTTCCAGTGCTGTATTTATTATGACATAAAGAGATGGATCCCAACTGACAAAAAAAAACCTCAAAAGACAAAACTCATTAACCAAAATAGCCTTTCTGAGATTAATATACCAATTCCATAAAGCCCACTTACAACATCTCCTTTTCATTATGGAAACAGCTGTCATCTAACATAAAACAAGATGATTTAAGAAAGGAGCAACTAAAATCATACTCTTAATAGCTTTGTCTACATGATTTTGCAATGCATATCTCCACTGTGTCAGATTCCTCTATGTACATTTCTTAGCTGTCCTCAGGTCACCAACTCCTTTGTCACCACGTACTTTATAGGACATTCAGCAGAAAAGCAGTTGCCGAACTCAAGTCATTTAATGATCAGTGATCAAGTTACTGTAGTAGTAACTGCCTACCATTTTCAGTAAATGCTGTCATTTTCAATTAGACTTGCCTACTTGTTATACCCTTGTCAGCAGAAATGGGAAGTCCATCATTCTGTGAGATGGTCTAAATAAGAGACCTGAATAAGAAAGACAAGCTCAAGGCGTGTCCAAGTCCGAGCTCTTTTCAAGTGGTGTCAAGGACCAATTCCCCATTGTATATAAGGAAGCAGGCAGTGAAATACGTAGAAAATAGCTGAAGCTCTAGAGCTGGGTGACCACCATATCTGATGGGGTTGGTAAGTAAACCAGAGACACCTTACAAGGCACCTACGTTAGTGTTTCAGTTCAGACCCCAAATTTTTTTTTGTACCAAAAAAACTGCACTGAAAAGTGGACTCCAGGCATACAAACTGGCTTAGCTTCAAATTAAACTAACCCAAAAGGTAAGCTTCAGGGAGTCTAACGTACTCCAGCCACTAATGGGTGTTCAGTCTACAGGCCCAGACTAGAGTTAGACTGAAGTAAATTCCCCAATAAAATATCTAATGCAGGCCTGGGGTCCTCAGATGAACTATTCCCATGCAATACTTGCTAACGTAGTCATAGTCTTAGCAGAGGATAAAATGAAATCAATACGACGAAAAATATTTAAGGAAAAAACCCCATTGCTACTTAGGTTAAAAGCCAACATCCAATAAAGTGCAGTATCTTTGGAATGTCTCTATGACTATTCCCTAGCAAGCTGTTTTTCAAGCTGCAAGGATCATTTTCATTATAAAACTTGGTGTATGACAGGCTGACATTTATTCTTGCATCTATCTTCACTCACACGGACTGACTGGACCTAATCATTTTACCACTAATCTCTCTGTTACCTGTGAGGCAAGACCCAGACGCAAAAGGAGGTCGATCATGAAAGCAGAATTCTTACTCTGCCTCTGCCTTTGGAGCGAGAAAAATGAAGACAGTTTTAGGTCAGGAGAAAGGTTTATTATGCTTTTCCATCACCTGTGTCAAACTGCAGTCTGATAAAGCATGCAAAGGTGACTTGTTTTGTTTATAGTCTTCTGGGTGGACACTGAGTCAGTAATTTGACTGCTGAGAGGAAGCGTTACAAGAACACAACAACAAAAGAAGAAGCATATATCATGGGGTAAAACGGTTGCCCTGTTTTGAAAGTTGTTGGTTCTGAAGTCATTGCCAAAGTCTAATAATTGAGAAATGAAGGCCTCTGTATGACAGCCTGAATTTTCTCTAGATTCACAATGTATCAAGAGAAAGTACAATCCGGAGCTCTGAATGTCAGCAAATAATTGGTTTCAGTACCATCTGTCCCTAACCTAGTCTGTTGGGGTTTTAACTCTGAGCAAATTCACTCCACACCTTCTAAAGGGAGCCACAAGAACTGATCAAGATAGCAAAGGCACCTGCCATTTTCCCTGAAGAGTATTTGCTTTTAATTACTTTCATTTGTTTCCTAATTTTTTTTTCCTTTTCTGCACTGATAGTATCTCTATAACTCTATTTCCAAAGACTACCACATCATGGCCTTACTAGAGCACAATATTCTTCTAAAAGCAAACCCAAGCTGCACTGCTAGGACTAATGAATGTTTTTCTTTTTACTGCTCTTATCCAATGAGGCATGCATAGGAACTCTTTTTGACACATTCCCTCAATCTCTTGCAAATTAGTGTATTAGTTTTATTTGTTTCAGGATTGTTAAACTGATCTAGCAGGTAATAATGTCCTGGATATAGGTAATAATGTCCTGAATGACCAAATGTTGACTTAAATTGACAAAACCCAGAACACAACCCATTCCCTTTTTTTCACACATCACAGGAAGTAATTACATAATCCATTCACTCCTTATACTTGCAAGCTTGTAATTTCATTTGCTTATTATATTGTAGCTTCTGCAAAATTCTGTGGCTTCTTCCCTCAGAGAACATCTAAACTCTCCCTTCTTTCCTGCTCTGACTAATGATATTCTTGGTTATATGTTAGCGAACATAATGTGGTTTTTTTTTCTTCTGGCATTTTAGACCTTTTTTTTTTTTTGCCAGTTTATGCAAACTTTCATTTAAAAATGTAGCTTTCTTTACAGCTTACTCCTGCCATCTCCGCCCTTTCTAAGAGGTTCCAGAATAACAGAGCTTCAGTTCAGATGAGAAACACATTTGATACAGATCTTTTGCTTATTGTGTAGAGGTGGCAACACTCCTGGACATAAACAACTGCAGCAAAGAGGTGGAACTGGGCACTAATGGCAGAAAAAGGATATTCCCCTCCAACAAAGAAAGCACTGGTAAAGACTCAAATGAGTTCTAAGACCTAGAGAATGAGAGAAAGGGTAAATCTATTAGGCAAAATGAAGAAGGAAATATTGAAGAATCAGGAACTGCAAGAAATAATGCCAAATCTCATAACACTGCAGAAGTAAAATCTAAAATTGTAGTGCAGGTGACACAGCCAAAGAGTTGTACAGAGGAACACATTATTACCAATAATAAACTGTTGGAAAATGACCAGAGGATGTTCTGTAGATACTCAGAGCAAAGGAATGACTACCATGATACAGAAACAAAGCGTAATTTTTTGATGGTTCTGTGGAAAAGTACCATGTCATCCATCAGTAATGTGGACTGAAGAAACAGTGTGTAAATAGAGTGGTGTGATTAATCAGAGAGAAGTACAATTCACAGATCAAGATGTACAGAACCTGAGAAAACTAGAAATCACCAGGAAGAGGTGGTATCTACACTTATTGATAAGAGAATGAAACAAACTTACATCCTGAGCTCAGAATACATTTACAAGAAATACAGAGCGAAAAAGTAGATCCAACAGGACATTCTCTGACTGTACCTGTAAGAATGAAGCAGGGAGGTGGAGGGGGAGCAAGCTGATGCTAAAGTATTAATACCTAATATTGCCTTGTCCTGTACAAATACGGATCTCCTTACTTGAATCATAAGAGAACAGCTGTCAAGCAAATTGAAGCAAAAGAGGTTTCCTTGAAGCTCAGAGAAGATGTCAGAGAAGCGGTATAGAAGCAAAGAACTATCTAATTGTGAGCATCATTATAAAGATGATTGCTTCAAGAAAATAAAAACCTGCATGTATGATTGGCAGATCATGAGAAAAGATAATAGCTTGTCATACTACTGGATGATGAGAGTGAAACAGCAATGAAAACAATTGGTGGTGATTTTTTTATACAGTCACATGGCAAAGTATGTATTGTACCCAAATACAGCAGTAAAATAGAGACAAGGTAAGAGTGCAGGGCGGAACTTCCAAAATAAACCCTCCAGACTCTTTGTCCTTAACTACACTTCACTACATCTCCTGGCTCCATAACTGGTTGCCTCCAAAGCTAAGACACTTGAGGAAGTGACTGAAAAGGGGAGGCTTGCTCTATGTGTGTTTTCTGTGGATAACCTGAGTGAATAAACCAAGAAGGAATGAGAGTGAATGAGACCAAGATTAAACAGAAGAAATGTTGGAGAAAAATAGTATTTGTTCAAACCATTTAGAAGTGAAATTTGGATTAAACAAGCGTGTGTGCATTTTACAAGACTAAAACGCACTGCACACATTTCCCAGGGGTAAAATCTGAGGGCAAGAATACCCTCTGGTTACAATATAAAGTCCAGTACTATTGATGTCTTCTAAGTATTACGAATTCTTCAGGAGGAAAAAAGTTGGCAGTTTAACAAGGGAATGAAGAAATAGTCATTTGGAGGATTTAGCAAATATATGGAAAAAAAATTAGCTCAATACACATATTACAAATATGGCAAAATCACATATGCTACCCAGGCATTCAGTATTCTACTGCAAATTGGAAAAAAAATTTCTAAGGAGCTGAACAAAACTAGAAGAAACTAGTTCCATGAAAAAGCTTTACTCTGATAGGAAGCATAAGGGAAAAGGACTGAGAACAATCCAAGGTGTAGATTATAGGTGTAGATCCAAGGTGTAAATTATTAAATTTATTAAATTAGTAATTAAGTGTTATTTATATTTCATTTTATTTGCTATTTCTAATATTTATTTACTGTTAAACAATAATGTGAAAACTAGAAAACTGACTCCATTCCAAATCAAATTCTACAAATAAATGATTTATATACTATCGCTGGGAATCACTCAATAAGCAGGTGAGAAAAAAAGAGAGACACAAGCAGGGATGGATGGAAAAATAACTATATGGAGAAAGCTGTTAGAAAACCTCACCAAAAAAAGTTGCAGATTGTGAGTACTTTGCCAAGAAGGGAATGAAAAGAGAAGTTCTGAGTTGAATTATGACAGTACAGAAGAGGCTATTTATACAAGCCATACTAAATCTGAGATGAATAGTAGAACAGAAGACAGGAAATATTGCCAGGGCCCCAAGAGGACTGGTTGTAACCTAAGCGGACATTCTAAGTCGGCCAGAGAAGAAAATAAAGTATAACATAACAAGTTGCAATACTGCATACTGGGCACTCGACAAGCTTGGACTGCAACCAGGGGAAAAAAGCACTATTAGTGCAAAACAGAATTGTAAATAATAAAATTGTGGAACACATGGCAAGACACCAGATCCTACTTACAAACTGATGCAAGAGTGCTTTATGCTGGATATTTCCATTTAATGAGACTGTTAATCAAAAATGCAAGAAAAGATTGACAAATATATCTGTTATGGCTCAAACTCCAAAAATCTGGGGCATGAAAAGGTCAGTGATAAAATCCATTATTCATAATGGTGGTATCAGAATAAGAGTAGGTAAATTGAAAGCTGTAACCACTATAAGATCACTGATCCTTCAGAAAGAGGCAACGGTGTCCTTCTCTAAGGAACTTTCTCAAGTCCCTGATGGCTCTTCTGAGTTAAGGTGACTAATTAAGTTGACTATGGCATTTGAAATATACATTTCCGATGTAGGAGTATTTTAGATAATAAACCAAAACAGACTTACAAAACACTATGCACAATATTAAGAGCTTTTTAGAACATGTGCCAGTTAAATTTAAGAAGCACAATAAAACTCATGAAACATATACATACATACATACATAAAACATCTGTATCTATAAAGCAGCATATACCTCATGAGGGTTGTAATCTGGAGGTAGCTTCTCTAGCATCTCATCAGCAAGACGCTGCACCACTGCTTCTCGGGTTTCCCCTCCTCCAGTGCCGCTGTCTTTGGGCTGGATGCTCACTATTGTACTTAATGTCTCATTAGCCAGGTTAGTCTGGTAAGTTATATCTGCGTTAGGGTGAAGTCCAAATACCTTAAAGTAAAAGGGAAAAAAAAAAGAAAAAAACCTGCGATTTTCCTTCTAAAATTATATCAATGAAAGAATGCATGAAAATGGATAAACAAGGAAGAAAATCCTCAGCTCTATAAAACAATAGATATGAACAGGTCAGTGGAAGTACACCCATTGAACTGGCCAAGGACCAAGCCCAAATTACACAAAAACATTAACATAGGCTGCATATACAATAGCGTTTTCATTCATATGAGTGGGGTTTTTTTTAACTGATCTTCTGCTTATCTTCACATAGCAGGCTTTGGATCACGCTGTGGAGTGCTATCAGGGTGTACAAACTGATTCCTTTCCGCTGGTTCAGACTAGAGCTTGTTGAAAACATGTCATATGTGGACACTGACCCCTCACCACTAGCTCTTTGTCTCTACAGATCTATTGCTGTTGTACCAGCTCAAGTAGATGCCCCTAATAATCAGACCAGTTACCATTTCTAACACATTCTGTTTTACTCAGTCTCTTAGGGTTATAAGGCATGCAGCACAGTGAATAAAACACTGCCCGTATTCGAAGTACCTGAAGATTTTATGACTGGTGATATATTTAGGGTATTTTATGGTTTAGCTATTTTTGGTTTAAGTCACCCACTCCTTACTTCCCCTTCTTCTGAAATGGAATTATTTTATTTAAGATACAGCTAGCACAGAATTACTGCAAAGCTGCCCTTTGTCTGAATGATAATAGCTTTCTCAGAAACTTCCACTGAAATATCAGTAAGTCTATAATTGTCAGGTTGACAATTGCAACTCTTCTCCAGGAGGAATTGTACTGTAACTTATTTGACAAGCCCTCCTTTAATTATAGCTATTAACTATCTCTTACAAACTTTGAACCTGATCCAACAGTGAGGAAGGCTTGCCCTCAAACTGAGCACCAAAGCCAAGCAATCTTCCGCTTCTCATTTTTCATGTTTTCATATTTTATATTAGAATTGGTATATTACAAGAAGACACTTCTAGTAACCAATATTTACATACTCTGAGGACAGAATAAAAAGGGCCATATGTAATACTGTTATGCTTGCAAATCTAGAAACTCAGAAGCAAGGGGTATAAGTGGCTGCATCTGTGTCAAAGCCAGCAAAGCTGCACTGATTTACACCAGTTGTGTGTCTGATCCTTACAACAGCACAAAGAACACAGTACAGACCTAATACTGCGTGTGAGAGAAGATGTGACGATAACTAGCATGGAATTAGGTTCGAAGTAGAATTTAACGTGTTTTACACATAGTGGTTTACTCAACCTGAATATTTAGAGCTGTAAAAAGCTGTAAAAATCAATGTACTTTATTACACATATTCTATATGGAATGAAATACACATTTGAAGATACACTCTTTTCTGCTTTTGCTCTTGCAAAATAAGGGTTTGTTTGTTTGTTTTTGCTCTAGCAGATTTTGTGGCAATGTTATAGCCCAAGTTAGAAACATGAAAAATATCTGCTATTGTGAATGTAAATTGTAGTGCTAGTCCAAGCGCTAACTTCAAAACTGGTGTAATATTGCCAAAGACAGTGACGTTGCATGGGAGACAACTCTGGCTCTATGTTTTTATGCAAGTGATGTGTGAAGGAATAAGAACGAAGAAACCAGAGTAGAAAAGCAATGGGTGGACCAGTGTCCTGGATGTCCTATATATTAATCAAGGAGCCCAATCTCTCATTCTTTTTGATCCAAAATCTCTGGGAATTTTGATTAAAAAGAGGATGTTGGATTCGTCTTTCAGGGTTTTTTTTTAGCCTGATAAATCCTCAAAACCAATTGCTAAAGCTCTATACCCCTCTGAAATCAAAGTCATTTTCAAAGGGATCGCCGAGTTCAATAGCCCTCTTCAGAAGTCAGTGTTTATTCTGATCAGGGGTTGAAATTTCATCAAAAGAGCAAGGATACAGCAATCAGACTTGTTCAGTCTTTCTTTCTTAACCAAAAATGGAAAGGGGAGGAAACAAAGATACACTGTTTTGACTAGCACAATATCCCTTGTGGAACAAAGAAGTCTGGGAGATTAAAAGGTTAAAGGTTTCCATGAGCAATTTTGACAGATTTTCGAATGACGGAAGAAAGTCATAGCTTTCTTCCTAACCTGTGAAAAAGTGAAGGAGAAAAAGATGTTTGCATTCCTGGACTTGATCTTATTTACACAAAAGTCAAAGGTAAAATTCCCCTACATCAAACCATACATACAGATTTTTTTACAGGCATCAAAATACATTGCAGCATTGTGAGATAGGTTCCCAAGTGCTTAGAAAAGCAGATCCATGAAAGAACCTTGACCATGATAGAGTCAAGGTTCATACACTGATAGGAAACACTTCATGAGCTGGGCTCAGAGGGATCCCACTGGTGCATTATCACGGCTGCATTTACCCTCACTTGGAAAAGGTGTATTGTTGCCAGCACAAATACCCTTGCATTCTGCTTTCACTACCTTCAGATATTCAAAACTTTTCAAGTTTATTTTATGACCTTGGAATCTTCTCACCCTCTCAGCCAGCACATTATCAATAACGGAAAACCGTTTTTTTCTGTTCTATTTAATTTTAATAGAACTTACTTCCAAAGGCATTTATCAACTTAATAGCAATAAGACAGAAATCCAGAGCATTCACTTCTGTTTCAATTTTAACTAACTTCATCACGTGTGCCTGTACTAGAGGGAGCAGAAAGTTGCAGTCCTCCAATTAATGTGACCGCTGCAGTATACACACACTGGGTCACATAAAAGTGGTTGCAAACAGGAGCTACCCTGCACCCTACCCCATCAATTCATGGCAACATTGAGATCTTCCTGTTGTCAAAATGGAATAATCTCCCAATTATAACTTGAAAAATGAGACCATATGGCTTTTTTATTTTCATTATTTCTCAGTTCACGTCTGCTCAATCCCATACAGAATTGCAAAATCACAAAATAGTTTAGTTTGGAAGGGACCTCTGAGGGTCATCTAATCCAAACCACCTGCTCAAGCAGGGTCAGATAGAGCAGGCTGTCCAGCAGTGTCCAGTTGGGATTTTAGTATCTACAAAGATCGAGATGCCACAACCTCTCTGGGCAACCTCTTCCAGTGCTTAACCACCTTCACTGTAAAAAAGTGTTTTCTTGTTGTCAGATGGAATTTCCTGTTGTTTAATTTATGCCCATTGCCTCTTGCCCTTTCACTGGGTACCATTGAAAAGACTCTGGCTCCATCTTTACACCCTCCCAACAGGTATTTATAGACATTGATAAGATCCCATCTGAGACTCTTCTCCAGGCTAGAGAGTCCCAGCTCTCTCAGCTTTTCCTCATATGACAGATGCTCCAGTCCCTTAATCATCTTCATGGCCCTGCTCTGAACTCACTTCAGTAAGTCCGTATCTTTCTTGTACTGGGGAGCCCAGAACTGGACACAGTACTTCAGATATAGTCTCACCAGTGCTCAGTAGAGAGGATCACCCCACTAATGCAGCCTAGGATACTGCTGGCCTCTTTGCATTACTGGTTCATGGTCAGCTAGTTGTCCACCAGGACAACCAATGCAGGAATTTGCATTTCCCCTTGTTGAACTTCACGAGATTCCCCTCTGCCCAATTCTCCAGCCTGTCCAGATCTCTCTGGATAGCAACACAACCATTTGGTCTATCATCCACTCCTTCCAGTTTTGTGACTCCTGTGAACTTGTTGAAGGTGCATCTGCCCCATCATCCAGGTCATTAATAAAGATGTTAAACAGTACTGGCCCCAGTATTGACCCCTGGCATACAGCACTAGTGACCTGTCTCCAGCTGGACTTTGATCACAACCCTCTGGGGCTGGTTATTTAGCCACCTCATGGCACACTTATCTAACCCATACTTTGTCAGCTTGTCTATGAAGATGTTATGGGAGGTAGTGTCAAAGGTCTTACTAAAGTTGAGGTAAAAAACATCCACTGCTCTCCCCTCATCCACCAAGCTGGTCACTTCATTGTAGAAGGCCAACAGGTTGGTTAAGCATAATTTCTCCTGCACAAATCCATGCTGGCTACTCTCAATCACCTGCTTGTCCTTCATATGTTTGGAAATGCTTTGCAAGAGGATTTTCTCCAGCACCTTCCCAGGGACTGAGGTGACGCTGACCAGCCTGTAGTTCCCCGGATCTTTCTTCTTCCCTTCTTGAAGATTGGAGTGATATTTCCTATCTTCCATTCTTCAGGAACCTCTTTCAGTCACCATGACCATTTAAAAGTAATCGGGAGTGACCTGACAATGACATCAGCCAGCTCCCTCAGCACTCATGGGTGCAGCCCATCAGGTACCACGAACTTACATATGTTCACTTTGTTCAAATGCTCTCTAACCTGGTCCTCTTCCACCAGGGGTAAGTTCCTTGTTCTAGACTTTTTGTCTTAGGGGCCTGAGATTCCTGGAGGTCAGTTTTACTGGTAAAGACTAAGGCAAAGAAGGCATTGAGCCTTTTCCGTATCATTTCTCACTAGTTCTCCTGCCCCATTCAGCAATGGACCCACAGTTTCCCTAGTAATCTTTTTGCTGTTTACTTACTTGTAAAATCCTTTCTTATTACCCTTCACAGGGTATTCCTTGACAGATTCAACTCTACTTTGGCCTTGGCTTTCCTAACCCTATCCCTGCAAGATTAGACAGTAGCTCTATACTCTTGCTGGGTCACCTGCCCCTGCTTCCACCTCTTGTAACACTTCCTTTTTATGTCTGAATTCAGTCAGGAGCTTCTTGTTCATCCATTCAGGCCTTCTGCTGCCTTTGACTTCCTACTTGTTAGGGTGGATCTTTCTTGAGCTTGGAGGAGGTGATCCCTGGACCAGTTCTCCTGGACCCTTGTTCTCTCCAGGGCCGTATCCCATGGGATTCTTCCAAGCCTGGAAGAAACCTCTGAAGAGGTTGAAGTCTGCTCTCCTGAAATCCAGGGCTGTGGTCCTGCTTTTTGACCTACTCTCTCCTCTTAGGATCCTGAACTCCACCATTGGTCACTGCAGTCAAGGCTGCCTCCAGATTTCACATCCCTGACCAGTTCTTCGTTGCTCATAAGTATCAGGTCCAGCCAAGCAGCTTTCTTTGTTGGCTCCTCAGTTACCTGTGCCAGGAAGTTGTCATTAGTGCACTCAAGAAATCTCCTAGACTGCTTGAACCCTGCTGTATCACCCTTCCAGCAGATAATTAGGGTTGTTAAAGTCCTCCATGAGGACCAGGGCCTGTGAATGTGAGACTTCTTCCAATTGTTTGGAGGCAGATCTATACTAGATACCCACTAGAATGGTCTGCCTGCTAATCTTGACCTATACATTCATGGCTCTGGAAAATATACCTGACTAAATTATTTATCTGACAAAAACTCACTTTAATATATTGAAATATTTTACCTCAGGTGTATCAATCACTGGCAATTGCTCTATGTACTGTAGATAGTCTTCAACTGTTTTCCCTTTTGGAATAACATAATCTTTGTAGAAACAAAATTTTTCACTAAACATATGCTCTCCAAACCACACTCTTGCATATGTATTCAGCAGTGCTTTGTCAAGGTCATCAGTTACACGGCCACCATACTGTACTTCTCCAAGCATATAGCGAACACAGCTCCAGTTCACTCCACGTTTAATGTCCATATCATCCAAATGATTCTGAACAAATTGCACACTGGCTGTGAAGTCTGCCTGATTAAATTCATAAGGAATATTCCAGCCCAATGGACCAAACTTTCGTCTTTCCTGTAAAATAGATAGAGTTAAAGGTAAAGGCTGATTGATAGTAATTGTGAAGAAAACATTAAGTGCAGAAGAATACATTAAATATGCTAAGAACGTAGTAGTCCAGCTGGGGCTGTATTTCACCAACTTTAAAAAAATGATTCTTCTCTTAACACACACAAAGCCAAATGCTTGATTAATTATCTAGTAGTTATAAATCTCTTCATTTATCATCATCAGTAGAAAGATATGAACAAAGAATAGGAATATTAACATTTTCACAAAGAAAAAATCCTCTTTTCTAAGTGCAGCGAATATGTGAGTCTAGAACTATAGTTTTTGAATTTCAAAAATGAAGCTATTGTTTTAGTAAAGGATGTCTAAACCCATCAGCCATGGTCATTGTCTGTGGTCCTCCTATGGACTAGGTATATTCATACCACTGATGTCTCTGCATGGTACAGATGCAAGTAGCAAAAGCTGCTTCTTACTGAATCATTTACAGATGCAGTTGGCACTATGTGGTTGTTAGGGCAATATCTGGTATTTAAACATTGTTAATTTCCACCAAGAAAGAAGCAATGGGCCAAAGACAAGCATATCACAGGCTTCCTTTGGAACACAATGTAACAGTGCATGGATGCCACAGAGTTAAATTAACTAGGCACCAGATATAAAGTAAGGATACTGCAAAATCTATCAATAGAATGATGAAAAGTTGTGGTTAATCCATAAAGCACTTTCTTTAATGGAACTCCTGAAAGGCAAGACCCAAAATCATCTTCCACCTTCATTTCCTCCTACAGGTTTCAGTGCAGGAAGGATTTATATTCACCCTCTTAGCCCTTCTCATTGTGAAAGCACCAGTTTTAAGACTATGGTTTTCCAACCCAGGCTGTAAATTTCTTTAATGTGCTTTTATGATTTAAAATATTAGTAAAAAACCAGTTAGTTGAAAGACAGATCACACAACGATGCCCAAAGACTTTAAACAGAAGAGTACACTAATTGCTCATTGGATGGCTGTCCTTTTTTCCTCTGAAATACTATCCCTGTTGGAGGTACAAGATCAACATGAGCAGAGTTCTAAGTTCTAAGACAGTTGCAGTAATAGAGGTGTGTTGTTTTCTTTCTTATTTTATTTGTATTAATTTACCAACATGGGATTTCTATTTAAACATGTTTTTTCATTTAATAACATGGTGCATTAATAAATGAAACATGACTTTATGATAGAAGAAAAGAAACGTATTTTTAAACCTGAACAGTTGTGTGAAGAAATGCTACAGCATATAGCAATGGTTTCCACTGTGGCATGTTGCTCACTTCTAGGTGATCCTGAGTAACAGCTGAGTATGTTCGTTTTAAGCCAGCTTTCACACCTAGAAAATAAGTACAAAAATGTAATATATGAGCAAAAAAATGTATGGAACCCATAAATCCAACTTCCATTAAGTAGAATTCTCTATTCCAATTTACAGTATCATCTTATTCATAGCTTCAAATAATCTCTTTGAATCAATTATCTGTTCACCTGGTCATAGCAGGCAAACTTCAATTACATTTTGTTTCAGGTAGATGACTCACCAAATGAAGGTCAGGAGTCTGGAAGGAATTACAATTAATTAATCATATTCTAAATGTTACCAATAACAACTGAAATATAAACATAACTATTCAGCAACTATATGGCAATCAAAAAGACACCTAACAACATATGAAATATAGCACTGAATATCCAAGAGTTTGTGCTTTGATATTTACATATAAAATGAGATTTTAGTTCTACAATTTTATTTAGATTTCATTCCTATAACAATCTCAAAATTCTGTGTGCAGCTTCTCAAACTGGCATACAGGCACCAAGCTGATGAGACGAGAACCTAAATTCATAGTGGAAATACTAATACTTGGGGAGGTTGGTTTGAGCACTGACATTTCATATCCCAGGAACAGCTTTAGAGAGATGATACAGATACAATCTCAGCTTCCATGGAATACGTAAGCCCCACTACTCCCAGATGCTTTCAGGCAGCACTACTGAAGCATTGTCTGCGTTTGGCAGACAACACCGAGCATGAGTTATTGATACCAGGTCCCTCTTATGATATCTTCCACCTGATCAGCTTAACACAAGTCTAAAAAGACAGATTTCAAGGGCAGTGAATAGATTGTCCAAGTCATCATACTTCCTATGACACAATAAAAGCCCTTTTGCTTCTTTCCTACTTCACAAAGATCCTGTAGAACAATATTCAAACAAATAGCTTTTCAAAATATTGTAAGGGTATCATAAGAGATTTCCAAAATCAAAACAAAGTAGTCAAACAAAAGTGCCTTATCACATCGTGTTACCAATGTGGCAGGACAGTATCAGAAAACTAAAACTGTTTATATTTCATCCTGACTTAAATTGTTACACTGGGCATATTTCTATTACTAAATGCAAGTTGTAAATTGGCTATAACCTGACTTATAAAATAGCCTCTTGGAGCTATAGGGTGTTATCATGTGAATGATAAGGAGGGGTCACAGTACAATAAAAAAATGCTGAGCACTGAATTAAAAAGGGGGGAGGAGAAGAGAAAGAAGTAAGAAATTTTTAACAGCAGACCGACTAACTGCTCTTGAGAGTGGAGTATATACACTTGAAACAGGGTGTCTTTCACAAGATCAGACATTTTGTAGACATCTTATGAATGTTCAAAGGAAGATGAATACTGAAATAAGAGGTTTAAATGACTGAGGCATTAAATACAACCTTGGATAAAAATTCTCAGCTCCTACTGACTTCATTAACTGAAATCAGTGGCAACACATATATATAAATGAAGGGCAAGTTAATGCATTACACAGTTAGTTAAAGATGAGGGAGTTGAAAGACAAAATAAGTGTCAGGCTTGAGGATTTCTTTCTGCCATAGTCCAAAATACAAAGTAACCTTCCCTCATCATACATAATGGGTAGATATAAGGCAGGGTAGTAAGTTGCTTCTATAAACATATAAAGGACGTCTGCAGGTAGCAGCATAGTTTGGGTAAGAGGCAGATATTCAACAGCAGGAGAGCAACAGGTTAAAGACTACTTAGAAAAGCTGGATGTTTTCATATCACACAGAATAACACCAAAACGTTGAGGTTGGAAGGGACCTCTGGAAGTCACCTTGTGTAACACCCCTTCTCAAAGCAGGGTCAACTAGAGCTGGTTGCTCAGCGCCTTGTCCATGTGGGTTTTGAGGATGGAGTCTACAAACTCACTGAACAAGTGGTTCCAGTATTTGACCACCCTCACAGTGGGTTAAGTTTTTTCTGACGCTGAAGTGAAATTTCCTGGATTTTCGTTTGTGTCCGTCACCTCTCTTTCTGTCACTTGGCACCACTGAGAAAAGTCTTGCTGTTTTCTTTACTCACTCCCATCACATGTTTATATGCATTGATAGGATACTCCTTCTCTCCTCAAGGTTAAACAATCATAGCTCTCTTGGCCTCTCCTCATATGTCATGTTCTCCAATCCCTCCAGCATCTTTGTGGCCTGTCACTGGACTTGTTTTGTCCGTATCTTTCTTGCACTGGGGAGGTCAGACCTGGACACACCACTCTAAATGTGCTCTCACCATGGCTGAGTAGAGAAGAATCACCTCCCTCAACCTGCTGGAAATGATCTTCCTAATGCAGCTGAGGGTGTTGCAGGCCATCTTTGCTCCAAGGGTGTATTGCTGGCTTAGTTCCACTTGATTTCCATCAGGAACCCCAGGTCCTTTACTGCAGCTGGTCATCCCCGTCATGTATGGGTGCATGAGGTTCTTTTTCCCCAGGGCGAGTACTTGGCATTTCCCTATGTTGAAGTTCAGCAGATTCCTGTCAGACCATTTCTCCAGCCTGTGAAACGCCCACTGAACAACAACATGACCTTCTGGTGTATCAGCCTGTTCTTCCCACTTTATATCAACTATAAACTTGCTGAGGGTGTCCCATCATCCAGGTCATTAATGAAGATTTTAACCACCGCTGGCCCCAGTATTGACCCCTGGGGTACATCACTGGTGACTGTTCTGCAGCTGGATTTGTGCAGCTGACCACAGCCCTTTGAGCCTGGGAGTTCACACAATTTTCAATCCACCTCACTGTCCACTTCTGTAATGCCTACTTCATCAGTATATCTATAAGGATGCACTGGGGGGCTGTGTCAAAAGCCTTCTTCAAGTCAAGATAAACAACACCCTATGCTCTCCCCTCATCCACTAAACCAATCATATCTTATTGCAGAAGGCTAGCAGGTTGATTACTAGGCTCAAAGAATAGTAAGTAATCAATGGCTTAAGATACCCTAGCAACCAGAAAAAAAGGAGAGTACACCAGGGGCAGATATTGTTCAATATCTTCATCAGTTGGATAAGGAGACAAAAGGCAACCTCAACAAATTTGCAGACAATACTAAATTAGAGAGGGTAGCTGACATACTAAACAGCAGAGCATCAGTCCAGAGGGATCTAGAGAGTGATGAAGACTTGGTCAACAAAACCTGCATGAAGTTCAACAAGCAGAAGTGCAAAGTTCTGCACCTGCAGCACAATAACCCCATGCATTTGTACAAGCTGAGATCTGCTAGCTGAGATCTACTGGTGAGCACCTCAGGGTTATTGCAGATGCCAGATTGACTATAAGCCAAAATTACACTCTTCTTGCAAATAAAGCAATCCAGATAGTGGGCTACCTTAGAAGAAGCAAGACAGCAGGCTGAAGGAAGTTCTTATCGCTTTCCACTTAGTGCTGATCAGGCTTCTCCCCACATATATTGTCCACATTTGGCACACAAGGGAAGTGTGGAGAAACTGGATGGGGCAATAAAAATGGTCAGATACTGAAAGTGCATGACCTACAAAGATAGGACAAGAAGGCTGAGTTTCTTTAGTCTGTTGAAAAGGAGGCTGCAAAAAACAGCTTAAACTGTGAATACTGAAAGGTGGCAGAAAATTGCGTGCACATATGAGGGATGGTGGCTGTCCAAAACTGAAATTTTGAACTCTCAAGGACAAAGCTGCTACTTGCTAGCTGTGAATGGTACAGGCTGCAAAAAGTGAAACATCCTGAATCCTCCAATTAATACAGTAACATGAGTCAGAACTGCCAATTAGGACGCTGATTACACATTGTGCTTCTGCACATAGACTACTTAGGTTGGGATAACTGGGGGCTTAGAGGCCTAGAAAGCACAAGATGAACATCCTAGCTTGAGGAAACATCCTGGAAGTGGGGAAAGATCCTGGAGGTGGGGGAGATGCACAGAGCCAAATGCCAGGGGACCTAGGCCAGTAATGTCCAAGACTGGTAGCTGCAAGTAGCTGCACAGCATGAAACCAACATGACTTTCTGCCTGACCTTCCTGGACCAGCAGTGATCTCTCCAACGGGAAGGGAAGTCAAGACGAAATGAATGCAATACAGGAGGTTGGGAGCATGAGAGAGTGAGTGTGTAAAATAAGCAAGCAGCATAAAAACTATATAATAGTAATATTAATATATAGTAGTAATATAATAGTAATATCCATGTAATATAATATAATGTAATATATAATAATATCCATGTAATAGTAATATAATAGTAATATCCATGTAATAGTAAACAGCAGTATTCAGATCCATTATGGGTTGTTATTAACTGTCTTGTCTGTGACAGAGGCTAAGGGGTGATTCAGTAGCAGCTCACAAATACTTGAAGGACAATTACAAAGATGCTGGGGTCAGTCTCCTGTCAGCGGTGCCAGATGACATAAGAAGAAGCAACAGCCACAGCTACATACTGCAGCTTGGGAGGTTGAGGTTGGGTGTTCAGAAGAGTGCCTCCTTTTCCTTACCCAGTAGAGCACAGGATCAGTCCCCCGCTGCATCCTTGGGTGGGGTCAACAGGACAGAAAGAAAAGAGTGATGGAGTGTACTAAGCTTAAGAAAGGACCACTGACCTGGCATTCTCCACAGGTTCTACACAAACAACAAAATCACTATCAATTTCTGTTACAAAAACAAACAATATCCATTTTCTCCCCAAAAGAGTCATGCTTTACACATCACAAGACTGACTTCCACAGTGCTGTATTTAGCTAATGAAACAACAGAGAATAAAAACTAAAACACTGTACATAGTATAGTGATACGGGGCAGGGGGGTAAAAGCAAGCCCCAAAACTCAAAAAAAAGCATGTTTTCCTACCTTGAGGGGGTTCATTAGTAAATTTGATAGAGGACTGTAAAAGATTAATAGGAAACTCTGGGTGAGCCTCTGTAGTGATCCAGGTCCTGAAACCTTCACTCATAGATTCTGTTGTTGCAATGGTGTCCATTAATTCACTAAGAAACTCCAAGCCAAGGTGGCAGTTCTGTAGAAGGAGCCATCCTCCATCTTGCATGCACTGATTTAATAGGCGCCTTGCATGGACTTCCTGGCCCTGACCCATTGAAATGGCACGACATGGAATGTTCTGGAAGGAAAAAAGAAAGTTTCTTTTATATATAGTTCTTTAGAATGATTATACACATGACGTATTGCTTCTGTAGGTCCATGTGTAGTGACATTGTGCCACAAAGAAAACCGCTAATATCAATGGAGACTGATTATGTTAAAACAGAGTAAACAAAAAAGCAAAACCCTCCAAGTTGCTCTTATCTTCCACCTGCTGAAAGAAAACTACACTCACTTGACATAATCTTTTTTTGCAGGTCTGACAAAGTCAATGGGATAAGACAACTGAAACATTTTCCCTTCCTTTTCCCCACTTTCCCAAATAAAGCAGGGCATACACACAGCAACATAGCTGCCCGACTATTCTTTTTCCTATGATGTGGACTATCTTGAGATGGACAGATATTAAGGCACCACATAATAATTAATGCACAGAGTAAAGCCAACAGTGTTGGTGTCTTTTTACTGTCTGAACATATTTATTGCATCTAACAGAGAACTGTCAAGGAGGCAGGCAGGACAGGAAAGATTGGTTCACACTAAGTCATTCCTTAGCAAACATCCTGTATTGTTAATTGGCAGCTGTGGAAACACTGATTCAGAGGATTCTAGTTCGGTGATCTGCTACCTCTAGCTAGTTTTCTAGCTGTTAGTTTTCTGGATTCAGAAGAGACAAAGCTCATAAATGCAAACACAAGAATTCTGGCAATTTATGGAGTCTTTCCTCCAGAGGCCATGGGAGAAGAAAGCCAGTTGTTCAGAAAAACAGAAGACGATACAAGCTCTCACAAGGGGATCTGAAAAAGGCAAGCTGACTAGCTTGCAATCAGGACCTTACAAATCTGCAAGTAACCTGCAGGCAGACCGCCTCTTGCTGATTGTTCTTACTACCCTTGTTCTTGTTGAGTAAGTGTGCTGGTTTTGGCTGCGGTAGAGTTAATTTTCTTCATAGTAGCTAGTATGGGGCTGTGTTTTGGATTTGTGCTGAAAACAGTGTTGATAACACAGGGATGTTTTTGCTATTGCTAAGCAGTGCTTGCACAGAGTCAAGGCCTTTTCTGCTTCTCACCCCACCCCACCAGCGAGTAGGCTGGGGGGGCACAAGGAGTTGGGAGGGTACACAGCTGGGACAGCTGACCCAAACTGACCAAAGGGATATTCCACACCATATGACATCACGCTCAGCATATAAGGCTGGGGAAGGAAGAAGGAAGGGGGGACGTTTGGAGCGATGGCGTTTGTCTTCCCACGTAACCGTTCCGTGTGATGGAGCCCTGCTTTCCTGGAGATGGCTGAACACCTGCCTGCCCATGGGAAGGAGTGAATGAATTCCTTGGTTTGCTTTGCTTGTGTGCACGGCTTTTGCTTTACCTATTAAACTGTCTTTATCTCAACCCACGAGTTTTCTCACTTTTACCCTTCCAATTCTCTCCCCCATCCCACCGGGTGGGAGTGAGCGAGTGTCTGTGTGGTGCTTAGTTGCCTGCTGGGGTTAAACCATGACAGTAAGTAGTCCCCTGGCTTAGGTTGGCTGCCTGACTCCTACCAGGGAAAACCAGAATTATCAAACTATATACACGTTGAGGGCAAGGGAATTGATGAAAAGACTTCATTTCATGGACAGTTTCATGTTCAAGACCTACAGCTGAGTATCCCTCATGCTGTAGTGATGAGCTGCATAAAGACATCAATCTGGGCCTATCTTCAATTGGCTGAGAGCTACAAAGTTAATCTTAAGTTTTCCTGCTACTGGGACTCTCTCACTGTGAAACAAAAAAGAAGGAAGTCACCCAGTCCTAAACAGCGTGGATGAGGCTGCCCTACTTTTGCAGGAGATAAAGGTTAAGCATATGGACACAAGCTGTGCTGGGTCATTTGGCCTTAGGGTCAGAGAACAGGCCATGACCTGATTTTACTGAACAGTATAAATACAGCTGCTGTACATGATCCTCCGCATCCTGGCAAAAGATTTAAGGAGCAGACAATGCCAAAGATAAGAAAGCAGTTAAACCCTGCTCTCAGGTCAGTAAAACCTGAAATTGCAGCTAAAAGAAATAAAGCTAAATAGCCTGGGAAGTTGGCTATGTGCTGGAGGAGCAAAAACTTTACGTTTTCTAAGATGTACCTGAGTACAGCTAGGACTCCTGTAAGTCAAAGACTATGACTACCCCTGCAGAGTCCATAAATGTTCAGCTGGTACATTATTTCCTAACAAAGCATCTGCTTATCATTTGCTCTTCTCAGCAATGTTACCTCTCAAATGTACAATCATTAAAGGTTATAGAAACATGAAGACAAGGAAAAAATATTTTTCCTTATGGGCTGTCCTCATTTTACTCCTTCTGAAAGAACTCTATCAAAATGTCTGTGTACAGAATGTTTCTCTCAATAGTGAGTCATACCAATATATCTGTGTCATCTTAATACATCGCTATCCAGATGAAAATACTATCATTTTAGTCACCACAGTGCCCCTGACAGTTCTGTTGAAGGTTCTCTGCATCATTCCCTGAAAGAAGAAACTATCTCTACAATAATAAAAATATCTGGTTTTAATGAAGTCAAAGTGCTAGGCATAATGAACTTCATTTTAATTCAAAAAGTTAAATTTCCACTCCATCTTCAAGTGAAAGTAAAGAGGGCAGAAATCCAACTAGTTTTAAGATACAGCTTGCTTGGTTTATAAACAAGGTTATATAGCTCAGTAGTCACAGATACTGTTTCCATTTCTTTGGGAGAAGGCCATCTGAACAACTAAATTTTAGAGTGAAAAATAAATTCTGGTCACAAATTTGAACATTTCCAACTGCAGATAATTGATTTATATTGTTACTATCACACTTAGAGGTGCCATCAGTATTAACAATCCATTTTAAGACTACAAATCATGCCTGTAAAAGGGAAATAACTGAAAAATAGGCCCAGCGTGTCTTTTGGAAGTTTTCTATCATTAAGAAGAAAAAAACCGCAATAAATAGGATACTTTGGAGGTATAGAATCACATATATACCAAGATCAGATCCTTGGTGCAGCTAACCTATGTTAAATCAAAGGTTTATTCTGGAAAAAAGCGAAGAAAGCCCAGAGAAAGATAGGAACTAAGATAGGAAAAAGTTGCAAAATAAACACAAAGCCCTCTTGCAAATGTTTCTGAAAACTGTAAATGATTTCTAGATACATTTTTCAAAAGCTAAAGAACTACAGAAGTGCTCCCCCAGTCCCACAATGTTAATATACATTTTTACTTAAAAAAAGATCTGTGTTTGTAGTTTGATTTGCAGAATCTGGATGGCTTTTGTAAATTTGAAAGGTTTCTATATTCTGTGTAGTAAGATCTTTACTTCAAGAGATCAGACAAGAACTTTACAGTTAAACATTACAGTTAACTTTACATTTACAGTTGACATTACAGTTGAACTTCAGGTTATGACAGCCTAGCTGATGTTGCCTTGTTCATAAACCATGAGTGAATAAACAAGGAAATCCCTTTAGCTCTTTGGCAACCTCACTTTCTGTTATTCTATACATGTTTCCTTAAAGCATGAAAACATGTTAAAACTGCCCACGGCAATATACTTTCAGAATGATGGCAAAAACTGCTGTCTTTTAACAGTCACAAATACAGAGCACCTTCTATCTACCAGCACTTCCCCAGACAGGCTAAGGTCTTGCTTAAGATTTGACAGAATGGGAGGGCATTTTGTTCCACTCCTTGCAAGAGTGACTTTAAGTGATCAGCTGACTTCAAGTGACTGTATTAGGAGGTTAGTGTCCCTCATCCTCTTACATGGCCAATGGGATAGAAATACTCAACTCCTCGATGTGAGTCAGAGTTAAGTTTCAATCGTGTGCTCTGAATTGCTTTCAAAGGAGCCACTCTTTCTCTTTATTGATTACAGAAACTAACTCCTACTGGAGACAGGGTAAGTACCTATCTAGGAGTACATTTCACAGGATACATATGTTGAAGAGCCGAATAGGTGAATGAAAACGTCATCATAAAGCTGACACTCCATTTGTATTCATACCATAGGCCATGAAAACGGGAATCCAATCACAACCACCTAATGTGTTTACTTGGACTTGAAAAGGCACTAAAAAAAATTGCCCATTTCTAGTCTATAAATATTCTTGCAGTTAATTTTAAATCTTCTACAAAGTCAAAATGTCTCTCATATCTTAGGAAAAGGCAATAGAATATTTTGTGAATAGGAGTAAAATTGTTCTTCCAATGCATTGCTTCCAATAAAGTTAAAAATCCTGCTCACCCAACTGCTGTCCTTCTCGTTCCCTACGTCTGTATATTGGCTGGCTATCTGGCTGCACAGTTTTTGGGGACAAGGATCACATCAACAACTTCAGACTTAAGATTCCTAAGTTTAAACAGTTTAGATCCTAAATTTAAGCACTCTTTATCACAGTCAGACAAATAAAATGAGTGTCGTGATTTTCAAAGAGAATGAGCATCTAAACTTTCTAATTAATAAGCTAAAGAAATTTGTGGGTGCTCCCCACTTTTGCAAGTCTTACTTAGTGCATACCAAAATCCTGCACCTCTAAATAAAGATGCATTCTAACAGGGAGGAAAATTTATGGAGATCTACTGTGAATAACTTCTTGGGAAAATTATACTTGCATCTACATTGTGAATCATAAAACATAAAGCACAGAGTGCCTTAACGTGATGCTGTACTGTAAGAAACGTTGAACATCTCCATCAAGTGAACTGATTGAATGGTAGGGTCTCCAAATTAATTTCTCTTGTCACCATATTTATGATTTTTTTCTGTATCTTCCTGTAATCATCATTACTGTCAGCTCCTACAGTGAAGGTAACACAGTGTAAACCACAAGTATTGCTTTGTTCTTACAGCTAAGTACTTTCACAAAGTAATGGACAATCATAGTCTGCTGGACAAAAACAGAGGGCTCATTGGAATCAAATAACTGGAAAAAGCAAGAATGTAACATTTCCATTTCCTTAGTAAATGCATTTTGGCTACTGGTCCAAAATTAACTTCCAGAGAACACTGGTATGAATATAAATATCATCATTCAAACTTCTATAAAATGTGGAAATACCATTTCTAGTTCAAAGGATAGTTTTAAATGTCTTTATCAGCTCTAGCAAACTCAGTTTAGGAGGATACCTTTGATTTTGCAAGACGTTCTATATTTTCAGTGGGGTCAGACCCCATTGATAAAAAGCATGTCAAAGGTGTTCGACAGTCGCTTTCTGTCCACATTGCTTCCATTTCAAGAATAAATCCTTCCGCATATTTCCCTCCAAGAGATTCTGCAATGTAGTGTCGAGCCTAAAAAAAAACAAGTTACCAGAAGTATATACCTTTTTTTTATTTAGCATTAGTCACTGATGTGGAATTTACCAATACCTACATTGGAAGGCAACAACTTTCTAAACTTTTCATTTTCAACTTTGGTGTAAAAAAAGTTACAGTCCACAGGAGGCAACCATTGAAATTCTCAGCTGGCAAACTTCAAACAAAGAAAGAATTCTGCTCACATAACAGCCATCCTGTGAACACTGTTGCTAGAGGATGCTAAATGTTTTTTTAAAAAGAACTAAAGAAATCCACGCAGAATAGATCCGCTGTTGTCTCTGAGGACAGCCCAGATATTGCCCCTAAATTACTCAGTGCTAAAGCTTGGTGGATAGCCAAACAAAAGAGTTTCTCTATACCAGCCCCATTCTTGGCTCCTCTAAGCATGTATTGTTGACACTGTCTCTACAGCATAGCAGATTAGACAGATCTTTCATCCGACCCAGTTACAATCTTCCATATATTTGTTGAAACTTCAAACAGAAATTCTCCTGTCCATTGATCACCCAATTCATGTCTCTTACGCTGAATATCTATTTCTACAAAACATAAACACAGCTCAGACTTTATCCTTAAAGGTCTAACCTTCCCTATTGTCCTCTTTTCACAGACATTTTCTAAAAGGACTTCTAAAGCTATCCTGGTGTATGAAACGCTTTTTTGACAGACATGATTTTCCAACTGTGTAAACTACTAGCACAGATTCTGAGGCATTTATTATGGAGAGAAACACCCAGGAACAAGGTGGACTGAGGAAGATGCCAATTCCAGAAAAAATAACTCAGTCATCCACTATTAAGTGGATTCACTTCTGCCCTAGTGAAAAGAGGTAAAATTTTGTA
>NW_008824908.1:3301407-3379255 GCF_000699105.1 Pygoscelis adeliae | reverse complement strand
GGGAAAGAAAATATTAAAAAGATAGTAACAAAAAGGATCCCCTCTCTCCTCAAAAAATAAAATAATTACAGTTTTTGAAACCACTGTTCAGAGATATTCTTTCTCAAAGATGGTTGTGCAAGACAGTAAGTGTTGATAAATGAGCAGTAGCAGCTTTATTATTTGGTTTGTTTAAATTGTGGCAGACGGACCTCCCATACTTCTCTCTTCTTTACCAGCTGAAGAGAAGGAAAAAGGATAGAGGGGGTCTTGTTCAGAAAGAGGTCCATGAAAAAATGGTGTCCCCTAAATACAACACAGCTGCTGTCACAACATGTAACATGTGAAGTTGAGATACACAGGAAATCAGAAGAACTACTTTCCAGTGTAGCTAAAGACAAAAAAAGTGAAAAGAGGATACTCATAGACTCATACATCTCTTTTAGACCTATATAGAGAAGACAAACCCAAATTTCACAGACTGTGGAGAAACTGCTAGTCTATTGCAGTTTCTTTTACAATATCTGCCATGAGATAGTCTTAATTATTACTTCCTCAGCATGGAGTGTAAGTAAACAGTTTATCTGCTATTTTAGTGCACCTGTCATCAAAGTGAACTGTTCTCTTTGACTTCTTCTGTGAAAAAATAAGCATGTATCTTCTGATTCAGTGGAAGAATGCAACTGCTTTACAAGTTTCATGACTCCACTTTAGAAGCGCCACACAAAAACAATGGTATTCTTACAGCTCCAACACAATTTATTTCATGTTTTGCAATGCCCTTTCTAATTCATTGCAATAAAATAAATGAATATTTCTTTCACATATATTTATTATAAGGATTTCAATATCTGATTTTCAAAATAGCTCACTCTGCAACAAAAAAAAGCACGTTCAGAGAACACCAGTTTGGAACTAGCAGTTCTACAGGAGATGCCACACGGCACAACCATTGTATGAAAGCGTATCTTACCTGGGCAACGGTATGATCAGGGCACCAGCTACGAACAAGGAGCAGTTTACGGAACTGATCCAGTAAGCTGTCATACCCATCAGGAATAACAGCTTTTTCAGGTGCTGCTTCATCAAACCAAGCTTTCCAAGACTTCTCATTCCTAACAACTTGCACCAGAAGTTGATTAAAAGGGTACAAGCTAGATAACTGCACAAGATTGAGCCATGTCATGTCAAGGATCCACTTTTTTGGTTTTGGTTCCACAGAATTCAGATCCAAACTGGCACCTCCTGCAAAGTGAAAAGCATTGTAGAGGAAAACAACCATTGTTAAACAGGAAAATGACAAGTAATAAAAAATATTTATTTCTATAATTTAGGGAGTAAAAATCTCCGTAAACCAGGACATGGAGACCTAGAATTTGCATGGAAGAGTCATTTAACAAAGACGGATTGGTGAAGTGGTCTCAGTGCCTCCCAAAGCTGATATCCCAGTAATTTTTGTGCTGCTTTTTCTCCATCTGTAGAGCTGGAATAAAAGTTGCCTACCTAAAAGGATACTCAAAACCAAGTCTTCAGACCAGATGTAGAAAGGACCTATGGTTAGTCCAATCTCTCTTCACCTAGACTACAGAATAAGAAAGCACATGGTGCATTCATTTCCGGGACTGTGCAACTTCAACTGCCTCTCAGCTCAACAACCACTCCAGTGTCATGCCCATTTGCACCTCCAACACAGCTTAGTCACAGCTGAACACTAAATCCGTGTTTGCAAAGCAAACTGAGATATTTGAATGGCAAGTACCTGACTGTGCTTATCTTGTCTCGGTACCTGATTGTACTTATCGTATCTTGGAGGCAGTGGGGTCCACCCCCATCAAATTTTACAAACTTTACTAAAATTTGTCTTTGTCATTGTGTCTGAGTAGTGACATGCAGTGGTGGCATAATGCAATGCCATGTAACAATGTTTTACAACATGTAACAGATTTCCACTTTTTTTATACTGACAGTTAAATGTGGTACAGAGTCCTTATGCATACACATGACTGCTCACCAGCCATCAAAAGAGATTTTGCTGACTGTCTCCAAGCTCACAGACATGGGTATGTGGCAACTCAAAAAAGAGGCACACAGGAGAAAACTATAGGGTCTCTTACAAAGTAACGGACCTTTTTTTTTTCTGTTTTGCAATGTAAAACTGTTAAAAATCCTCATCTAAGCATTATTTTGATAATAAATAATATATATTGCTCTTGTTTTGGAAAATTTGTCTTTTAATTCCTTCTTGGGCTATATATGCTTTCATTCACCAGTTAAAAAACATTAGATCCATGGGATACAACATATTGTTAGTGCAAGCGCTGCAAAATCTGAATTTGGCAGTTCACAGACATATGTAAACAGGAACATTTTTAGAGAAATTACCTTTGATCAGTGTCTCAAACTCAGTGTGTGAAATTTTCTTGGCCTGCAAGTCAATCTTCAGTGCCAGAAGCAATGTAAACAGGAATCTGTGATTTTCATACAGCCCTCGAACTGTGTACTTGAAGACTTCATAGGTGAGATGCTCGATTACGTATACTACCCTTTTTGCTGTGATCTGAGATTTCTGAGACCTTTCCACTGATAGGTCAAAAATGCCAAGGAACTGCCGTAAGGATGTTTGGTACATGACATTAACCAAGCTCATTTCCACAATTAGGAAATAAAGGATGCTACCACGACCAGCAACGGGCCGATACTCTTCACGTGCAGTATTGATTTTCACTTCTGTCTCCGCTGCTGTGTTTAATTTTTCAGTGACCTTAAAATTAATGGAAAAGACCATGAAGATTAAGTCATGTCACTTGTGATTTATACTGCACAAGCAAAAATAAAAGGTCTTGATTAAGATTACAATGGTATTTTTAGTCAAGCTTTGCTTCCCTCTGTCATTGTTTCAACACAGACATTGTGTCTTCATGTGTTCAAACACCAAGCACAATGGGATTTGATTCAAACTTACACCTGCAAAGTACGGCTGGAATATAAAGCGGTATCCAGGTAATAGTTCAATTTTGCAATATTTTACGAAGAAAAAATGATGGTGTTTCTACTATTTATTTGTGAAGAAGTCGGATGTTATATAGTGGCTCTGAATGGAAAAAAAAAAAACAGAAAAAAAATCTGTCTACAAATAATTTTTAAATTACAAATAGACAATGTATCTGCAATGCATTCAAAATTCACCTCTTCTGCTGTTGTTTTAGTGATTCTTAGGACTTCTATCAGAGACTCATCTTCAACCAAAGAGCCCTCCGTACTGGTTAGACGGAAGAGTAGATTATCTTCAAGCTCCTGCATTTTCCTCTTGTTAGATGTCACTTCTTCCATCAGTTTGACTCTTTCTGCTTCCAGTTCCTGTATTCAGAAATGTTCCATATAATACTTAAGATTAATTCAAAGAAAGATTCCTTATAATGACATAGAAAACATGTGATTTCATGCGTGATAGATTGGGAGCTTTGCTGCTTTTTCTATAAAACACAGAAATATTATATACTGAAGTAATTTATATGTATACTGCATTTATTTGATTAATGCAGCATACTGAGGAGAGAAAACACATCAGAATTACCAGCAAAAGCTTCATCATAGTAAGATGCACAAGGCACTAAAGCTAGTTTCCAATGGGAAGTGATAAAAGTGTTAGGTTCTTAAGATTAAATCAAAGGACTGAAAGATGCATTGTATGGATGGATTTTACATTGTTAGGGAAGTTGACTGGATGACCTTTTCCATTTCTAATTTCTATGATTCTGTGACTTTGCAAGATAAAGTCTGCTTATAAAATAAGAAATGTTACAATTATTATCTGTCATATGGAATTTATATGCTATTTCTACAAGCCAGACAACGACAAGGGTCCAATGACAGACAAGTCAACACAATGTCAAGTGAAACGAGGCATCTATACTGCACAGTCCAACAGAGCTCAGGGGTACCCTTGCTGGCTACCTTTATTTAATCAATCAAGTCAACCTTCCTGTAAGAAAAGGGTAGTTATACCACCAGTCTACCTGCACCTATGGCTTCAGTTTATTTTCATTCTTGTCAACATTCCAAGTTAGAGAAAAAGGAGATGTACAGAGTTATGCAGTACAGGAGAGGCTCCCCTGTATTTCAAAGCAGTGACAAATTTCTTTACTCTCACAAACTTCTTATTTGGAAACCTGTTTGCAATATATTCTAGGGCTATAGAATGTAGCTCTGTGGAAGCTACAAATAACTGCATCCCAAAAGAGGAGAATGACTTAGACATCAGTCATTCAGCTTCAAATTTTCTGCATTTTCTCCGCTTTCTTTACCATTAACACAAAAAAGATTAGAATTACACAAAAGGAGTAGTTCTACAGAACACTCAAGCATGCATTTAACTGCATGCTTAAATTCTACTTAAGGACATGCTTTGTTTAAGAACAGGCACCTCACCCATTCTATTTGTAAGCCTGTAAAGAGTATCTTTCAGAAAATTAGCAAATATACCATATGCCAGGCTTTTGTTTGCAAGAGGATTTCACGACCACATTTGTAACATAGAAAATAGCTGTTCTGAATACAAATAGTGGCAGCAACTTCATTATCAAAGTACAAAAAGATGCTGATAATTTTTTTTTTCCATATAGTTGCAGGAGCAACCTTTAAAGCTGAGAAGAATAAACACTTCTTGGATTATATATTTCATTGATCACTATAGCAATCTTTAAGAATGTCTTGGTTCCTTTAATCTATTACTTTAGCTCAGTGATCATAAACTTGTCTTCTTTTTTGTAATAGAAAACCTGTTCTTCAGATTCTCTGTTCGTGCTCTGTCTTTTCTTTGACCTAAATTCATCAGAGCTCCATTGGCTCTGGCTATTTACACCAGGACATTCATCTGTTATTGAGACAGAAGAGACAGAACAACCATGAATTCTTCATATCTGCTAAAGGGAAGAAGTTTAATAAATGTTGATCACCTGCAACCATGTCCCTGTGCAGCAAGTAGTGCTGATACTCACCAGCTACCCTTGCAGCTCTCTTCAACTGATACACAGCACCGGATGAATATTTTTCAGTGACTACATTTTTGATCCAAAATGCAGTCTAGGTGTTGCTACCTATCTTCAATATGAATTCTCTAACAGTTTTGTCTGGGATAAAAAACACAGAGCGAGGGTATCTGTGTGTGGGGAGATGAGTTTTATATGTAGGTCATGAGAGACGAATTTCAATTCTATCTTGATTTAAACCTCTGTCTCCCATCAGAGGTAAGTTAGTCAGTCTAGTCCCATCCACTCCTGCTGATGCTGTTCAATTTTGCTTACATAAACACCTACTGCAGTAAAGACTAAAAGTTTTGCATCCCTAGCATTTGTCCCACCCTGCTAATGGATAGCTTTTCCTCAGTACCTGCTGTTGTAGCTTTTCCATTTTTCATGGAACAATTCACAGGAAGTTTGGGCGTAACAATGACTGTCTAGCCTCTGGCTGTGACTGTCAGACTGAAGGAAGGGCACTTAGATTCCAGTCCTTACTTCAGCAAATGCTCGTTGGAGCGAAGTGGAAAGGTGTTGGCTGGAGAAAGCGACAGCACCACTAAAGCACACTGGTGAGAACTTTGGGAACTCAGAGGGAGGAATGAATTCCCTTAGGTAGGGAACTGCTCTCACATGAGCAAGCCTACCTGAGTTACTTACTGAAAGCAGCAGCTCTGCTAATCCAAACCTTAATTTTTGTTACTTTTCTCACAAAGACACAATTAGGAAATGTTCCATTTGAAATAAACAAGTCATTTAATTTGATGTGAAATACAACTTCTGTGCTTTCACTTTAATGAGAAAGGAAGAAAATATTTCATTTTAGTGTAATTGGACCATAACATTCATGTATTTATTGGTATGACTGCCACAGTACAAAACCCACATTTGTCCCCAGTGCCTATGATGAATTGACTCCTAAGTTTTTAGATAACCAGGCTGTTAAGTTAGATCACACAAAAAGAAACAGGAGTAATCTAGGAGGAATAATTATTGTGGAGGAAGTCTCAAATTTGATATTATGAAATAAAACTCCTGAAAAACACCTGAGAGAGGATTTTCTTCCTTATATTTTCTTCCACATAATCAATGGGAATTTTAGTAAGAGCAGAGTCAAGTCAGCGTTCAGGGCTCCTTAAAAATCTCGTATCTTCTTGCACACTAGAGCTTGGCTCGCAAAAGTAGTAAAAGTTCATAAAATTTTTTTCATGTAATTCAAATTAAGTTTAAAAAGGACTTCAGAAATAAAAGAGGTTTCTGACTAAACAAGGAGCCTTTGCTATATATGAAGGAATAAAGATGCTTTATGTATGTCATGTATATGCCTGTGTTGTATTTTTAATGAATAATTTTCTTTCTTCTCTTTCCAAGGCCAGTTCTTAAAATAAAAGTTTAGGTCCCTCCATTCAATTAAAAAGCAGCTCCACATTGTCTTTCAGCAAATGCACAAACCCTTAAACTTTCATTCACATTTTTGTTCTTGCATTTGATTTCAACCAAGACATTGAATATATCCACTCATGGTGCAGATACTGAAGAAGCCTTCCCTCTATACAAATATTGCAAGCTACTAGATACCTGTTTTTCTGTGAGGATGACGCGGCCAAGGAGCTGATCTTCCAGCCCTTTCATAGTAACAGTAAAGTCAATCACAGTTGTTCTTGCGCTAATTTCTGGAGTATAGGCAGGATTAGCCAATTTTGTTGTCATATAAAGAGTAAACCCCTTCATTAGATCTACCTCTTTGTCACCTACTTTCACCTGAAAATAAAACATATTACTCAATTTTCAAAAGCTGAATTCAGAAAAAGTTATTTTATGCAGTGAAAAATAGATGAACTTTTTTTACATTTTCATTTACACTTTTTAAACTTTCTGCTTAAGAGGTAAAAAAACCCAACCCCATGAGTTCACTACTCATCTTTCTAAGTAAGTGTTGCGCAGGTGTGAACCTCGCCAGTCTCCAGACTACCAGATAGCCAGCATCTGTCCTATTGTTTTTTAATTTCATGTTCACGATTCATCTTACTTTGTGTGCTGAACCAGATTTTATGAAATTTTTTTCCAAGATGTTATCTAGAGCAGGATCAAGTTCCTCTCCAACATCTTCAATTAACAAAGGTCGGCCAAGGGACAGGCAGTCTTCTATATGACTTCTGAAGTACTTGTGGTTCATAACTGTAACCTAGGAAGATTGGTTCACAATATAGCATGCATTTGCAAGCACACAGAAAACAGTATAAAATCTATTGCAACTTTCAAAAATTATACTCATCCTGGGATACCTACACAAATGATTACATTTTAGGGACCAACACCCGCCTCTGCTGAAATGAATGGAAGTTTTGCTTTAAGCTTAACAGAATAGGAGATCACACTTCTTTATTGTTATCTACTTATTTACTTATCTACATACCTATCTAATAACTGTAGTTTCTTAATACCTTTTATTTATTAATGGATTTATGCTCAGAACACTAATGTGTAGTATGGAAATATTTATAGGGTTCAGTCAGGGAACCAGTGTTACATAAGAGGCCTGGTCTCACGTCAGATGTTGAATTTCCAATTCAGTTCCCATTTCACAATATAAAGTCTTAAAATGGCTAAAAATCACATAGACTCCTTTTCATTTATTTAAATTTAATAAATTTAACATAAGCCTTTGAGATGAGAATTGAATAGGTTTTCCAGGCATCTGTTAAGCCATGGTTTTGGGGTGGTTTTTTTACCAGAAAAAACCCTAGGATAGAAATGTTTTTAAAATAAATCCTTGTCTTGCAGGCAGTGCTCTTTGAAAAAGGTATAATTAAAATATCTAGAGGCACGTTACACAGTCTTAAAACAGTATATTATTTAAAAATTAATACTATGTTCCACCATTTTTAGCTTTGTTATAATGTAAGCATATGTGTATCCACCAAAACAGCATGTTGCCTACATTTTTAGTCCAAATGAAACTGAGGGATGAAGTTAGTGTCTTAGTGACCAACAGTGTAACCCTAACTAGACTATAGCAAATTACAATATCCCAGGTGTAAAGGCATAATCAAAACACTTGGGTATTTAGAGTCTTGACATAACTCTCTTCCTCCTGGACTTCACAAGGCGAGAACTCAAATTCTTCTAACACAGTTGACACCTGAGCCAGGATGTCTAAAAGCCCGTAACTGACTGAATTTTCATCAGGAAAGATTCCTCCGCGTTTAGAGGTTGCATTTATGTGTATTCAAAGCCGTTTAAGTTTTGAGAGTACTCAGCAGCTCAGTAGTTAAGCCCCATCAGGATTCACAAATTTCGTAGTCTGGATATTCACACATACTGACCACAAGGCAAGCCTGGTAGACATTTTTCTCTGGCTCATCAGTCAAATGTCATCATCACTTATAGTGTATGAATAGTGGGGAAAGAGGAAACGGTATTTTAATCTACATCTCCCAGTCCCTGCTTTGGTGAGTATGTGATACAAGATCCTTACGCAATTACTGGACCAGGGAATGGAACCTGTGTGTTCGCAGTCTCCTTCTGCAGGCTGCACGCCAGCACATAGCGAGAGCAGCCACCTCGAGGGCAGGCAATGCAGACACAGTGCCAATTAAGGGAGGGAACTGAAGTTGCAGCTTAAGGGACACTTTAAAATTATTGGGGAAAAGGTTACAGCATGGCAGAACGAGTCAGTGTAGGTCCCTAACTGAAGGACATTCACTGTTGCCACTCCTGAGCTCAGCTTGGCAGCTCTCTGAAATCCTGAGTAGAAGATGCAAGTCTCAAAGAGGGTGGAATATGAGGTACATCCTTCTCTCTATTGTTTCCTGTTGGTTACTCACACTAGCGTTTCTTGATCCAATTTTTGGGAGCCAAAGTAAGGTCTGATGTAACTTAGAGGAAGCCATGTTATCTACTGTAAGACAGTAGATTTCACACAGTCACAAAATGCCTAAATTATTCTGTGAATACAACTCACATGTTTTAGGAGAGCTTTTCATCATATTTTTCAAAGGCATCCATTTTTCCAAGATCTTTGAGTGTTGTACATTGTTTTTCTGTCTTTTCTCAGTCAATACTTCCCATTTCTAGCTGTGTTCCTACACCATTTTCTGAGCATGTTCCATTTACCAGAAACTGGATTTGGTGTGGTATTGAATGTTGGGCCTTTCTTAACAGTGCTAGGAAATACAGATCTAGGTCAAGCTCCAGCAGGTTAAGGATTTAGCTAATGACATCACCATGATGTAACCAGCTCTCTGGATGCCACCATCCTTACCTTCATTCCCAGTTTCTTTTTCTTATCCATCACTCTCATTTTGAGTGAAGACAGTATACCATGGTATTCATGTGATAATCTACAGTTGTAGGATAGACTTGATTTAGTAACAACTAACTCTTTAGTATCATACTCGGTCTGGCCTGAAAATATATCATGTGTTTAGATCTTTATCATAACCCATCTTATCCTTATTGGTGTAACAAAGCATGGAAGGTAGGCTGATTAGAAGGTTAAAAAAAGAAAGTTTTTAATTAAATAGAAGACCCAGACCCCAAACAGGACGCACTGCTAGACAGAAAGTGAGAAGGGTGGGTAAATTAAGCAATAAATATTTTTATCACATGCATTAATCATCAAGATGCAGCCTAAATTTGGGCTTTGTGTTTGATATGCCTCAAAGATCACTAGATTTCCATTCTACTTCAGGCCACCATTCTTTTTCCAGTTCCCCCTTTTTTCTTTTCCCTATTTTCCTCTTAAAATGCTTACCCTAAAATGTTATTGCCGTGCAGCACAAACTGCCTGATACTGCCTGGTCTTAATTTTGCAAGTCATTTACTTCCCTTTAATTAAAAGAGTCGTCATAAAAATACATATGGCATAACATATAATTCCAACTTGCTCTTGAAACTGTCTTTCTGGGAGATGACAAAGCAGTACAAGCTATTTCACCCTGATACAGATAGGTCATAGATTTTGTGTCAGTCTTGTTTTAATTTCTGCCTAACTGTATACCATAAATATCAGATTTAAATTACACACGGCCAAAGTATGATGACAGAAAAAATAGTATGCATTGCTAACTATGATGTGAAATGACACACACATAAAAATATTAAATGAACTGTTTACCTGGAGTCCATTATTCTTTTCCTTATTTTTAATCCAGATCTTTCCTTGACCTTGTGGATCAATCAGCAAAGGATATCTAGATGCTTTTGTGACAATGATGCCATTCTGAATTGAAAGGTCATCGTTCGGGAGACCCTGGAGGTTCCATTCACACACTGTAGCATTGTCAACAAGCATACCAGTCAGGTTCAGGTCCTAATAGAAAATATGTAATTACAAAATTAGTACCAGTTAGAGGAGTTATACTAAAATGTTTGATGGAAGATTTGTCTTCTTATTGTGATCATAATGCATGATAGAATGTATTTGGTAGTTACTGTTTATTGTTTCCTTTCTTTAAAGTTCAGTACGTAAATCATTGAAGTTGGGCAATAATGAATGTGAATTCTGTTGAGGCTTTGATGTCCATCAAAGAGTGTCAGAGAAACTCTGAAGCCAGTTCAATATCTAATGACAAGCTGATTTTGGTATTGACACTCTTTTCTTGCTAGCTCAAGAGGAACGGTCGTCTTGGTCACAAGAGCTTCCTCCTCCTGTAAAGTTGTAAAGTGCCCTCCAAGTATATATATGAATACAGGATGGCTTGTGGGAGACTCAGAGAAGAAAGAGAAGATGTGCTATGGATCAATAACCATGAACTATCATGGAAAGTTATTGTTGCTATGGTCAGAACTCTTCCCAGCTCATATATTCTCCTGAAGTTTGATTTGTAAATGTCGACTAACCTGCTTTATTTTATTCACTATGAACAGTTACTGGCCTCTCAAGAATGTGTATGTGAAAGAAAACAGTGCTTAAAATCACAAACCAAGCTCTCCAAATTAGAAAAGTAGCTTAATAATGATGCGAGTTTAAAGACAATAAAATTGAAGGGTTTTTTATTTGCTCCTTACATTTTTCACTCAAGAATTCCTATTTGTAAGCTTTCTCTACAAACAACATGTTTAAAAAGAAAGAAAAAGCCTCCAACTCCTGCAAAAATCACATAATTCAGCACCTGAAGCCTAAAGCAAAATTTCAAATACTGTGAGACTTGTGATACAATCATGAGAGTTAGTGATACCAGTGGTTGCAAGACTCAAAAGCTTTTTCACCCCTTTGATTTTTTTACTACTCTGATTATTGAAGAATCTGAATGAAGCAACACAAACCATTCTCAGAAGACAGCGAAACTTTAAGAATCCAGTTTCCATTTGTGAAAAGCACAGTAAAGTATTTAATAGCCAAAATTTTCAGCAATTGGAACCTAAAACCATATTTAGCTCCTTAAGCAGATGAGTAGGGTCTAAACAGCTTTGAATTTTTTCTTACTGCAGCAGGAAGTATCAGTCATACTGCAACTCTGAAACTTAGCTAATTTAAGTGCCTAACTACACAGATAGATAGCTAATTTTAAACAGCTCTCTTTAAATCATTATGCCTAAATGACTCATACACCCACAGGCAGTTAGTCTGTGACAAAGTAAGGCAGATGTCAAGCCTTTTGCTTGAACTGAAAAGCTGCTTTCTTTCCTGTGGTGTGAAGTATCAAGAGAAGCCCATATGCTGCCTTTTGTGAGTACTTAATTCACTGGAAAAAATTAAAACTCTCTTCCACACACTATCATTGTAGTCATAATCCTGTCTTTAACGGCAACTATCTAAACAGAATGGTAATTATGGTTTGAAACTCGTTAATTATGGCGTTCTATGTCTAACCTGTCCATATGAAAAAAAAGCAACACAGAAACAATCAAAAAGTATTCCTCAAATTTTGAAGGATGCAGCTGAGGAGCAATGTGGTCAGAACATCTTCACAGAGGCAGAATTTTAGTTCTTTATGTCTTGCTTTCTAAGGACATTATTACATCCAAGTTCTTATCCTTAAATGGCAAGAATCTTGACAGATATTCCCCAAGGTAAGCAGCTTTTAAGAACATTTTGTACACTGAATTTGAGAAAGAGCCTCCTTGGGATGAATAGTAGGATAACTCCCATACCACGCCGGTAAAGAATCTTGCTTGCACTGCAACTGGTACTTTATTAATAAATCCATCTTGGCCTTACATATTACTTATTAACAGGATCTTTCAAAGAGCTTTGCTGGGCAAGTCAGAATCATTCATCTTTGTAAGTCATAGCGTAAATTGGGCTGGGCTGTGAGGTTCACTGTCAGGTGAAGGTTAATCACTGTTATGAGAAGCATTATACACCACCTAATGTAAAAAAAAAAAAGATTCGCAAGTAACTTCTATGAGATGAAAGGCATGACAAACCTCTCATGGTGAAGAGGTCTCCCTAATACAGGTGTTAAGTGTCAAATCCCCCAAGAACCTGAAAAGAAGATGCAACAGGGATACTAATCTACCTTCAACTGTTTCACAATGGTACAGCCACAGCTACGCACAGGTTGCTCACTTGCTCCCAGCACTTTCCAGCAGCACCTAATCAGTCAAAATCTTTGGCAGCTGAGGACAGGAGCCATTTGGGCTTAATGCCTCCACTCCTGTACTGAGAGTAAGAGAGACTGCCTGAACTATTTCTCCAACCTTTACTGCTGGAGAAAATGTACGCAGGTATTCACAAAACCAAGTGGAAGGCAACATGGACAGATTACTCAGAAGGACAGTTTTGATTATTATGGCCTAAATTTTGCCTTCAGCATGAATAAGTCTTCCAGGTGTAAGGAAGAATATTAGATAGACCTCCTAAAAGTCATGGAATAGGAACAAGGCTGCTGCTGGCCATGAGCAAAGCCTGTGCACCAGAACAGCTGCCAGGTCTGGCACTCCTGAGGCAGACAGTGGTAAAAGGAAAGAACAAGATTCATGTAAAGGAACCTGCCCTGTATCATAGTCCCAGCATGCAGGTTGCTCACTTTAATAAAGGTCGTATATGATGTGGCAGGGAGCTGAAGCTGCATGATGGGACCGTAGCTCCGCTGCATTTTAGGCCACCTGTACCTGCACAGACTTAGGCCAGCTGAGGAGAAGCCATAATGTCAGGCTCACTGAGAACAGCCTCAGAGATGACAAATGCACATGGATTTAAGAGCTCAGACCGGAGCAAGCTGAAGCGGTGTAAAGCAAGCTTTACAAAATCCAGGTTTTGTTTAACTTAATCATTTCAACAAGACACTTCAAATTAAAATAAATTAAATGGTGTGGGTACACAGCAGAGGGTTTGACAGGAGGGTATTAATTGATAATACACGGAGGTGCAGAGGTGATATTTCTTGGTTCAAAAAGTGCAACGGTCTTTTCTATAATTGGATGTAAGTATTTTTATGTCAATCAAGAATTAATCAAGCTACCCTAAGAATAAAAGTGTGAAGCTTTAAAAAGGAAAAACTGTTTAGTTCCATTTTACAGATATTTTCTAGCAAATCTAGATTATTAAAATGTTGTACTTAAGTAATCCTAAATGAAAATAATGGAAATTTTTATTCCTAGACTAGTTTGTTGTGTTCAAAATTTAATATATTAAGAACGGTAGGTTAAAGAATTTATGATGTAGTAGGTCAGAAATGCAAAATATATGAAAAACCTTTCATTCAAATTCACCCTTTATATTCTAGATTTACAGTTCAGAGTGAAAAGCGGATATCTAGAGAGAAAGCAGATTTTTAGTGGCAGCACATGAGACCGTACGTGGTAAAAGTGGAAATAGGGTAAATCTTGCTGGGTCCCTGGAAGTTGGTTGAGGCATAACTCCAACCCAACCCAGAAGCCACAGACCAATCTCCCCACCCCTGCACCATCCTGTAGGGCTAACTTGGGAGCTGCTGCTTCAAAGACTGCCTGGAAAACTGTAGGGGCACAGCAATACCAGTTGTGGGGTGGTATTCTCAACCACATATTCACAAGTTATTCCTTGTCAGGGGATAACTTAAAATGTTGAGGGAGGCAGTTACAACTGGTGTTTTCTTCAATATACATATTTTCCACTTTCAGTAAATGCTCGATGTGGCTGATTTGCTTGACTTTATGACTGAAATTATGGACACAACATGGCATTTGCAAAAAAACCACCAACTATAGGGGAAAACTGTGACTACCTGATGGAACCGCTTATGATAAGGTAAATCTATTCCAAGCTGGTAAATTCTACTTCATTTCCCATATTATGCAATTTCCTCCCAGGGCAGCTGACCTCAGATAGCATCTCTCTCTCAGATTTGCCCAAGTGATGGCCTATATACCAATCTTGCAACGTATGACAGTATAAAGAGGATCTTAAACCACATTTTTTTTAGAAGCTCAGTTGTCAACTGTTCAGATTTTTTATTTATTAAAAATTTGATCGAATGTGACGGCCTGTAAATAATATTCCAATTATGTACTTTTCTGGAACGGAATGCTCTGAACATTATTTCTTTACAAGGCAAAGAGTAAGGTCAGGTCAGAGCGTGAACGCTTACATTACTGTATGGAATCTTGCTGTTGTCCATCTCTTTCTTCCACAATTGGAGCAGCAAATTCCTGTACTCCTGATTGAAAGGTCCAGAGTAAGAGAGAAATCCAGTGGCCAGAAGAACATTCCCCACTAAATTAATAATTTGATTTTGAAAGTTTTTGCTGCTTGCCGTCCAACGAAGCTGTATGTAAAACATTATAAAGAAGTTAGATTAAACAGGCACAAAACTAACATGAAGATCTAACTTAAGAATTTACCTCTTTCTGGTAAATAATTGTTCTTCGAACCATGAGTATTTTTGTCTTTAAATCATTCTTTTCAGAAGTAGAAGTTTTCCTGGAAGAGATGGCAACCACCTCACCAAGTGGAGAAAAAGCATCTTTGCCAACAAGCTGGCCAAACTGGTAAGAAGTGCTTTAAAGGAGGAACAAAGTGGGAGGGAGAGGATGACCAACAATCTTGTGAGGAAAGTGGAGGACCAGGTTGGCAAACAAAATATGTGGGGTGATATAAGCCCATTAGCCCTTGTAATCAATAGAACAGAGCTAATGGAGAACCACCCCAAGCATATCCACATAAACAAAAAAGTGCCTACCAGACAGAACGATGGGGATAGCTTTCATACTGTTTCTGGGAAATTAGCACAGCTGGGCACCTCTCTGAAGTGCTTGTACACTAATGTGCACAGCATGGAGAACAAACAAGGACTTAGAGGTCTGCATGCAGTTGCAGAGTCAAGATCTCATGGGGACATGGTGGGAAGGCTTTCACAACTGGAGTGCTGCAACAGGTGTATACAGGCTTGTTAGGAAGGACAGGCTGGGAATGTGAGGAGGGGAGTTTTCTTTTATGTGAGATCAGCTGGAATGCATGGAGTTCTGCATCTGAGACTCTGGGATGGACAATGAGCCAGCTGAGAGCTTATTGGTTAGGATTAGAGGGCAGACGAACATGGGTGATGTGTGTGTCTGTTACAGACGACGTGATCAGGAAGAAGTAGATGAGGTCTTTTTCAGACAATGGGAAGAAACCTCGTGTTCACAGGCCCTGGTATACACGGGGGACATTAACCACTCTGATATCTTCTGGAGGGACAACACAGCAAGTTACAAGCAATCCACGAAGTTTTAAGGAATGCACTGACAAAAAATTCTTAGCACAGGTAACTGAGGATCTAATGAGGGAAGGTGGTTTGCTGAACCTCAGACTTGCAAACAAGAAATAACTGGTCAGAAATGTAAAGGTTGGGGGCAGCCTTGGCTGAGAGCATTGAGATTGTTTAGCCCTGAGAACAAACGGCTCAGGGGGAATTTTATCAAATACCTGATGGGAGGGTGTAAAGATGATGGTGCCAGACTCTTTTCAGTGGGTCCCAGTGAAAGGACAAGGGGCAATGGGCACAAATTGAAATACAAGAAATTCTAATTAAACATACAAAAATCTTTTTTACAGTGAGAGTGGTCAAGGACTGGAATAGGTTGCCAAGAGAGGATGTGGAGTGTCCATCTTTGGAGATATTGAAAACCCAATTGGACAATGCCCTGAGCAACCTGCTCTATTTGACCTTGCGTTGAGCGAGGGGCGTTGGGTTAGATGACCTCCAGAGGTCCCTTCCAATCTCAATTATTCCATGATTCTGTGATTTTCTGAATATTATTTTTGAGTTTTACTTATTCCTTTCTCTCCAGATTTCTGTTGCCTTCAATCACTCTGCATGCAATCTTGGTCAGGACCTACATGTTTTAAATTTAGAAAATACACATTTAACCCAGTGTCAGTTTTGCCCAAGGCTCCAAATGCCATATAGTCTTCTAATTTTTTGTCTGAATTTTCAAAAGTAGAATGGAATAACAGCTTTCACAAGACCTCATAGCACAAGGCTTCAGAAAACCCACAATAAGGCACTGAAACTTCCTATTTTGTTGTTGCTCTTAAATTTAGAAATTCACTGAAAAATATGATAAAGCATCTAACATTTTTGACTGATATATTTTGAGTACAGCTATGCAAACAAATGCTAAAGTCCTGGCCCCACAGGACACAATGGTTGAAGTCAAAGCTCTCATCAATTTTGACTCTGTGTGAAATCAACCAAGGAATTATCAAAGCAAATAATCAGATGAGAAAAAAGGGTATCCTGCTTCCTCTGGAAACCTTCAGGCTGAAGCCAGAAAAATCTGTATAGGAAAGGTAAATTTCAAGCTCAGTGCAGAGGATAACAATTAGCCCATAATTCTGTAAAAGGCTCCAGTAGAAATCTGAACTTCAAATGTAATTCAGGAAATTAGTCAAGCTTCAAATTCCTATTCTTGTATACTTGGTGAGAAAAAGAGAGTAATCCTTCTTATAAATATTTTAGGGCAATTATTTAGGTTAAGCCTAATTCCTCTTCTTACTAAAGCTAAACGGAATTTGGCTCCTTGGCTTTAAATCTGAACTTTATCCCAATACGAGCCATATGATATGACATAAATCTTCATACAGAAGAATTAAGTTAACACAAGAAATTGTTTTACTTTTTTAGATACATTACATTCAAGCAAAAAACATATATATAACTAAAATAAAGTGTCATATGATATTGAGGTGTCACCATGTCTTGAATTTCTTGAGCACTACTAATTATCATTATGGAATATACTCAAAACTGAGTGCCTACTTTGTGCTGGAAACCTGCTCATATGTGCTAGTACCTTTTCTCCACCTAATCCTTCAATCAGAGCTGTGGCATTGTTCATCTTCCTTCTGCATGCCTCAGCATCATCAAGTAAGGCCTGCTTCTCTTTCATAGCAGTATCATACATGGCTTGTACTTGATCCAGTTCCATTTGCTTCTCATCCAGCTGAATTTGTGCATTATTCAGTTCTGTTTGGGCAGCTGCAAGTCTTCCCTCTTGCAAGGCTAAATTTGCCTATAAACATGTAAAATTAAAGAGTAGTTAATACCTATTATTTGGCAAGAGCAAATTACATTCATTTAATAGCACATATTCTACTGTACTGGGTACTTTTTAAAATAATACATGTTCAAGATGACAGCAGTTTTTTTCCTTTTTCACTTTCCAACCTAAAACTGGAACACAAGCATATGAAAGAAACAGAATGAAACAGTACACCAGGGTACAAAATTAATGATACAACTCTAATACTCCACACCATTCTGGTCACCCCATCTGAAAGAAAACATAGGGGAGATTGAAAAGATTAAAGTTATTCAATGTAATCTTAAAATATTTTAATAGTATTTTCAGAATGATCTATTGATCACACAAGGATCAATGATTTGAAATCACAATACACTTGAAATAGCTGTATACTAGATATATAAGGCAACCCATACAATGTTTTCTGTAATATATTCTCAGTGCAAAAGAAAATTAAGATTGTCCTCATGGATTATAAAATAATAATAATGATAACAGTGGAGTAAAAATATTTCAGCATTCTTACATGATGGAAATTTTGTGAGCAGCCATTTCACTGGCTTATCTCCATTATAAAATATTTGTTTATCTCTAGGATCTGTCAACAGATACAGTGGCTACAGTAAACAAATTTTTTGCTGACAGTGCTATTCTCTAGATGTGTAACTTGTAAAGCAGTACTACTTTGTTGATTAGTACATAGATGCTTCTCTAATTCCCTGCTCACAGACCTATCTTTTGAAATCCACCAGACTTCATGCTGCATTTTTTATCATGCCTAGATCTCAAAATTTGATCTTGGCTCCTCTTTTTTTCTTTTTATCAAAGAGCACATTAAACAGCATCTCCTGGAGATAAACACTGTTAAGTCAGTGAGTCTTGTTAAGACCCGGCTAAGCAGATTTCAGAACCACTGCTCTTATTTTTGCAGTGAATCTTGGACTATCAGGAAAAATTTAAACAGTAAAGGAGTTCTGAGTAGGTGATGTAGTGTTACCATGTCCTGCACCAGGAGAGAGGTGGGGAGGGTGAGGTAAGAGAGAGAGAGAGAGACAGTGCAGGGCTCTTTCTGGATCTTAATAAGAAAGGCCTAACAACAAATGGCTTAATAAGAGAACTGCTTTAAAAAGATCCATAATAAGAAGAGGAACATACTGAGTAAATCTTACATCCCTTCAGATGCTGGGCACCCCACATTCATGCAGTATCAGACAAAACCTGGATAGATTTTCCCACAGCATGCTGCACAGAGCAGATCCTGTCTATGGAGAGAAAACTCTCTCTTTTGGTCATTCAAGCTATTATAAATGCCTTTTATTATTTGGTCTTACTAAAGCAGTTAGCTTATTAAGCCATCTGTTGTCAGGCCTTTCTTACTGAGATCCAGAAAGAGCCCTGCACCAGTCCTCTCTCTCCTACATCACCCCCACCCCCCCTTCCGCAGTGCAGAGCATCCTCTTATCCTTAAACTCTGTGAGGGCTAAAAATGGGAGTAAAACAAAGTTATGACATATTGTTTCACCCCCAGCTGACAAATAGTGAGGTTACACAAGGAACAAGATCCTTGGAGAGTTGGGAAGAACAGCCTAGGCAGAACAGCTGGAACAACAGAGAACTTACACCTGGCTGTGTGGATTCATATTTCACCTTGACATTTATTGGAAAAGAATGCCCATGTGAATTCCCAATACATATGAGCAATGATGCCTTGTAAATACGAAAAACAGACCTCCCTGCAGCAATAAACTACCCAGAAAAGTGCAAAAGACTGATAAAACAGACTTCCCAGTTCTTAAAACCTCTTAAAAGGCTACCAGCTTTGAAGATGTAGGGACAACGAAAAAATATTTCAGACGTGTACAAAGAAAAAATATATTGTACTCTAACATGAAAAAAACCCCAAAATTATTTACACAAGACTTTACGGGATCTCTAGAAGATGACTTATAACAAGAAAATATTTTACAGACAATTTAACCAAAGTTTTCACCCAATTTTAGGGTAATCATAACAAAGTAGTAAGACAGTTTGGTATTAGTCTGATTTGTAGGCTGCTTAATCATATGTGAGGAATAATGGTTGGTTGCACGAGAATGACTGCTAACATACCAGGATGACCAACCTATGTGATTCCCAAAGGCAGAAAGACTACTTGTTTCAGATTACCCTATGAAATCACCACTATTTGCTCTCTCCCTGTCTTTCTTTCCAACTCCATTTTTCAAAACTACATGGGTACAAACACTGCTTTTGTATTGACATCACTGGCAGGTTGGCTGGCAGCTTCCTGTGCAGAGCTTTGCCATGAGAGCAGGAGGCAAGTTCTGCTGCCAAGGAGAATCTTCTGCACAAGAAGTCTATTACGGTCACAAGCAGCTTCATACAAAGATTTCTAGCCAATTAGAGGCGGGAAGGAAATGTGTCTCCCAACCACAAAGAACCACTGTGGCCTTTCTAATTTTAGTGGCATTGCTATGTGAACAACCTTCACACCCTTCATTTCATCCCTTTGAGTCATGCAGCAAAGCAAGGATTCACAATTTGTTCCAGTTGGATGCAGTGTGAAAGCCTGAATAAATGGATTTTATGTGAATGAATCATGAGTATTTGAGAGATGAGATCCACACTCTTATCTGAGTTCCTGGAGAGGGGGGGCTATGCTAGAACATGGCTAGGCTTGTGTGAGAGCAGCACCTTCAGCCTTTTCTTGCCATTGGCATTGTGGGGAACCACACAGACAATCCTCTCAACATCTGCTCCAGCCAGTGCCTCTACCTGCTCTCTGCATCTGTCTGCATGGGGCAAGTATGGAGACAGTACCTGTGCCAACAAGGGCCACAGACTGAATTGTTAAGCAGCTATTTTGCCTTCTTCTGAGATGCCCTCAGAGAGGACATCATAGCAGGTGGTGAGATGATCCTTCTCCTTTTAACCTTTTTGCATTCCACATAAAACCAGGACAAATAAACATGGAATTACAGTCCACAGCTATACTGTTAAATTAAACACACCCAGGACCTTTCTCTGACACTGAGGTTAACCAGCATAAGACAGCTCACATTAAGCTCTCCCAGCCTCTAAACCAGTATGGCTTCATGCAGCCAGCCTCGTGGAAATGACCCTTGGACCAAGCTAGTTCCTGAAAGGTGCCCAGAGATTGCTGAGAAAATGCTGTTTAGCCAAGACCAAATTCACACTAGGGATCATTCTAACAATTTAGCAGTGCAGATGATCACTTTCCAATGTCTAGAAAAATTCCCTATTACTGTTTAATTTATTAGTATTGACATAGCTATAAGTTTCTCGTTGATTCATTGCAAACTCAATTTTGCAAAGCACCGAATATATCTGGCCCTGATCCAAGAAGGCATTTAAATAAAAATGCCTTCTCCGGTAAAAAAACTCACACCATTTAATGCTATCCCTGCTCTTGAATGGAATGCCCAGACCAACCCCAGATCACTCTGAAAAGCAGCTGTTGCTCAGTCAACTCAGGAAATGTTACTAGAAGTAGGAGAACCCGTAAGAAAAAATGCAGCTGAAACCTTATCGTTCACCACAGTTTGGAGCCTTCCTAGCACTTCTTTTGTTTCAGGAACTTTAGCTTTCCAAGTTCACTGTTCTTGCACTCATTACTGCTGGACCAGGCCAGAAGGCTTCTTGCACTTGGACGCTGTCACTCTGCTCATGAGCCTCTGTGGACATGCTGGATGACCACCTTTGCCTTTTGCTTCAGTCCTGTCCTGGGCACATGGCATCTGACTGACAACTCTTCATGGAAATGCGATCTCAAGCTGCTCCTGTCCCAGATCACTGCAGATTTTTCACGTAGACATTCCATTGGTTTTGTATCAGCTTTCTCAGAGCCTCAATATCATGGTAAGTGTGGATTCATCGTTATTTAGGGAAACATTATAAGAGAGGCAAACACATACACAGGTTCTGCAGACATTCCAAAAACAATGTTTTCACTTCACCAGTCTAAAAAAATTATACATGTATACATACGTATTCTTATATACATATGTACACATGCAAACAGATCCATGCAGAGTGACATTAATAAAACCTTGGCGTCAATTTCTTTGTTATCACTGACCATTCTTTGGGATTAAAACAACCTTTGAAAGGCACAGAGATCATGCCTCTTATCTGCTTTTCACAGCCTCTACTAGCTACTGAAAGATTCTCCATTTTTTCCGTTCAGTTACGTGTCCTGACTTCAACCTGTTTTGTTAGGTGATCTAATCCTCCCCTTCACCCCCCAGAGTATATGTTTTCCTTCCACAGTTATTGTGGGCCTTGAATTCAGACTTGAATGCTTGTTTTCCTGCCCAGTGGGCATCACCTTGACAAGGACACGCTTATTTAAATGGACAACCATCACATTTTGACACTCCTTGACTGTTACCTCTTCCTCACGTGCAAGATTTCCTCTTACTGCCTGCTGTGGTTTTTAGTTCAGCATGGAGACAAGTGAAAGCAGAAAAGGCAATGAAGTCTTATATTTAAAACTGAATTTGACAGGGAGAATCCTCAACATCAAACAGAATTTATAAACTGTAGACAAACTTCCCTTGATCATCATAACAGCCTAAGGAGAACTTAATTAAAATCACTGGAGATATCTCTAAGGGAAATTATACCCTATACACAGTAATTTAATTGGAGGCTAACAGAATCACAGCAAAAGCCAGGGCTTCTTCATTCTGCTGCTGTATGGAGCAACTAATGGACAAATAGCAGATGGTGTTTCAGAATTATCAGGTTAATCCAGCAGGCTTGTTTACTAGGTAACAAGCTAGAGAGGAACGGCTCATGGTCATGCTGAAGGTTTATAGAAAAGTAGCACCCACATGGTGACCACTGTATGATAAGCAACTACACAGCATTGTATTTGCAGGCAACGTTTGGTTATACTTTCTGTGTTTGATTCTAACTAATAACCCTCAGGCTGCAGGCCACATATCTAAAGAATGTAGTTATCCATTTCTAGGAGTGAGTTAATTTTTGCACACTATATTTACTAAAATATAAGTTACTATTAATTAGTTTTCACAAGTTGTCATATTTAAGATAAATGAGGCACTGAGTCTCAGTTATGCAATTTAAAAACATGTTGGATGCATTTTGCAGGTGTTGAAGGGGGTTTATCTCCTAGAACAGCAGTTAGGATAAAGCAGCTTGATTACTTCATTCAGTAAAACTGCTTTTAGCACTGGATGATTTAGCCTGTGCTAGTACTTTACACAGTTTAATTGTACATTTATTTCAATTATTTTCTTAGCATCACTCCAGTGCTTCCTGCAATATCTCCTGCATACTTTAAACACTTCCTCCCTCTGTCATCTTCAGTTTTAAAATATTTGTGACTGTTGCTATACCTGACAATAGGCACCAAGAAATGCATGCCCGGTTTTTTATCAGCTACAGCGTGACAAGAATGTAAGTACTTGAATACAAAGTTAAATTTATAAGTAATCTTAAGTCATATATATTCAAATAAAAACTGCAAGAGCACTTTGCAGTTTTCAGAGTTGCACCTGCATATAAAGCCACTATTTCCTCTAGGTCTTGCTCTCTTTTATAGCTCTCAATAGCCACATTTCAGATTCTGTTTTCATTAGTGAACATCCCATTATTTGAAAAGGGAATTGCTACTTACATATCACATAGAAGAAATAGTCTTCTCTATCAGTTACTTGAGTCAAAAAATATCATGCTTTTAATTAATTTGAATCAGATCTGTCTAGATATACTAAAAGAATATGCCAAGAGTTTTGAATATACCATTGATACAGTGGCTTATACAATAGGAGACAACATAAGTACAGTGGAAGTATAACCAATTGAATGTATTTCTTCAGAAAAGAGCCATAAAACCCCCTGTGATTATATGAAGCAATGATTATAAATCACTATATAAATATTCAAAGTCCTTTTTTTTCAATACGCTCATAAATGAAACATTTCCAAGACAATAAAGCGATCTGTAGGAATGCAGACAATGGTAGCTGATCCCTTTCTACTGTAGTTCAATGTTACAACAGAATTCTATGCCAGGTGACTACTGAGTTTATTATATATACACTCACATGTAGCAGTTTGACACTCCAAAGTTTTCTTAGAGAGATTAATTCCAGCTGAATTCATTAAAGAATACTTCTGTGCCAAGAATGGTCTCTCCTCTCCCAGATTCTACCAAGACCACAATGAGTATGCTCCTTCCCAGGCCAAAGGACTGAGGAGAGGTTTTCTTGAAACCATAGTGCCTGGCACCAAGTCCGAGAGCAGAGACAGTATCGGTATCTGCCACTTGCAGACAGCCAGGCTCTATAAAGAACCTGTGTACCAAGGCTCCCATTGAAAACTGACTGTGTTCACACAAGTAACAACTGTACCACAGGGTAGCTGTCTAAGGGGAAAAAACTGCCAGGACATACTTAACCTCTGTGTGCTTGACTTCACAACTGGATGTGAAGAAACAAGAATCGCTTGTAACTCGTGACCTTTTTTAGCCAAAATAACGAGACATTTTTTCCACTCAACTGTAGTCATCCCTCAGAAAAATAAAATTAGTAATATGAAATACCTTAAGAGGAAGAACTTCTTTATTAATACCATAGAAGTAAACCATTGCTTGTGTCCATGAGCAAAGACCTGCTACATTTCCACACACTTTTTTAGCAGTCTCAAGATTATAATCCTCCATATCCAAATAAGGCTCTAAAAGCTCCACAGTTTCTCCTGTAATTGAGTCCTAGTCAATAGAAAGGAAAAAATTTTTTTTAAAATGGATTTTAGAATAAAGTCTGTTTCACAGAAACATTTTTCTTTTTCAAAACATGGTGCTACCACTTCTTACAGGAGAAATGAACAAAACAACACTGTTGCCTTTCACTCTTATGGACAGATTAGTTGTTTTTTGTGAACTCAGGTGAAAATAGCTCCCATTTCCATTGCAACAGATGGACTTGAGTTTGCATTTAATAACCCTATTTGACCCATAAGATTTACAGACATTACTTGTACTCGTAGCTCCATGACAACTTAAGCTGATCTAAGTTATTGCTGCTACAGCACTGTACCTTCTTTCTTCTCCCCCTCAACCAGATGTTCTTGCCCCATCTTTAATACCATCACCAATGCTCAGTGAGCTAGTTTGGAAGCTAATATGACAGAAATCTAAGTCAGCAAACTAGTGATTAGTTTCCTTCTAGGCTGGTTCCCTGAACAAGCTCACCATGGCATCAGACAGGCCACCAGTGTGAACACAGCTAAGGGAGTCAAACATGCAGCTTTAGGAAGGAAAAGGGTGAAACTGCAAGGCACTGACTTCACTTCACTGAAGCTAACCCTTTTCCTTAACCATAAAAGCGATTTCTTTCAGCTGTTCACTTCATTATTCTAACCTCAGATTTCCCCCCCCCCTTCACAATCTGTTGAGAACATGAAAAGCCAGATCTTTGATGATGGTGGTCAATCTATAATTAAGTGTCAGAAGAAAATGGAATACATCTCCTTAAGCCATGTAGAGAGCAGAAGAGCTTATACAGGGTAACAATGGTTGCTTAACAATAGAGGCATTAAGAACCTTCCTGGTTTTTTGGCAATGCAGTAATGCTTTCTTTTAATGCATCTGAAAATCATCCTCCATTCATACTGTCAAGCAATATACCCTTTCCCTGCTTTTCTGCATAGCAGAAAGGACTGTCTTGTACTTTTCTGATCCCTAGCTACTATAATAACAAAGACATTCATTATATTATTCCTAAGATCAGACATGGTGATGTTTTCACTACGAGCATTTGCTAAAATGTAAAGTAGTGCTGGACAAACATTTTGACTTTTTCATTCTCCTACTCAAAATTATGAGCTAGCAAGCTGGCAAAGGTAAAGCAAAGACCAATCAGCGGTGGCCTAAATCTCTGTTCAAGAGCTTGAAAATGTCATGCTTTCCTTCTAAGTAATGAATTTTAAACTCAAGAAACTATTTCATCCACTAATCTTCCTTGCCTAAAAAAAATTAGGAAAGAACAAAAATCTCACAAACGAGTTAAGTAGTGTAGTCTACTCAGAACTCCAGACACGATGAGCTTTCTTCTCATATATACTCAATCTTAGAAACAAGAAATGAGGCAGGAGGACAGCATGTGAAGTACCTCATCAGGGATAGAAGTAGTCTAGTGTTCTTCACCACATTCATCAGTATCGCTTCCTGCAAGAACTCAGTCCCACAGAGGTTGTTCTGACTCCTCTGAGTAAAGTTAAATGGGTTGCAAACTACCAGCAGGAACACTTACACTATTAATAAGTGCCCAAACTGGAAGCCTCATTAGAGAGAAGCTTGAATAAGGAGTGCATAATTAGTCCCCATTATCTTTAAACTCATTTCCTCTTTCTGTTTAGCGAAGATAGCACCTGGAGAAGTGACCAGACGGACAGCCCCAGAACGAGACTGTCTACAGAGGCAGTGCAAATTTCCACATGGTGCCTTGTCAATATGGCTCACTGGGAGAAATGGCTCCTGAGGATAGTGAGAATCATGGTTTCAAGCCTCATCTGCACAACAAAAACACTCCAGTAGCTTAGAAAAGGCATCAGCAAAATGCACAGCTGAAGCAGATTAAAAAGTCAGTGTACAAATGAAAGAGTATGTTCTGCAACGTTGCAGAAAACCCAGGTTTTGCCAAAACCTGCTTGGTTTTCTGGATTTTAAAGTTGGGCCATGGTTCTGCCATTCCATAGTCCAGCCTAGCTCTTTTTCTGGTCCAGCTAGCTGTGACATCTTTCTTCTCTTCCCTGCAGAGAAATTTCCCTTGTCTTACAGTCCAGTGAATCTTGCTGTAAACGGGACAAGTTTCTGTCCTGACAGAAATAAAAACCTGTGTTTGCTTTTATTTTTCTTACAGCTGATACTAAGGTTCTCAGTTCATTCTGTTTCACTACTTTTCTAGTGAAAGAACCCGAAAGTTCCCAAATATCTCAGTATTTGTCCTGGCAGAAAGCTCATTTGCTTCTGTATTTCCTCCTAGCTCCCCACCAAACAACTCTGGAGAAGGAGTTCTAGAGTGCCTTATATGCAAACAGGCCTGGTAGCACTGGAGATGGTGAGCCATTTGAAAAATCAACAGTGAGTCTTTTTAAGGCAAATTCCTACTGAGAAGCATGAACTGCCTGAATAAAGATAACATTAAACTTGCTCAAGATCTGATCTAGTACTTGGGATACTTGTGTCTGCCATCAAAACTGTGTCGCCCAGGAGAAAGATTACTGAAATAATGAACCATGAAAATGGAGAGGAATACAGTCACGAAGGTGTCTACAACTACAGGTACACAAAAGCCTTATCTGTTTCAAACTACCTTTGAAGGTAGAAGACACTTTCAAATGATCTCTAAAGATAGCTATAGGAGTAAATAGTGCCACTATTAACTTCTTACCTTCTGAAAAGTAAGCAACATGCTAAGAAATCCTGAATTATTCATTAGCTTCAGAGCCTCAGTCCACGATGGCTTCACACATGCGCGTTCCTGATCAGGTGTTACTGAGTCTATTTTTCTTTGGAATAAAAGTAGCACACAATCCATAATTCGCATTATCAAGTGAGGCGGTTTACCCAGTTTGCGAACAGTTGCAATGTCAGAAGGTTTTATCGTCTGAAAAATTAAAAAAGAAAATAATCCATTTATTTAAGCAATCAGTTGATGGTAGAGAAAGATGGTTTTTGGGAGGACTGTATATGTAATGCAATTGCTGCAGTTTTGCAGGTCACCCAGAAGCAGTACTGCAGAAAATCCTTAAAGGTAGTACCACTCAATGACTGCTTTATTACCTGAGAGTAGAGGAGGTACTGCCCATCTTACCTCTCCACTGCCTCCATTTTCAGGTTTTTTTCTACGAGGATTAACAGGTCAGTGCTAGTCTTTTCAATATTATTTTTTTCAATTCAGAAACATAAGCCATATTATTACAAATAACAATAATTAACTACATGCATGTTCAGAATATCTTTGGTTTTGACCTGCAGGGCTGCCTCAGCTTCTTCCAATGCAGGTCTTGCAGCTTCAAGCTTCTCTTCTGCTGCTGCTTTATCAATGGCAATGTCATCCACAATGGCCTGAGCCTTGTCTTTTACCTTTTGCACCTGCATTTTCACCTTTTCAGCAGCTTGGGCTTTCATAGTTACTTCCAATAAAACTTCATCAGCTTTTTTTGAAGCTACAGCCAAATCTTTCTCCTTCATCACCAACTCTTTGGAGAGCTGATTTACTGAAACCTCAGCTTCCATCAGTTTTGCAAGACCTGTGTTGAACAAATTCCATTTTAGCAATAGGAAGACCTATTGAGAGAGAAACCTCAGTGAAGCAATCTGGATACTCTAAAATAAGTCACTCAGATTCATATTTAGGAACCCCAGTGAGTGATCCCATTTGTTGAACACCAAAATTAAGCAGGGGTAATATCCATTTGCTATTTAAAGCTTTTTCTTTTCTTTTTTTTTTTTTTTAATGGGTAAAAATCTTCAGAATCTGTCACTTGATCACTTGTTTATATTCTTATATAAGAGAGGGACACTAAATATTAAACACACATAATGAAAAGCGTTAGTATTGTGAATGGCACTCAAAAATTATGTGTGCAATTTCAGAAATCCATGAGACCATAAGAAGTACCAGAGAGTACTCTCTGTACAAAATAAAAAGAGGAACCTGGCATCCTGAGAAATGCAAGTGAAGACACAAGGAGACTAGGCTGAGCTTCTAAATTCAACATTACATGAATTGGAAATTTTACATTTGGCATATAACTGTTTCTTTAAAAGATTCTTCAGAGTGACTGAATCTGAACATTTACTTACCTTCCCTCAGATTTACTTTTAACATGTTTAAATGTGAAAACTAGGATCTCAGTAGTTCCTTGGCATGCATATGTGTCAAAGCAGGAGTTTCAGGTATTTTAACTGCTAACTAATACGATTTTCAAAACTCATCTGCAATCTGCAACATTCACAAAGTTCACTGAAACAAAACCGGTGCATATTTTGTAACCACACACAACACAGCCGAAAACATATGAGTCTGCTTCCAAGTGAGTGAGCTCACAACTTAAATCCATACTTTTGCATTCTTTTACTCAGATTCTTCTCACCTTTTTAAAAACAAACAAACAAAAAACCCCCAGATTTTACAGTACCTGTTCTCATGCGTTCAGACAAACTTCCAACACTGGCAAACTTCTCTTTGTAGATAGCTTTGTAGCCTCCAATGAAGGACAGGTAAGATTTTGGAGTCACAAATGTTCGTCGCCTATATCGTTCAAAGTATTCAACACATTTTTCAGCTACAATATCTTGAAATGTTCCCATGGTGTTAACAACACTCTGTTTCACTTCATCTGTGCACTCAATATGGTAGGAAACTAAAAAATGCTGTGCAACTGCTACAAGAGCATCTTTAGGCCAGCGCTGGAACCAGTCCATGGTACAGCCTGAAATCAGACCTGGAAATTTGAGTGCACGGGTTCTGAATTTTTCCCCAACAGGAGAAAAACAAAGAACAACATGCAGGTTATTACGAACTCGAGCAAGAAAGTAATTATAAAGATTTTCACCAGTGGGAGTACGCCTTGGATACTCCTTCTTCATTGCCGGTATCAGGTCTTGTATGATTTCGCCTATTTCATCTCGTGCAAAAAGATTTGAGACTTCACCTGAAGCCAAAACATTGTTCATGTACTCAAGAAATGATTCATCTCTGATTTCGTTGTCTGTGAATATAAAGACAATGCCCTTTCCTTTTTGCCCAGCAGTGCGGTACAAGATTTTCAGATCATCCAAAAGGTTATTGGTGGCATATGTTCTGGGATAGAAAAGGATTAAAGAAAGAGAGAACAAAAATTACACATCATTTTAGGAAATATCTATCATCTGGCTCAGCTTCCTTAAGGCGAGAAAAAATCTACATAAGAAATTAATACCATACCTCCTGGTTTCATTTTTTTAGTTTTTTTTTCTTAAGCCTTTTCCCAAAGTGAATGATCAGTACCATAAATCATGGGAGAGGAGGTGAAATCAACAGAATAACATGCTGGAAAAAAAGATGGTAAGAGCGATACTTCATCTAAGGTGAGTATGCTGCTTTGCCTCCCTACAGTCTGTGGACATAAACTCTTTGTTAGAACTGAATTAAGTTGGATTAAGTTGTCAAGTAGGTTCTGATACCTGTAATCATTATGTAAATACAGCTGGATTATCTTTTGAAGATATTGAGAGCAGGTTAAAGGAAATCATTAAGAGACAAGAATAACCAAGACTGAGGTTTTTATTGTGTCATTTGGTTTAATTGAAATCAATGCCATACAGAACATCTCCCAGTTCTCTTCTAGCTCCATCTTGCCGCTGCTCTATAAATATCCCTAATGCACGCACTGCAGAAGTTGTAAAACAATCTAACTCTTCAGTTTGCATGTATCAGCTACAGTTATTACAGTGATTTGTGGTATTCCGATAAGAACATAGGAATTTCTCTACTGAGTCAGAATCATAGAATCATTTAGGCTGGAAAAGACCCTTAAGATCAGTGAGTCCAACCAACTGCTATCCAACCAGAATAGTAGGCCATCTAGCTCAATACTCTTAACACCAGCAATGGGAAATGCTACTTAGAGAGAAGACATGAGCTAGCATCCATTCTTCACTGCTCATTTCTTTCTTCCCCCCTCCATATTCATAGCCATTGTACTAGGAATATTAGGAGGTATGTCCATCTTGTCCACTCAGTATCCATTTATGAACCTGCTGATACTGTCCTCCTCCACAGCCTCCTGTGGTAAGTTACAAAAGATGACTATCCACTTTGTAAATACATGCTTTCAGCTACCTGCTTTTAGCCCACCTCCAGTTAGCTTCAGCAAATGAACCTTTCTTAAGTGACTGAAATATTTGCCTTATTGATGCATTTTGAATCTTGTAAGTCTAGGGACTCTATTCTGTGACTCTACACTTTTTTCTTTCCCTCCTTTTTGTGTTCCTACTGTTCCTTCCTCCTGCTTCTGGGACACAGGAAGAGGCTGTGATATGTCTGTCTTTCTCTTTCCTTTCATCAGAAACCTCATAACATTTTTCAAAGACCTGATATATGTCTCTACGGAAGATTTCTCAGTGTGTTGAGTAGTTTGCAGAGTGAAATACACACTGCCGGCCCTCAGTGCTTACCCCTGTAAACCCTAGGTCAAAAGAGAAAGAGATGGAAGGCAGTAGTTACTCCCAGTCACTTGAAATTTCTACAAATTACTAAATTCCAGCACTATGTACTATTAAGTCATTGATGGCAGTTGGGTACATAAGCATCTATAGAAAAAGTTACTATTTCCCCTGGCCATCAGCATTTGCCTGCTATGCAGAATACACCAGCAGATTATTCCATGTTATCTTAGTGCAAAATGGTATTTTAGTGGGATTTCACAAGGGTGCATTGCAGACTCAAATGCTGAAGGAAAGACAGATTTCTTGTCAATAGCATAAAGGCAGCAAAACAAACACCCAGGATCTGTCACCTATAGACTGTGCATTTGCACAGATGCTTTTGATTGAAAATGTAGTTTACAATGAGGGATAAAATGTTTGACAGGTTTGCATTTCTTTAAGTTGATTGTGAGATGTTCATTTCGACAGCAAATTAAGGAGCAAATGTCTATGGACACTGTATTGTGTTACCTTGTTAAAGTAATCTGAAAGCTCTCATATCCAGCAATATATGACGCTAGTCTGGTCAGACTCTGTTTTCCAGATCCACCCACACCCACCAACAATGCATTTCCTTGTGGAGTACGAATAATCCGTGATATTTTAATCAAATGGATGATTGCATCCTGTGTATTGAGAGAAAAGGGGATTAAAAAATGTAAAAATAATATAATGTATATTCAACTAGAAGCACATCACCAAGCAACTGCCTCTCAACAGCTAGATGGCTTCTCTGGAGCATATGCCAAAGACTCAGTCCTGTACTCATCAAAATCAACAAGAGATTTCCCCCTGACTTCAGTGGGCAGCAGGTCTGGCCCAAGAGAAACGTCCTTGTATAAAGCTCATATGAAGCAATGTCATATGCAGTGTCTGTACTTAGCAGAGCTGAAGGTATGCCCCTTAGGGGACAGAAGGAAAAGTAGAAAAGATGTGGATTAACACCCTTCCCCAACCTTTTAGCTGAGCTATTTACAGGCTCTATTTAATAGGCTGCCAAAAGTAAAATACAAGTACAGTATAGACATTTCTTACTACACTGCTGTATTTATCTTAGAGCAAGAGTTAATCTGAAATGCCCTAAAAATCTACCAGACCACCCAGTTTAAAGCTGAAGAAAGCATATGCATCAAGAGACCTCTGAGAAGGAGGTAACTTTCAGAGATGCAAGATGACATTCACAGTGTGCACTGCAGAAACAAGTGAGTTGTGCTTTGCATTATGCAAGGCAGGAGAAAGAAAAGATGGGGAACTGCAAAGAGATGGAATAATTTGTGAGAGCAAAGGCAGCTGGGAGACAGCAGCATGGTTTTATAGAGTTTATTTGTAAGGCTCATTGGATACAGGGGCTAGCCATTCTGAGCTATCTCCAAAATAATTTGACAGAAACATACAAGATCCATGTATCAGTAAGTGCAGAAGACATGGCACTTTCTGTATTAATATAATTACAGACACTAATACCTTGAAAAATACTAAATCCATCTTTGATCCTCTGATGGTTTCATTGTACTGTTGCATGAACATTTGCAATTTTTCAGCCAAATAATCCAAAGATGGGATAGGCTCGTAAATTTTAGGAGCCTTCAACTCTGCATCATCAGGTTCATCTCCAGTAGCTTCTGGGACATCACGCAAGAAATCCACAAAGTATAATTCTGTGGATTTATCTTCAAACAGATTTTGACCATGTTCTGCAGAAGCAATCTACAACAATACATTAAGGATTGCTTTAGTAATTAAACATTTCATTGACCTCTTTCTGTGGCAAATACTGGAATACTATTTGCCTACCTTTTTCATCGTATCTTCAAACCAGTCTTTATCACTTTGGCTGATGAACTTGTCTGCAATAACACGTCTGCATTCATGCTGGAACAAGGCTACCAAAACACTGATGTTCTGGCAGACTTCAGAAGTAACTGTAAGTATTCCTTGCCAAATACGACTGAGGTCTCGTAAATTAAAGATGTAATGAAATTTAGCTGGAGTGGGTAACATCTACAAAATAATGTCATAAGCTATATTCAAATAACTACCAAATAAAACTATTTTCTATCTAGTATTAAATGAATATAGAAGTTTTCACAAACTTCAAAATCAATATTGCATTAAAGCAGAAATACATGCTTGGCACTTAAGAGGCAATGGTAAAAATGAAGAAATGACAGTAGCAATGACCAACTCTTTAATTTCACATAGATTTCACTCAAGTTTCTTTGAATGTTTCAAGTCCCAAGAACATGGACTGAAGGGTAGCCAAGCCAGGTTAGTTAATGATGGCATTAAAGGCCACAGTAAAAATGTCAGCATTGCTTAACCTGTGGTGTTGCTCCTGCCCTTTCTTCCAGATCATTTCTGTCACTCTCTTTTGTCCTTTCCAAGAACATGTGGGGAAAAGTTCATGAGGAAAAGGAAAAGTAGATGAGGAAAAGCAAAGAAAAGAGAGCAGAAAAATGAGAAAAGAGGATTTGAAAAAATTAACAACTTGGCAAAAGCTACATTTTTTCTATAGGCAGTTAATTAGCAGTAATAAGCACCATTTCTGTTGAATATACTGGTCAATAGTTGACTGGTCAATAGTTTCACTAGAACTCTCTCTATTTGTCTGTGTAAGCCAAGTTTATGTCTACAGTTGAGTTGTGTGGGAAATTCTGACCAACCTTTTTTGGACTAGAAAATATCATTTATCAAATCCCTGCCTATCCCCATCTTTCCACCACTCTCCTCCACTTTTTTCATTAGATCAAATTTGGCACACATTTCTGTGCTGTAATTTTACTCTTAACTTTTCATATTTCATTCTACACATAAATTTTATTTTCTATTTCAAAGCAATATTTGCTTAAGAATTGCAGTTAAGTGTCTTTACAATCTGTTTGAAATGGAAGAATTAAATATTTAGAATTTACTAAATATCAGATTTTATTTGTTTTGAACTGATTCCCGCCCTGCCAAATTTGACTTCTTTCCTTTAATTCAAATCTTTAAAGTTTCTCACAATCCCAAACACCTTTACAGAAGATTCCTATCTAATTTTTAATTTATGGTTCCTTATGCCCTTGACATTTTCTCAACCAGAAGACCTCTAAATCTTCCTATCAGCTATGCCTACTATATTACACTTTCATAATGTAATTCTTATATTAGCTATAGAAGGCACTGCATATGATTATGTTTTTAGTCAGCTAACTAGGTGCTGATAGCAGCAAATTCAGAACAGAGGCATCAGCCAGCAGTTATACACACAAGACACAGCTTCACAATCTGAAGTATGAACACATATGACAGTACAGAAGACCTGGGTCTTGTTGCTTTGTCATGGTACAGCTGTTTCAAAGGCTTCTTAACAGATGTAATTTTACCTTTGCCTTTGTGGTCTGCCAAACCTTTCGAGTTGTAGATACTAATGCCGAAGCCAGTTTACATATTTCTGCAGGGAAACCTCGTTGTTCACAGAAATAGCCTTCAGCTATTGTTCGAAATATTTTGTCAATAGAGGAACTGGAAGGCAGTGTGCAGTTGTAGATGGTGAACTGGCGTTTCAGGCGCTGTGGGATGTCGTTCCGACCTCCCCCAGGGTGAATCATAGCAGCTACAAACTGGATGTCAACCACATTCGTGAATTCTCCTGGCTTCTCCAAATTGTAGAAACCTTTCTGTTCCATCAGCTGTCTTACAATCTCATTGGTGATCTAGTTATTGCCAAAATAAAAGAAATGGAGCAGTTAAGTATTTCAGGGTTCTCAACTTAAATAAAGGAAAGAGGAACTTTCCAGTGTAATAAATTAGTAGACAGAAGGAAAGACATCTCATATCTTTCTTAATTTCAGATATTCTGCTGGACACTTCAGCAATTTATAAAGCCATGCAACATGGTACCAAGCGCTCTGATGCAGTGGATTGGCTGCATGGAAGCTTCACATGCTAAGTCATTGTGGACATGAGGTCAGACATTCAACTGGATTTCCATAATATCAATCTAAGAAAATTCAGCACTTTAAAGTTTCAAGCCAGGCTATATATTCAGATTGACACAGGCACTTAGATAGTGACAAAGAATGGTTAGTTTAGCACAAAGTATAGTCACACATTCACTTATATAGAGGCAGTGAGAGAACAGGATTACAGAGCTATACTGGGAGCAGGAAAATTACTTTTTCTTAGCAGTAATTTTTTTTAATTTGTCAGATTTTCAGAGTATAGGTCTATAAGTATTCATTTATCGATACCTCAAGACATCTCACTAGTCTTGGATGTCAACTGTGATGTTAGATTTCATCTAATAATAACTGAACTTTCCAGTCCAGAGCGGATGGAAGAAGGAAAGAGTCTCTGATGCTTCTTGGATTTGCATGCTTCCTTTCCCAGATTGGTTCTTAGTACAGCTAGTTTGGAAATTCTGCAAGCTCTGTATGTAACCAAAACAGAAGGCTTAAAAGCTACAATGATTGCACCAAGTGCCTTGATGCTGACCCTAATCTTTTGGGACTGACAGCTTATCACTCTTGGCAAAAATGGGCTTGGGGAAATTACTTTTAGTAGACGTACTTGGTCTAGTCCATATTATGATACCTTTTTCCTAAACTTTCCTATTTTTGCAACCCACAGATCAGCATTTCCATCACCAGCAATGGTAAGACCACCAATTCCCAAATGTTAACATTCTCCTTTTACCTGATCACCCCATTCATTAATCACAGGCATGTTGATGTCATCAATAAAGACAGTCATTTTCTTCCCTGCCGGAGGACCGTATGTTGTGCCCATTCTTTTATCTATGTAACTTTCTATGCTCCTCTGGAACATATTTGGCAGAGTTGCAGAAGAAAAGTTTAGGCATTTGGTCAAGTGAACATCAGGATCATACTTGCTTGTGTAATCCTGCAAGATAAACCAATTTTAAGTAAAGTGCACCAGTAACTCCAGATGAATTCAGCCAAAAGGAGACACAGATGCTCAGTAGCCCTGCAAAAAAACAGACAGCTACAAAATCTCAGCCCTGCTATTAACTTCAAAATGTCAAACAGCAGCTTATTTAAGATAAATATACCATCTCCAACCTCTCAGTTAATGTTTTGCATAAAGTTTCTAAGTATTAAAATTTATAAGCTTTTAACAGACTTCAGTAAGTGTTACAACAAGTAGATGTGACAACTCAGGATGCAAATAAACTTTGCATTAGCAATTGTTAGGGTTTTTCTAAATTCAAGCTGTTAGTGATGATCTGTTACAGCAGTCTGCAAGGAACAAGTGAAAAATGAAACCCTTTTTCACGTTTATACTACAGCACCATATCTTACAACAAAAGCAGTGTAAAGGAACGGTAGTGTAATATTAAACCCAGCTACATTGCATTTACTGACATTTATCCTCTCTTAATGAAGAAAGGAATCCTTGGGGTTTATGAGTGCATACAATTCCCACAGCTGCTGCTGATGCCCTAAAGCAACAAAGGTCCACTTTTCATATTTAGTGAGGTTTTATAATAGAACCGGAAAGAAAAAGATGTAACACTGGAGTCACACCAAGGCATATATATAAAGCATGGGGTTAAACCACAACAATTTTATTTAGCAAGAGACCTGGAACATAAAAATAGTAGTAAATATTCCAGACTTCCAACATTATTTCTTTTTAAAGATTCAATTCTTCTACAACGATGACAAAGTTGAATATAATTTAAATTCTTATCTTTAGAGCAGGGTTGACTAGAAATATTCCCATTTTGGTACCTCAGAAAAATAAACCTATATCATTGCTGATTAAGTGCTTTAAAAACAACTCCAGTGAGACATACACTCTGTGTGACAATAGAAAGGAAGATACAGCTAAGCCTGCTCAAAATATTTTGATGAATAGTGTTAAACTGTTAATTCTGTTGATACAATGTTGATACAATGATCTCAATTTAAGAAAAGGTGCCCTTCAGAAATAAGTTTTTCTCAGACATCACACAAGTGACAGTCTACACATGCAATGTACATGCAACAGTCCTGTATTTGGTAAGTACTCTTGACAGCTGATGGGTTGGACCAAGGGCAAAATTCTGCCTGGCAGTTGAGAGAGAGAAATGAGAAAAAATGTGAGAGAAACAGCCCTGCAGACACCAAGGTGAGAAGGTGCTCCAGGAGACACTCCCCTGCAGCCCATGGAGAAGACCATGGTGAAGCAGGTTATCCCCATGCAGCCCATAGAGGAACACGTTGGAGCAGCCATACTGCAGCCCCTGGAGGCCCCATGCCACAGTAGGTGGATGTGCTCTGAAGGAAGCTGTAGTACATAGTGAGCCCACGTCAGAGCAGGCTCCTGGCAGGAGCTGAGGCCTACAGAGAGGAGCCGACACAGGAGCAGGTTTTCTGGCAGGAGCTATAGCCCGTGCGGGACCCATGCTGGTGCAATCTGCTCCTGAAGGACTGTGCCCCATGGAAAGGACCCGTGCTGGAGCAGTTCGTGAAGGACTGTATCCCGTGGAGAGGACCTCAGGAGGGAGCAGGGAACAGCATGAGGAGGAAGGAGCGGCAGAGAGGAGCTGTTATGGATTGACCGCAACCCCCATTCCCCATCCCCCTGCGCTGCTCGTGGAGGAGGAGGTAGAAAGGTCAGGAGTGAAGGAGCGACGTTGAGCCTGAGAAGAAGGAAGGGGTGAGAGGAGGGTGTTTTTAGTATTGTCTTTGTTTTTCACCATCCTATTCTATTTTTAATTAATAATAAATTAAATTAGTTTTCCCCAAGTTGAGTCTGTTTTGCCCTTGATGGTAACTGGTGAGTGATCTCCCTGTTCTTCTCTTGACCCGTGTCCTGTTGAGGAGGAGGGGGGAGCTAGTGGCTGGGTGGGGGTCTTGCAGCCGGCCAAGGTCAACCCACCACAACTATGAATACACAACCATTCAGAAAACACATTTGTGTTTTATTCGTTATGGCATTTCAGAATCTTTACATGGTAATAGTAATATTCCACAGTACATAAATGAGAACTATCTTTGAAAACAAAGAGGTTATTTAATGGGATTATTTTTGTTATTAAACTGCAGATTCTGGGTGCAATTTTCAACTCTACCATACCAGTTTCACGTTAAATTCTGGGTTTTTTGCAATTCATGAATTAATAGTACAGAGAGTAAAGGTCTTAAAAAACACTCTGAGTTCTTTATTTTGAAATATACTGATACCTTACTCAATGCTGAAGATTACTTCAGATTAATTCAGATTACTACCTGACGTGTCTTTACTTTTTCATGAAACCAGCTGCTTATATCTAGAAACTTCTTTTCCATGAGGTATAGTAAAGCAAAATTCTACAGAAGGTGAAAGCAGAAGGGAACAGTTGTGAAGGCAGTTAACTTTCACTCCTAACGTCAAATGAGATCAAATATCTACTGGCATTATGCTTCCTTGTGTAAGGAACATACCCTGCTCTATAGAATAGACACGGGGGAAGCAACTCCCAAAAATCAGCTCCAATTATTTTTAGGGAAAGGAATGGCAGCTGAAGGCTGGAGGTTGCCAGTATCTGGCCAAAATCCAGTATGCAGAATATCGAGACCACCACCCAGACCCCGCCTCTTCACTATGCTAAAATAGTTCTCCAGCTGGTGCCAGGAACAGAAGTTGACATTACACTGGCATGCATGTTGGCATCAACAGCTAAGCTGAAAAAGTAGTATTAATGGCTGCTGGCATTGGTACAACTCGCTTTATGTCAGGGCTTAGAAAGCACATGGCTGAGGGACACAAAATGGCTCCAGTTTTTAAGAAAGCCGAAGGTCAATTTAGGCCAGAGTTTTTCAGTTATTTTCAATTTCATGACCTCTGCAAATCATCCACTGGAGGTACAGATGTCTGTATGGCAAATTCAGCTGTCCCAACAGTAGATCAGTTTTATTTAGCTGCCTCTCATTGAGCAAAGAGTCTACAGATTCCCCTGGAAATCATAGATGTCATGCTGAAAACCATTACACTTGCATTTTTTCAAATAAGGGATGCCAAGTTTGGTATGACATCTGCATTTGTTCAGCCTTTTGATTATTGGCTCTTCTGTAGTAAGTTATTAATTTTTGAAGTGTCATATGATTAACCTGCACCATTTTATAATATGGAAAGCATGTATTTGTTAATTTAATAGCAATCCTGTTATTATTTTCTTCTACAGAAAGAACTATATGTCATTTTCAGTGAAGGAATTAAGAGAGCGGATGATAAACACTGAATTTACCCTCTGAAAAATTACCCCGAGTAAAGAAGGAAGTTCTTTATTTCTCCTCAGTCTGGCTTGTGAAGAAAGTCTGTGCAACAAGGGTGTACAAAAGATCAGTTCACACATGGCACCACCAACAAAGCACGGGGAAATAAAAAATCCTCCAAGGATCAATATTTTCTTAGGAAAATCTCCAATTTGACTTCTCAAAAGAAAAGAAAGCATATGAAAGAGCATTTGTCACATGACCTTGTGGCCACGGTTAGCAAAGTTTAGAAGAACCCTTTATACTGTAGTATAGATACTTACGTTTTTTGCTTGTAGGCCACGTGAGTTCTGGCAAAATGCCTCAGTAAGAATGCTAGTATATAATCTGAAGAAAAATCAAATTACTCTTACACTTCAATTTAACATTTGTGCCAATGTCACTCATTGCAATGTTATCATACAAGCTATTACATGTTTTTCCATTCCACCTACCTTAATCATAACTGTTTTTGCTGTTCCCTGTTCCCCAATTAGAAGAACAGCTTTTCCTTGCCTCATGATAGTGTGCATTAGAAAGTCTGTTCGGACACTGTCTACATTTGGAACTAGAATGGAAGTATATTCTGGTACCGAATCTTTAGGGTAAATATATTCAGGAAGCTGCATAAGAAAGACACACAAAAAGTTTGAGATTTTCTACCTGCCCACACAATCACATTGCATCAGAACACAAAACCAAATGTACTTTATAAAGTGTACGTTAGCAAAACTTTCCTTCCTGAAAGCCAAGCATCCATTTATAATCAGTCAGTACCTTAACAAACTTTTCTAAAAGGATGTTAGACTAATGGGATATTTTCACTCCACTATTCTCCGTTACATGAGGAAAGCTTTTCCTTGCTGGGACTTCTTAAATAGTAAGGCGATAGACAGTAGACACTTCTGTTTAACTTCCAAAGCTATTTCAAATGCATGTTCTTATTCTCTGCCAAAGATATTTGTGGAGAAAAGAATCATTCAAAAATGGAACTCTTGAGCATTTGGTAGGGTTAATCTTCCTAACGAAATCATGCAGGGTTTTAAATAATAAAATAATATGCCACTTACCAAATACATCTTTCTTGTATACTCATTAAGAAAGCTTAACATGTCACAGCATACGAACCTTCTTTGACCAATGCTCCCACTGGCCACAGGCATTGACACCAAATTCAAACAAGGTTTCTTCTCCGTTCACAGCTGGAAGTTCTTTCACTGCGGGGTGCTTCCGTAAGAACAGCTCCATTTTCAGTCTGTCATCTGGTTCCAAAAGAGCTCCGGCTGACCACATTACAGCAAAAATGAACAAGCGAGCAATATGTTCCTCGCTGAGCTGCTTCTCATGTCGGTCGGACAATAAACCCTGCAAAGCAGATGCAATATGTAACAACTGCCCTCCTAGAACAATGTCCCAGCACAAATAACAGAATGAGAGAGAGAAAAAATGAATGTCATATCTACCTGTAGGAGGTCAATAGCTTGTTTGATGTACATACATTCTAAAATTGGCATTTTTGGTGTCACAGCAGAGAAAACAAAATCTATCACATCCTGGAAAGGAAAAACATCATTTAAAGAATCTATTTACCAGTTTCAATGGTACGATTTATTCTTAGCTGAGACCAATTTCTTAATTTCAAATATATTCTAAACTTTATTCCAAACAACATTTTTCCCCATGTCTGGGATTATAAATATTCAGACTTAGACCATTAAATTTTTCTAACAATCACATATTAGAAAAATAACTTTGATGTACCACAGTCAGCAGAATTATTCATATGAGCTCCATACAGCAATTTCCTGAAGAGCAATTTGAAGACTGCTTTTCAGTTACATCAGGGATCTGCCATTTGCGCTTTCCACTGGAGATTTCAATCTACCATTGCCATTTTTGTAGTGGGAAGATAAAAGCACTAGAATTGTTGTAATGATACGTATATAATGCACAACCTCACCACTATATATTTCTGTCTATCTGATCTGTTCTGACTGCACCATAATGTACCTGTCCTCTTGAAACCAATACTCTCAGTTTTCTGTAGAATCCTGGCAGGATTCAAAGGGAATTTTGCAATTGATTTTAACGGAACCTGGACTTTCCTCAGGTTACTCCATAGTGATGGCTACCATGCCTGCCTTTGTCAAGTGTTCTGCAACATCTTTAGCAAAGTCTCAGATTGACGTAAAGTCCTCTCTGAGATTTGCAGTGCAGAATTATTTTAAAATATCAGTTGCCATCCATAGTACAGGCTGATTTAAATTATAACCTACTTTCACCTTCCTTTAACAATTTTTAATATAATTCCCTCCCTATGGGTTCCATTTGCCTTTGTAATCTTTGGAAATCAACACTGCCTACTCATTCTGGGAAGTAAAAGCACAACAGGGACACTATGGGAGAGAGTAATTTTGGAGGATTTCCATTTATGGCTCCCATGTCCTGTCAGTGAGAAAGCTAAGACAGTGAAGACGTTCAATCACCCAAAGATGTAAACAGTCACCTAGATATTTTTGAAAAATCAGTGAGCTGCTTACCCACATACTCACCAGATTTATTCCAATTTTCAGTTCACTTTTTTTGTCACTAAAGTTCTCTAAATACCCTATGCTGAGTATTTATTGGCATGGAGACTGAATCAAGGTTTTCACCCATCCTCCTGAGTTCCATCTCACTAGAATAGTGGGTTACACACACAACAAAGATATATATTATGAGAAAAAACTCACTTAAGCATCTTAATCTAGAATAGGGCTCGTGGCTAAGTGGTCTGAGAAAGAAGACAGTCTGAATGTGGGCATACATAGGAGGAGGGAGGCTTAGAAAACATCCCTTTTTATGTTATTTCTTATTGACTAGCGAAAGTGCTTCCACCTCTGTGTGTTGCTTTTTGTGGCTTACCCTCTAAAATGCATGTTTTGCCCCCAGCAGTACACAGGGTGCTCAGGTGACTAATGGGGGGTTTGTGGGTTCCACAAGGAATGGGTAGAAGTAAGGCACTGAAAGCAGCGTGGAAGATTTGAATTTAAAGACCTTTAAAATTTGGACCTAAATCTCTCTGAGATTCAGTTTCTTCATCTGTAAAATAGACTAGATGTTTCACAGGGCACTGCAAATTGTTTAATAATTGATTTGAGACATGCAGAATAAGGATATTTCATGAGTCAAAGTAGTCTGTACTTTCAAGAGCCCAATTTTCACCAGAACAATTTTCATGGTACTTATGATTCCAGTGAGGTTTGTGTAATTCTTGTTCTTGGAGTTTATGAAAAAAAAAAAAAAATAAGGTCCATATATGCTAATACTTTATTACTACTATTTTTAAAACAATACACAGCAGAAAGAAGGATGCAAGATCAAGATAGCAATTAGCATGAATTAACTACTTATTACGGTATTTTGTTTGGACAGAGGGTCTGGAAAAATTAGTTTGGCCGTGACAAATACACACAAATTGCAAAGAATTTGAATCAGGAATTTGCTATACCTTACAAGGAGACTGCAAAATGAAGTCAGATGGCAAAAACTCGTATGAGAAAAGACCCTTTTGCACAGCATACAGTCACTGTGGAACTCACTGGACTGTAGAATGCTCTTTAGGACAAGAAGTTGGCAACATACTCAAAGGGTTTCAACAAGCACAAGAACAATTAAATAATGCAAAGTTGTTACTATTTTTAATATTAATTTGAACATCAGCATTTAAACTAAAAAGCTAAGAAAGTCTTTGGGTTATATATTCAACTCTATGCTCCAGAGGCAATAGCAGCCTTTACCCAAATAAGATTAAGGTGAGATTTAATGTGGAGGGAGGAGTAAGTCACATCTGACTACTCTGCTGGTTTTAGAACTTCTCTGAAGTCTCCAGAATAGGTCAATAAGGGATCCAGGACACCAGATTTTATTAAAAAAAGGAAAGTGAGTGTGATTTAAAAATTACTAGGTTTTTTTCATTTAAACAGTACATAGACATGCTGAAACTTATGTTACTCATAACATCCACCACTAGTTTGAGCTTCGCACTTTGCAGACAAACTAAATAATGCCACTCAGGTAATTATTTTAATTATTTCAGTTCTTTGAAACTGTCTCAGATAATTACTTCCATCAGCTAAGCAATTATGTTGCTTACAGGTAGCAGCATCATTCACAAGAAATTGGCAGTATAGTTTCTAAATTTAAGAGAGTAGAGACCTTAGATGGGGATAGGAGTTTACTTGAAATTACTCTTAAGCAGGAAATGCTGCTGAGAAAAAAGAACTGGGAAAGGGAGGGTGAAAGTCCAACCCCTCAATCACCATTTTGAAAAAATCCTGTGGAAATAGAAAGGGCTCAAAGATAATCTCAATTCAAAATAAAGTTGGTTTTTAGGGGTTGTTTGGGGTTTTTTTTGTTTGTTTTTTTTTAAATAGATCCTTGTCTTTTGGACTACCTCCTGTCTTTTATATAAAAGCAAATGACTTACAGTGGAATTTATAATATGCATGAAAAGAATAAATACATTCCACTGATTCAAAACTATCATTCTCTGGTGCTTCCTCCTACGTTATTGCTACTTGCTGTACCTTCATTAATAATGATTTTATCCAATACGCAGCCTTTCAGTGACAAATACTATTTTTATTAGCATAAATAATGAGTGTTTCTTGTAAGCAGATTGGAACTACTGTAACGGTTGTCTTAAATCTATTTTGGTTGAATTTAGATTGATTTCAAAAGGTCTCCATAGGTATACTTAAAAACTGATTCTCCTTAGTTACTGTATTTCTATCTGTAGCCTAAACATTTTCTTGTAAAACTCAGATATTTGTAAGCTGCTTATATCCATGCTTTTCTTAATAGTAGCATTAAATTCACCAAGGTCTGTATTTGGGGTTTGACTACCACTGTTGATGCACCTTATTTCATAAATTTTCTTTTAGAATTTATTTATCCATTTTTTTTTTTATGTGGGGCAAAATAATAACTGTAAAAAGAGCCACCTGAATACAAAAGTAGTGTTATCCTCATCTGTAAAATCACTGTTATCGCTTCTATTATTTGAGAAGCAAAGACAGCTCGTTAAAAGTGAAAGAAAACTGACAGCATGACAGCTTTCATTTACATTTTGATAGTTCCAAATGCAGCCTTCAGCACAGAAGTAACTTCATATTTCACTGCATTTTCATCTCTCAATCTAATAAAATACATATTTTTCTGGACTTCATTGCTATTGCTTCAGGCTTGGGTATTTTAAATGTTGTTATTAAGTTTTCAGAGCAAGTTGTAGCATAAAATATAAATAGAATTGTGGCAAAGAAGCAGTAAATTGACCCACATACACAGTATTTGGAAACATATTTTAAAATTCATTATCAGAATTGTTTTTCTTGCTGCTGCAGTAAATACTATGTCATATCGTTATGTTTTGGAGGTAGCACAAAATGAATAGCTTGTTAAACATTGGTTTTAAAGTAAATGGGCACTGAAATGAAACATATCTGTAAGAAGACGTTTGTCAACATTCAAGCCATTCTAAAACTATATTAATCACTGTTTTTATCATGATTTATAAATAAGCTTTCTGAAATGTCACTCAAAGTTCATTAAAAGCTGCATTTGTAAAATCCAACAATGATGAAAAATATTACAGGAGAAATCCTGTGAAATCCAACACCAGTTACACAAGAAAACTGGCAGGAGAGAGCCAATGGGAAAGCAAGGTATATAAGGAAGTTGCATGTGTTCCACAGATGTTGAGGACATCAGAAGATAACAACGCTGAAAGATTGCAAAACAATAACTATTTCTTTAAAGAATTCCAAAGAAAAAACAAGAATTTCAGTGTAATTGAAAACAGTGTACTACTGAGATTATGCTTTTAGATCCACTATTGAGTACAACCATCCATAATACTAATGAAACCTTTTTAATGATTCAGTATGCTAAGGCCAAATGGAGGAGAAAAAAAAGCTCGGAATTCTCCCTTTAGATCTACTGATTGAACACGATTTAGTCAGAGAACGCATCAAAGAGATGCCATCTCAAAAATCTCCTTCGGAACAGAATCATGGATTATAAAATCAGAAGAGACCACTACAGTCACCTGCGCTGAGCTTCAGAACACCGCAGAGCACAGAACTGCCCTTAATTAATTTGAACTATAGAATGTCTTTTAAAAATAACTAATGGGCCAAATGCATTCCTGTTGCAGCCGAAATTGAGAAAGATTCCACCAGAATGAATCTAGCTTAATTTCTTTCCGAATTTACTTCTTTACATTTAAAACAAACAAGGAAGTTTATCCACTTCCTTTATGTATCCTAACAAGAATTAAAATTTCAGTAACAATTACAGCCAAAGAGAATATCTGTTTTGCCAATATATATTATAAAATAATCACAGATTTAACAATTCATTGCCAACTAACCTATGCAGACAAAACAAAGCATCCAAATTATTCATCTGTTATAGTTTCACTCATTCGTTAATGTCAGAGATAATTTTCTCTCTTTTTTTTTTTTTATATCCTTCATCCTTATTTTATTACATAAACAAAGAAAAGTAAATATTTGAAAAAGCACTGAGGAAGAAACAATGCTTCATTAAATAAAGAATAAGAAATACAATTTTTTTTCCTCAAGTTGTTGAATTAAGTACCTGAAATACAGCATTAAAGCAATTCCATAGGACATCAGAGTATGTAACAGGTAGCGTTTGCAGCCAAGCTCTTAAAATAGGTTTCCAGTCTAACACCGAAGAACTCATGAAGACCATCCCATTGCGAGAAACTGTTGCAGGGGAGGCATTGTCAATGTTGTGAGGTTCAAAAATAATTTTGCAACTGGGGGACATCGGAATACGATCTCCATTGGCCAAAGTAAGGGTCTTATTATCGTCCAGAACAGAGTTCAGATTTTCAATCCATATTGCATCAACAGGTCCATCCAAAACTATCCAGATATGCTCACCCTAAAAAAAGGAGACACACACACACATGCAACTTTACGTACATTGACCAAAAATACACATTTGCCTAATCTCAGAGAATGTACTTTTGGATACAAATAATGAGTCATAATTTGGTGCTGATTATCTCAGCATGAACTGCAGTTTTTGTAATTTGCTCAGTGATTTTAATCCTTCTTTTGTTATCCTGTGTCACACCAAAAAGGATATTAAGGAATAGTGACAAAAATTAATTTCGGCTGTTCTAAGCATGAAGCTGTCCCTTTCTTCTACAAAAGTACATCAGGCAGTCCAGCATCCATCAAGGTGGATGAAAACATTTCCCATGAAATACAGTCACAAACACGGTCACACGGTCAGTCCTTGTGGGATGTTACCTAAGTATTTCATGTAAGGCTTCCCATTTTCCAAGTGAGAACTGAATGAAACTTGATTATGATTCCACGAAACATCATCTGCAGGTTTGGTAAGAGAATTGGGAAATGCCTATACTGATTTCTTACCAGAGCCTCTTACATTCTGATATAATTAGTGAAATAGAGTGGCAATGACACAAAACCAGACAGGAGAAAATTAACTTTCCTGTCCTCACATCAAAACATGAACAGCCCTTGTTTTTGCATTTGAATGGTAGGACTACCTGCTTATAGAAGGAAGCAAAACCCTTAAAATTTCTTCCAATTTAATTCTGGAACCTCAAGTGCTTGGGAAGCCTATTGCCCCCTGGCATATACACATAATTGTGATTCTGGCGTACATCGAGCTATTCAGACACAAAGCAAAACCAACACTCTATTTTACCATTTGATTTTATAATGTAAGATCTTTCACATAAATGACAGGTAATAAGACCTTATAGAAACAGTATTATATGTCCTTATTAACTGTCATGATACAATATCCATTACCTTCTTTGCTTTTAAAGTTTTTCTCCATAATGTAGAGAAAATACCATCTGTCCAGTCATTTGTAGCAACATCAAGGGTACCAAACATCTGGGAAGCTGTGATTGCCTTTGGGTTCATTCTCATCTCTTTATGAGGAGCACCACAATCTGTCATTGCTTTCATCAAAATATTAATGCATTTTGTCTTTCCTGCACCAGTTGGACCTAGAGTCATCATACCTTAAAACAATACAAACATGGTTTAAAATGAAATGTCAAAATGTCATGCTACCGTTTAATGGTTCTTTGCATCAATGATCCTTGTTTTATTTTTATCAAAAGCCAATACAAAAAAGATGTTTCTCACTCCACTTACTCAATATTGACTGAAATGGAATTTAAAAATATTATTAAAAGGCCTCTATAAATGTCTGCTCTATTACAATAGGCAAGCCTATGTGGGTCTGTATCCTCCCTCAGGCAGTTCTGTTTCTTTTTCTAATTGGAAAACACAACTGCCTTTTGATGTTTGCATGCAATGACATTGACATGATTGGTTGTAAACAAAACCAGTAATTTCTAAATGTATTTAATGAGAATGAGTAGTTCCCAATGATATACAAAATCGAGTGTATCTTTCTGAAGCAAAAATAACAAAAGTATGTACCTGCATCCATCCATGCTGATATTTTAATACATTTTTCTTACATAAAAACCAGTTAATAGCACCCACACTTTTAATTTCATCAGTGTATACACATATCGCCTAAGGAAAAGAAGCCATGTCTTCAACAATACATTGAACCTACAGCTGATCCTTTTCAGTTGTATTTTCTAAATAAGCTATTCAAAAGGCCCAGAGTCTGTCCAAAAGCAGATGGGACATTCAAACTGAGATTTCCAAAGTCATCTAAGGGAGCTAGATAACTCCTATTAACCCTAGAGGAAACTGGACAACATAATCCTTAGTTGGCTTTGAAAACCTCTTCAACAAAGGTATGGAACAAACGATCACAAACCCAAGTTACAAACCTAATCCAGTACAATGCAGACTGCCTCTAAAACTAAAAGGAGCTGAATGTTCCCAAAAACAGTTTGGGTACCCAGACAATCACTTTACTCATGCCGTAAATTATATATGGGGAAATGTAATCCAAGCCCCTCAATGTTAATGGAATGGCCTTTCTGTTGGTTTCAACAGCATCTGAAAACTGTTATGCGAAAGAGATTTCAGGATCCATGCACTGAATCTCCATGCATACGTGCACGCACGCATATGTGTGTGTGTGCGTGAGCACTCCATTTGCATATATTGCCTCTATTTCAACCAAGAGAAGTCATGCATTTTACAGATTTTTCCTCATTACTTGAAATCTCATGGTGACCTCTCCATAAATCCAAGGGTCCATGAATAGGACAAATGGAGGTCAGGAAAACAGAGACCTTTTTCCCTCCATGCAACAACTTGTGTCATAGAAAGGCCCTGGGCATCCAAGCGTTAGGCCATTTGGAGCTGCATGACCCCTGGGAATAGCAGGGACATGTGGAGAGAAGAGGCATCTAAGCAGAATGCCACAGTGGATCCCGGAGACTTTTGGGGAACAGTGGCCTGTGGTGTCTCACAGACCAACAGCTTCTTCTAACAAGAGGCACATTTAATCATGACTGAAATCATTAAAACTTTCATGGTTCCTACATAGATATAGGTGTTGTGATTTGATATGGAACATTGAACCCAGCGATCTGGATGTAAATTTTTAACTCAGCAGAGCATTAACCAGTTCTTTGGTCTAACCTATAATCGGAACTAAACCTTTGAGGCATTAAGCTCTCAGACTGTGCTATGCAAATGAGGATTTCCTTTTATTTGTTCCATTAGTTTAAGCTTACTATTCTCTTATTATGACATGAAAAGGGAGAATAAAAAGGATGGCATCTTCATAAATCTTTGCTATTTTACTTACATTTCCTTTATATTTTCTCCTTCATATACAAAAAAATCCTTAGTTGTTAGAGGTTGGGGGGGTGGGGGACACTTCAAAGCAGGGGTATTTTTTTTCCACTCAGCTATGAATTGCAAACCTGGTTTTACTACTGTCTTTGGTACCCTTCCTAGGGCAGGATGAACTTTACTCATTAGTCTTTTGTGCACTGTAAAAATGTATTTTCACAGAATCGCAGAATGGCTGAGGTTGGAAGGGACCTCTGGAGGCCATCTTGTCCAACCCCCCTGGTCCAGCAGGAGGTAGGCTTATTTCTCCTCAGTTGAAATGGCCAGAATTGAACAAAGAACAACACTTGGAATTATACTTCATGCTTGGTAGGATCTATCAAAGTAAAGGTTTGAGAGATTACTTTCTGTAATCTTCTCAGCATCATAATCTCACAGTAACATTAAACATGAGCTTCATGACTGAACTGTGTCTGAGGGCAACAATCATTTACAGAACACTGAACAAAATCGGCTGTTTCTGAATTTTAACGTATACTCTACATTTTAACTTGTTCCACAGAAATTTCAATCACTGAAGGCCACACTCATATTTCCCATAAAAATGTAATACACCAAAGCTAAAATCTCATATGTGCGCATTGCACGCTAAAAAAAAAGTCATAACAGTTTCCTAGCAAAATATCCACATAGGCTTTAAAAATGACATCTGTTCAATTTTAAAATACATTTTTTGTGAGAATAATCTGCATTCTGTAGCAGATAATATAAAAAACTATTGCTTTTCTGCAGTCTCAAAACCTCATCTAGCATGCTAACCATGTCGGACGCGTTGAGTTTCATACAGCTGAATGAGTTTAAGTATCCACGGTGGATGATGAATAAGCCCTGCTTTCTCTGCCTGTTTCTGAATGGCTGACTGTAGTTCAGGATACCCAGCTTTATCCAGCGTAATTCCAGGGAATAGGTCATTAATGAGACTCATAAATAAAGGTTCATCTTCATCCACCTGTCAAGGATAAAGTAGGGGGAAATACATTATTTGTTCATTGAAACTATTATTACAGCTGTGAACAATCTTCAAGAATATGCCATTTAAAAGATGGCAGTAGAAAACCTTCTTTTCCAAAGCAAACATTATAATTACGAATCAGTTTTATTACATGAATTTCATACAATGCAATCACAAGTAGTAATTTCTAAATTAAATATTTAAAGCTTATAAAAATGTTAACATCTTAATACAGTTTTCGTCAATATATACACACACATGTTTCTTCATTTGTTACATAAACCAGCAAGATTTATTCAAATTGTGTTTTGCCTTGGATTTTTTATGATTTTTTCCTTCTGTAAATCACTGAAGCATGCCTATAGGTTTGAACGCTTGTACCAATGTGCTGAATAGATTAACATCAGAAACAGAGTAATTGGTTCCATCACAAAACTGGCTCCCAAGGTAAATACACAGAGTCTAGACATGCTATAACCTTTCAATTACAGCAATAAAAAGAAAGATGAATACTTTAAACAGTAATATCGAAAGAGACTAGACTATACAAGTAGGCACTAGCTGCTTCCAATTACTTCACTCATTGCAATTCTTATGATGTTCTGAAAAGGCAACAGACTCCCAAGAAATTTATAAATCGAAATTCTGGATTAAGAAGGATCTTTAATGACATTATTAAAAGTTAATACAATGTATTCTTCCTTTCTCTCCTTAGATAGGGCAGAAAGAATTAAAAACAAGAGCCAATTAGAGGACCAGGTTAGGTCCCCTAGGTTCTGATGGTATTTCCAATGATTTTTTCAACTAAGGCTTCTGATGTGTTTTCCTCTCTTTAGAAGACAAATAGTGCTCACACCGTAACTGTATTCTGATTCTCCACTCACTGATAGACCATATTAAAAACTGCAGAATAATGTATCCAACTGCTGAAGAAAAAGATCTTTTCAAAGTTCATAATAAATACACTTACAAATGCAAACAAAGTACTCTTTTGGGGAAAGACACCAGTGTTACAGTACCAGTTTGGAGAGGTTCATGTCCCGCAGAACTCTCATCACTACGGTTTTCTCTGGCTCTTTGGGATTCGATCTTTTCACTGCTCCAAGTGTTCTTAAAACAGACAGGATATTTCTAAGCCCAAAGTCATAGTGAACCTTGAAATAATGCATAAACACAATTGGTACCACAAAGATTAAACACTTTAAAATCAAGTGAAGGCTGAAAACTAAATTCATTAAAGAAATAAATATGCTATTGAACTTTTAAAGATGATTAATTTTACAGCTATTCATCTTTTCAACTGGACTTCCAGTTGCTATCATATCCTGAAGACGTTTTCCAGTGTTGCATGTCCATACCTGCCCAAGTGTCCCTTTTGGTGGTAGACTACCACCTTCACAAGTCATCTGTAACAGAGCTGCATCTTCTATAATTTTCCTAAATTCATAATTTGCCAGATGCACAAACAACAAACCACACAACTTCAGACTACCCTCTGTTTTCTGCTTGCGCAAGGACTGTTGTTATCTTGATATATGGTACTGGGATTCGTGACTAAAAGGGCCAATGTCTTGCTGATATAAAGAAACATACTGAAATTATTCAGATACAATTTATTATATGTAAGCCTATCCTATCCTGTACTTAATGACTTTCTGCTCTGTGGATGGTTTCATAACACCTTGGTTCAGAACAGAAGGATTTACTTCCAACAGCCATGTGCATCCTAGAGGTGAATCTAACCAGCTTTGGACTTAGGCAGGTAAGGGCTGGAATATCTTCCCTTTCACTACAGACGCAGCTGCATATTTGCAGAGCCATACAGACATATTCAATTAATTTTAGCACTTGTACCTGAACATAAAATTCTGTCTTAGTTAACATAGATTTGAAAATGTATGCAAATGTTCTGTAATGTGTTTCCTCTTTGACTGTTGATGCAAATCCTAGAAGGAAAGCTATCAGGGTAAAGGTTTTAAATTATAAAGTCTCCACTACTGCCGGCTGCTCAGAAAACTAAGTGGTAAAGACAGATGTGGCAGGAGATAATAAAGATATTCTTACATTTGGAGAATATCTGCTCCCTCTTATTGATTGGAAATGCTTTTAAGACCAAGAGCATAGACTCTTTTTTACACTCTCTGTGGTGCGTTGACCTTGGCCAGCTTCCAGACGCCCACCCAGCCACTATCTCATTCCCCCTGCTCAACAGGACAGAGGGAGAAAAGAAGATGAAAAGAAAGCTCACGGGTTGATATAAAGACAGGGAGATCACTCACCAATTACCATCACAGGCAAAACAGACTTGACTTGGGGAAAATTTATTTAATTTATGGCCAACTAGAATATATTTGAATGGTGAGAAACAAAGACAAAATTAAAACAACACCTTCCCCCCAGCCCCTGCCCCTATTTCCCAGGCTGACAAATTCGAACAATGCATTGAGCACAACTCAGAATTTTCAGCAAGAAATAACTTATTGATTAGGTTTGCAGACGATGGGGGGGTTGGACTAGATAACCTTTAGAGGTCCTTTCCAACCCAAACTATTCTATGATTCTATGATACCAAGCTGGTGAACTAGACCACAACTGGAGGTCAAAATTACCACGAGATATTTAATAAATGATCTATGTATGATGCAGTTAAATAAAGACCAGTGCAAAATACTACACAGATAGAAATAACCAACTGCACCAACAAGGAAGAGTAACAACCCTTCTTCATGCAGTTGAGAAACAAGTCAGGTGCAGAAAGCTTTGCAGAAAAGTATCTGACATTGGACTGAAGACACAAACTTCCCTATGACATATCTACAATTATACTGGGCAATAAAAATGAAAGCGGACAGTTGAAAAGACATTTCCATTGCAGTTGGCACTTCTGTACTGTGTCCAAAAGTTGGATTCCACACTTGAAGATGAACCCTACTGAAGACAATTTAGAAAAGAAATTAAAGTTATCAGCTAACTAGAAAACATGCTATAGCAGGAAGAAGTAAACCAAAATCTACTGTAGAAGTAGGAAGAGCAAATATGTAGGATGAGTTACGATAAAAGTCTTCGACATGCAAAAAATACCTGCAAAGAGGAAGACAGAAGGAATAGAAAGGAAAAGAAGTAATGTACTTTACAGCAAGGGAGATTCAAGTTAACTTTTAGAGAAAACTTTGTGACCATAAGGAAAATAAACTTTGGAACAGATTGCCTGCGAAACTGCAGGCTGTCAACAGAAAAATGTTAAGGAGAGTCACAAACATTTATAGCAAATAATTTAGCTAAGAATTATTTTTCCTCCAGAAAGGTAAATGCATGATGCCTCAAGGCTCTGTCCAGCCTCAGTTTCTATTATTGAATCAGGTGCCAAGTTGTTACCAGTTGAAAAAGTTAGATGTGAAAATTCAGCCAGGTACTGCCAGGAAATCTCATTTGCAGATGGAAACATTAAAACAAAAAGATTAACAACTTCCTGTGAAGTTTGGAAGGCAGATTATATGTTGATGACAAAGTTCAACATCATTTAGTAAATGATATGTGCTAGTGAAATATCCAGAATCATGACAAGGGCTGATGTATTTCTTTCACTCCTTGCTAGATGACCATCATTGACATACTGGAATGAGGCCTGCAAAGGATGACCAAGTGAGAGGAAAAGAGGCAATGGTCAAAATTTGCAACAGGGGAAATTGCAACGGTTTGCATAAGGAAAAGATTCTTCACAATGAGAGTGGTCAAACACAGAAAAGGTGCCCAGAGAGACTGAATATCTCCACCTTTGGAGATATTAAAAATTCAACAAGTACCTTATCAACCCACTCTAAATTGACCCGCGTTGAGCTAGAAGTTGGAGAAGATGACCTCTGGAGGCCCCTTCCAACTTACGTGAGTCTATGATTCTATAAAAGTGACAACTTTGTTAAGTTTGAAGAAATACTGTCATACCTATTAGAAAATTTAAAATAAACTAAAATGACTTTTAAAGACAGATTTTCTGATGCATTCCAACTGACCTACGTGGCGGGTGGTTCAAAGCGACCATAATTTATTTTCCTTAATCAGTCTGCTAGTTTTACAACTGTTTTGCCTTTCAGGAATGGCACAGAACAGCTAGAATTTGCTAGCAAATGTGGATTATGAGCTATTTCTTTACTATATCTTTTAACAGCAGGCAAAAGATTGCACTTGGGCAAAATGGACTGTAGTGGTATAGCTAATGGTCTTGTAAGGAAGAATTAAAAACTGCAAATAAAAATCTCAACACTAGAAGCATAGTTTGCTGTTGTGTGGAAAAGAAAAAAGGGGTATCAGTGGTTTTCTCCATACAAAAGCACCTTAAACAGATGATCCTCAAAGAGGGATTATGGCCTTATTTGCTTTCGAGCTTTGTTAGGTTTTTCTTTTCAGTTTCTATGGTTTTCCCTAATCTGGGTGAGGCTCTGTGGAAGGAGGCAGTAGGGAACTTTGGCTAGAAGTCCTATAACAAAGGCAAATAATTCAGCTTTGGGGGCTCTGTCAGAATAACTGTTTCACAGGCTTGTGGACACCTTGGGCTTCCTACATTACTAAGGACTGTTCTTTTTTTTTCTTTACTGAAGGAGATGATAGTCACCCAGGATGCCTTTGGCTATTTGTGAGTCAGAGTTCCTCTTTCTAGAGTCTGCATTTATGTGTGTAAAATGTCTGGAGGACTTCATGTATTCCTTCTGGCAAATTCCTTTTAGATTTTGTGGGAGGTCAATTCAGCTGGTGAATACTTGTTTGTTGTTGTTTTCTTCTGTTGATATTGCATTTGCTGAAAACAGGCCATGTTCTGCCATTTCCTATTGCATTGATTCTTTATGTGACCCCATTCTTTCCAGTCAACTGCCCAGATACCCAGCAGTACTTACTTCAAATTAAAAATTTACCATTAAAATTTAAATAAATAAGTTCCACTGGGAAAGACAGATTAATATGCCTCTAAGAAAGCCTGTCTGTACTTTATAGTTCTAGTTTTCTGGCTAGACAGAAGCAATTTGTGTCCCACTGTACCCTTAGAAATATCTATGGTTCATGGGACTCCCATATCTAATCAGATGAACTCATTAGATCTCTCTCTACATACAATCACATATAGAATCATAGAATCATTTAGGTTGGAAAAGACCTTTAAGATCACCGAGTCCAACCATTAACCTAGCACTGCCGAGTCCACCATTAAACCATGTCCCTAAGCACCATGTCTACACAGCTTTTAAATACCTGCAGGGGTGGTGACTCCACCACTTCCCTGGGCAGCCTGTTCCAATGCTTGACAACCCTTTCGGTGAAGAAATTTTTCCTAATATCCAATCTAAACCTCCCCTGGCACAACTTGAGGCTGTTTCCTCTTGTCTTATCGCTTGTTACTTGGGAGAAGAGGCTGACACCCACCCCGCTACAACCTCCTTTCAGGTAGCTGTAGAATCATAGAATCATAGAATCATTAAGGTTGGAAAAGACCTCTAAGATCATCGAGTCCAACCGTCAACCCAACACCACCATGCCCACTAAACCATGTCCCTAAGCACCTCATCTACGTGTCTTTTAAATACTTCCAGGGAAGGTGACTCAACCACTTCCCTGGGCAGCCGGTTCCAATGCTTGACAACCCTTTCGGTGAAGGAATTTTTCCTAATATCCAACCTAAACCTCCCCTGGTGCAACTTGAGGCCGTTTCCTCTTGTCCTATCACTTGTTACTTGGGAGAAGAGGCTGACACCCACCTCACTACAACCTCCTTTCAGGTAGCTGTAGAGAGCGATGAGGTCTCCCCTGAGCCTCCTTTTCCCCAGGCTAAACAACTCCAGTTGTTTAGCATCAGATATCTGATATGGCATCAGATGTATTCCCCAATCTACAAAAAACTTCACGAGGAACTTTAGCAAGTCTTTCAAAATATCCCATTATTACTACAACTAACTATGAACGATGGGGGAGGCAGATAACTCACATTCAAGTGAGGAAGTGGTGGACCCAATTGCAAAGCAAAAGATGCAGTCTGAGGTGGACAAGAGAAACCTCAAGAACAAAAAAACAGTGTGGAAAGTGGCCCATCTCAAGTGTATGCAGGCAGATAAGGAAGGGCCAAGAGGACAGCAACATGGCAGAAGCTCTCACTTTTTTTCTTGGGTAACCAGCACAAGTAGGTGCTGATTTGAACTACCTGTTCACTAATGCATGCAGCATGGGAACAAAACAGGAGAAATTAGAGCTCTGTGTGCAGTTACAGGGCTACAGTCTAACTGGGATGACAGAAATGTAGTGGGATAGCTTACAAGACTGGAGTGCTGCAATGGATACAGGTTCTTCAGGAAGGACAAGCCAGGAGGGCTGGATGGGGAGTTACCCTTTAAAGTGAAAGAGTGGGAATGCGTTATCGTAGGATGGCTGATGAGCCAGTTGAGAGCATTTGGGTTAGGATTAGAGGGCCGATCAACATTGTGGCAGATGTCTCCTGCAAACTTCCTGATGAGGAACAAGTTGATGAGACTTTCTTCTGACAACTGGAATTAGCCTCATCTTTGCAAGCCCTGGTCCTCCCTGGGGGAGGGTTAGGGTTAGGGAGATTCTATGATACACACAGCCCAATATCTGCTGGAAGGGCAACACAGCAGGGCAGAGGCATTCCAGGAGATTTCAACACTGTCTCCAATAACATCCTCACAGACAAAATGGTGACTAGACAGGGCAGCCAGACGCTTCAACAACTTGACCAGAGAGGCTGTGCAGTCTCCATCCTTGGAGATACTCAAAGGTCATCTAGCCAAGGTGCTGAGCCACCTGCTCTATTTGACCCCACTTTGAGCACAAGTATAGGACTAATTGACTTCCAGAGGTCCCTTTCCAAACTCAGTTCTTCTCTGATTTTATAATTGTATATAATGGATTTACACAAGAGCAGGACTGTCCAAAGGGCTGCTGACAGGCACAGGCAGAACAAACTAGCATACTACCATGGGTTTGCAGAAAGCTCTGCTTCCTGGCTCATATAACAGAGTATAGAATCACAATTCACAATGTAAATCACTAGGAGTGAAGATCAGCATAGCAGGCTTCCCTGATGGATACTGGAGAAATGTTAGAGGGTCCTGAAGAAATTCTAAATACACATGGAAGACTGTTCCCCACAGACATCATGGCTTCTATAGTAAGAACTCTCGAATTTAAGTTATAAATGAGATATAAGCATAAAATTCAAATATATAATTGTGATGTAGCTGGGTGTGAGGGCTGTACCCATGTGCACACCCAGTGCACTTGGTCATTAATTTCCATTAATTAATAGCAAGGAACTCCCTTGCTAGCATCAGCATAGATGAGGCAAAGGATGGACCTGAGAAAAGGTAATTGAGCTACATGCCTTCACAACAAAGCATTTGACTAATTGGTACAGGAGTTCTCCAGATGACAATTTCAGACAGTTCCACAGAGTCCTCCAGGCTGTTCCTATGGTCCCTAGGCCAACTGATAAGCACTACTTATATGCTTCAATATGTTGATTAACATGCTGAGTTAATCAGACAGCTGATTAACTTGCTGTCTCAGAGACTCCAGGGCAGTTTCTGCTGCAGAAATGACCAAACTACACATAGAAACTCTTTGTGCAGATGCAGCAATGGTCATGTACAAAATGTTGTACAATGTTAAGATACTTGAAATAAGTTTTGTATACAGTTAAGTTTTGTTTGGGGGTGTGTGTTATTTTTAAGTACTCCGTCCAGGAGTGAAACAGTTCCAACACAAAACAAGCAAAGCACTTTTGCAGAGGTAGACGGCCAAATTTCTGATGCCTGCTTAAATGTCTCTTCCACAGTGAAGGAAAGAATCATGTCCAGGACAAAAATGAACACACAAACTGAGGCAATGAGAAAATTTAATCCTACTGAGGCCAAGCCTGAGGGAAAAAAGAGAGATCCATATTCAATACTCTGGAGACAAGCTATGTTGCTAACTGCTGAAACTGCGCATATACAAATTTTCCTAAACAATGTCCATGAATTCCACTTAAGAGAGAGCTCTTGGAAAATGATCCTCTGACAAATGCAGCCTATAAGCCTGGTAACTATAAAATACAGGCAGATGACAGGACTGAGAGAGTAGGTTGGACAGCAACAAATGGACTAACACTAGTGATGCTAGATCAATACAGGGTGATTCAGATTGCCTAAAAACTAATTTGAAGGCTAATGGAGACACCCTGGGCAATATTACAGGGAAGCCAGTAGCAAATATGAGCCTTCAGAAGCCAGTCTACAACATAAAGCTGGTGAGTAAAACTCTCCAAGAGAAAGAAACCTGAGAGAAATGAAAATTGGAATCCAGTTTGGTTATATATATTGGGAGTGAAATTACAGAGGTATGGAGAAAGGAAGAGAAAATCCAAATCTGTACTTTTTTGTTTTAACTCTGAAATAATAAGGGCAATATGATGCACCATTATCTTATTCTGGTGTAGTCCAAAATTTCTACATGGAAGTCAACATAGTCACTAACAAATATGTGATATAGAACTGAAATAATATAATGGAGAATGTAGTCAATATGCCCAGGTTCATTAGGATCCAGCCAAAGCAGGCTTCTCATTTGAGCTGCAACTTACCTACCATTCATATGATCTCTCTTTGAGACCCTCTAGTGGACAGCCAGCACAGGGCATTCAAAAGGCAACAACTAGTTCTGTTCTTAAAAGCAGCTTTAGTCTTCATTTCTACTTAAATACCCCATAGTAAACAGAATAGCACTTTTCTGGTAGCACTCAACAAAACAGTGCCTTCTAGGCATTCCTCAGTTATTTACAATTCTTACACTGTCTCTCCAATAGGTCTAGTCTTCGTAAGTGAGGAGACTGAAAAATGTGTCCTCTGCAAAGTTCAGCAGAGCACTATACACCGTTCCTCGTAACTTCTCCAATAGCTGCACTCTGTTTAAAAATCACAAATCAAACTTCCTTTACTACACAAAGTAGTTTGAAAAATAAAAACAACATGATGATTTCTGACTCTGTTTCTAGAACTTGAAACTGAAAACCCTAAAAAATGAATAGGTTCATCAGTGTGAAGATAATTATATATTCTATGAAAGTATATTCTCTACGTTCCCTTCCAGTGACAGCTTACAGTTGGACAAATATTTATTTTACCTGTTTAGATAACTGCTCTTCACAGAGTTTGTAGAGTGTATAGAATTTTCGACTAAGGACTTGGTTGTCTCGGAAACCAGCACTTGCCAGCTTGACTCGCATAATAATGCTACGGTCAGGCACCATCATAGCAACTGTGCGAAACTGAATCTTCAGATTTTCTGGAAGTTCCTGTCGTCCTGCATAGCCAGGGTTCTGAAAAATGCAAAATATAAAATAAAATATTATATAATGAAAGCAGGATAGGAAGGTTTATCTTTTCTGATAATTATTTGGCAAACACAGGAGCACATGCCAGATTGCAAAGGGTAACTTGAGCATGTCACAATTACACATCACTACACAGTTGCCTAAAAACTGCAGTTCATGAAGTATGCGGCATCACACGTTATTTGGAGATGCCCAAGACACTCAGACATAGACGGACAACCACTTACATGTTTTGTTGGAGCTGTTTTAAATGGTTAGTTCCTCAGGGTCTTGATAGCGTTCCAGTGCTGGAGGTTACCATCCCTTGTGAGCATTCCCAGCCCATTTCAGTGCAAAGTCAGTCAAGCAGTGCAAGCCATTACTGAACATAATTTAAACTAACGGGTCTGACCTTTCACTGAAGATGTCCAAGTCATTCATGTGACTACTGCATGGCTCAGCTGTGAGAACAGCAGTCGCTGGCTATGCAGTGATAACTTCTTAAACTCTTCCAGCTGTTTCCAAACTGCCTTCCCACTGGCCTTTGTATGCCACTAATTTGTCCTCTTTTTGAAATTAAAGTGATAACATTAACACCTTTTCAAAGGTAGGAAACCTTGAAATAAAGACAAATGCTTCCATTCTGAGTTGCAGATATGTAGCCTACAGCTAAGGGGATACAAAGAGGCTTTTAAGGTATTATTACGCTTTCCCGCTTCTTTGCCTCCTGCACTGCTAGAAGCAGTCCACAGGCACCAAAGATAAATCTTCAGGAGGCCAGTGAACCAGAGTGAGGGTGGTTTCCTTCATGCTGTCATACAGAAGGATTGTGGTCAAAAGTTCTTCACAGGTGGTGAAATACTGACCAGACCAACTACAGTAGTCCTTGCAGCGGTCAATTACATCTGTTTTATTTTAACAGACTTTGACTAAAAATATGAGATGGTTAGGTTTAGTCTCAATCTGTCAAATATTCAACTAAAAAAGCCCTTAAAATATGTAGTTAATGCTAATTGCATACCCCAAGTCCTAAGTTCCTGTTAAAAATACGGGGAAGAGAAAATATCATCATTATTATTTGATCGAATTATTGTTCAAATTGTATTCACTATTTTCTAACAGACAGTTCCAATGATTTCAACAGGGAAATTTCAATGGGGAATTAAATAGACATTAAATAAAAGATTTTTCACAGTGATGCCATTTACACATATTCACACACATACCATAGTCAGAAATATACCAAATTCTCTGTCCATGTCAACAACATCGCCGTCAGTGAAAATGAACTGAGGTTTCTTATTTTTCTTACACTGAAGTACAATATATATCTGCTGAGCGGCTACTGATAAAACTGGAAGTTCAATGCGGTTAAATTCATCAAAGCAACCCCATGCACCTGACTGGGCTAAACCTAAAAAAGCAAAAAGAAAAATATTTTGTTAAAATATCAGATCAAACAAGAATAATTTATATATGAAATATAGCTTATTCTATATAACTTAATGTAACATGAGAAGAACAGAGAGTATGAACACAGCGTAAAATGAGAACTCAGAATAAATTGGGCTGTGCATTAATGACACCCAGAAAAAGAATTAACCCTTGGAAGAAAGATATACAAACTTCTTTACAAAGAATCCTACACTTCTACAGCAACCATAAGGCAGAAAGTGTTCAATAATATTGTATATAGTACATCGAAGCATAAACATGCATATAGCATGGAAACTCATCTAGGCAGGGGGTGAAATTGTCAAAGATGAGCTTGAGAGACACCTACCTAAATGAAAAGCACAGAATCAAATTCAGAAATCACTACATTTGTGACAGAAGCATTGTAGCGTTTTAGAACAATTAAATCATAGGTCAAAAATTGCTGTTCAAGAGAGAGGAATCTGATGTCACACTTGAAACTGTTATTTGGAACAGGCCATGGAGTTGTGGACAGACATTAGTATCCCTAAACATCATGAAATGAATGTCTTTTGGGAGAGTCAAGTACTCCTTCTGTATCATGTTAGCAGGATTGAAATAGGAGTCTACAGTGGCAGCTTTCTAGAGCAGTAGTGAGAAAGCCACGTAATACCCTGTTATTCCACGTCCATTTCACAAGAGACAAAGGCTAGTAAGTCTGCTCAGGAACTTCATGGATGCCATCTCCTCCCTTCCCAAAGCCCACACCGGAGTAGTATTTCCTACTGCCTGGGTCCAGCAAGGACCTGCTTCAGTACTTTAACTGGTGCTACAAACAAATGTTCAGAGGTGCGTAATTCATTCCACTGGGTTGGTGAAGCTCAGTTTGGCTTAAGCCGTTTGAAGGCAGTGCTAAATGCAGAAATAAAGCACATGCCCAAGAAAAGGCATTTGTGCGTTTGCAATGTTGAACAACTATGCCCAGAGCTCCCCCGAATCCCCATACTTCATACGGCAATTCCTATAGCACTAGTGAAATAAATCAAGGGGTGGTTTATGTGTAATGTTAATTCCTTAAGACACTTAAGCTAATGGAAGAGAAAGTACTCAAAAATCAATAATAATACTATTAATATATACTTTTTCTCTCTCCTTTGTTTTCTTTTCTCTTTCATGTTTTCTCTTCTCTTGCCTTTGATCTGTCCTGTTCTGCTCATATAATCCTTCTTCCCTTCCCTCTACTGTTCCTTGTCTGATCTTCTCTTGCTCTTTAAGATGTTCCTCTAGGAACTCTCATCTTACTCCAAATCCCGTTGAGGCTCCTTTTATGTTTCTTCTCTGCCCCTCTTCTACTCTGTCCCATCTTCTACTGTGATCAGCTATCATAGCCAAATCAAAATTTGTCAGTTTTTGCAGATAGCAAAAAAAGAAAAAAATATGAAAATAATTCTTACATTCATTTTTTACCTTTTTTCATGCCCATTAACAACTTCTTTTAATATTGTTGCATTGATTGGTCTTTTTTACCCACATAATTTTGGAAGAACTCTTCAACAAAATCAGTGGAGTCACATCAGATAAAAAACAGTGGTAGTAGAGCCAAAATTGGGTCCTTAAGATTTGATTCAGCCAGGGCAATACTGCAGATCTCCCATGAAATTCAGTTCAATTCCATATGTAGAGTAATCTTTTTCCTAAGCTGCTTCTAACTAATTTCTGTGATATTATAAGGAAAAACATGCTCCAAAAGAAAAGAATTTGAAGAGAATAAAAAGTCACATGGACTTAATTACAAAATTTAAAAGCAAATGGAATATATACAAATACCACAATGCCATAATGAAGCAAAGATTAAAGTAATTCTATAGCCAGGTACCAAATTTAAAACATGAAAGACTCAATCCTACAGTCTTTAAAAACAAATTAAGCATGTCCCTTGACTTCACTGGTGCGGCAGCAAGCCCTTTAACTAAAGTTCTCCCTCTTGTATGAGGAATATCAGGGCCCTGGATGCACCAATAGGCCTTAATTGCCCTGACCAGCCTTACCTGGGGCTTCTACCCACACTCTGTCCTCCAGTCCAGGAGCTCCATTTCAGCTCAGGCAGGTTTAAGGCTTCAGTCTTTGCCTGAGCTATGTTGTATGTAGGGCTGGGCACAGCCCTATCTCCTGTTATCCTGACTTGCTGACTGAACTTCCTGGAGGACCCCAGAACTATCCATAGTCTTACCTCCAGCCCTGCCTCCTGCTGTTTCTGACTGAACTTCCTAGATGGACCCTGGACCCAGCTTGTTATTTCACTTTGTCTGATGGTCACTGGACAGCTGATGGAACAAGCTGTCACCAACCTGCCCTGCTCAGGCACTGTGGGACTGTGCCCTGGTCAGTGAAGTCCCTGCCCTTGCCTGTGTGGTGGTCACCCTTGGCTCCTGGCTTGTCTTCCCTCCTGGAGCTGCCCCATTCTTGCTGCTCCCTGATGAAAAACTCTTGCAGAGATTTTTCAAATACATTTGGCCCCTTCTGTTACATGTGTTACATGACTTACTGGGATCCATTCTAAAAAAAAAAAAAGAAAGTTTTTGCTGCTTTGTTTATTAAACATCAATGTCTACTCTTTCGGATACAACAATGAAAAGCCCTAAAGCTGGACATTCTTTAAGAAAGAGACTTTGTTCCATATAATATTGTCTCTTACATTTACTATCCCTATATTAAAGATTTTTTAAATTAATTTCTCTACAGAATGGGAAGGTGAGGTTCTAGCCAAACAATTTTTCCCTTGGGAAAGGAAAAAAAAAAATCACTTGTTCTGTAATGCCACCTGCTGCATGGAGTTAGGAAACCTGACTCTCAGGCAAAGCCAATATCCCACAGCTTTGAATAAATTCAGTTCTTGCAAAATTATTTCATTCTGGTGGCGTTTAAAAAGGAGAGAAAATACACACATGCATACACCCACACACACACAAGCAAAGGCACAGCAAGCAAACTGTCAGCTGCGTTAACAGCTTAGAGACAACATAATTTTGTTGTGCCCTGTCATGCTGTGCATTAACTGCTGTCCCCACACAAAACACAGTATGGTAATCAAATACAGAAATGGAGTAAAAGCAGAAAATAAAGGAAAAGACTAAAGAGATCTTTAACTATGTCTAAGAAATGTGACACACACGCAAATCAGTACAGATATCCTATAAATCTGGTCCTCACATGATACATGAATCACACAGCATAGCTACTTCAAAATGCATCTCTGCAATGCAGTTCCATGTCCCTTTCCATGTCAGTGACCCTATGGCCTAGGCACAGCTGGATGGCCTGACCGTTGAACGCTACACTGTGGCCACAGTCCCCAGCACAGGTACTAGGGCCCCACACACGAAGAAATTATTTTGCAGCCTACTGTGACAACCCCTGTTCTGCCAGGTGACCCAAGAGGCTCTATGTGTTGCTCTGCACTGGGAGGTCTGGCTAAAAATAGTATGACAGTGCAGTAACTAATCATGACAAAGCAGCTATAAACTCTCTTTTGTATTGAAATGACACATCTCTTAAGATTTTACACAGGGGTAGAACTATAGTGACATAATTCAAAGCAAATTTCACTAAAACAGAACTCTGTCTAGCCAAAGTGTAGCCCAGAAGCAGTAAGCTACAAGGCTCGTTGGTCCTGAAAGAATTTAGAGAGCTCCATACCTGTTTATTCACCTTCTGAATTTTTATTCACCTTCTGAATTAAGATAAATATCAAATCTTACATTAAATATTGCATTCATTATCAAATCGCAACAAGGTACCTCAGGTAAGACTGGAGTTGTTTGACTGTAACTATAGAAAACAGAACCAAAGCAAACACGACTTTTATACTTATCTACAGACAACCACAGACAAAAGGTTTCCTAAAGGATGTTCACCAACACTTTCCAGTAACAGTGATGAAGTACCCCTGATTTGCTATTCCTGGGCAATTTTAACACTGAATTTGATATAATAGAAAACTTGAAAATTCACCTTCTCCCTTGCTTCCCTGGTACTTTCATGTGTTACCTCTGGTCCAATTCAGATGACCAGTTATATCTGAACCCACTTTTTGGTTCAAATTTCAAAAATAAAACTATCAAAGATGAAAGTCCAGGCCTTGGACATCTTGACTAGACCATCTGTCTGTGAATAGCTGGAGTCACACAGGAAAACAAAAGAGACAGGAAGAGAGAGAAACAGGGATACAGAACCTCATCTCTGAGACAACCAGAACTTTAAATTATAATTTTATAGCACACAATATATTATGTTATATATATTATATTACATTATATTATATTTTTCTATTTCTTTATTCATAAGATGAAACTTACTGTCCTTACAGGAAAAATCTGGAAACATGGCTGCAGACATGACAATACCACCTCCACACCCCCTTTTTCTCCTCACTGCTAAATCTGCTAATATCTGATAACTTGACCCACAGCACCAGATGAAGTGAAAAGTTCAGAAGAGGAAACACTGGTGATGGAGTACAAAGCCTATCACGGACATGTGGAATTCTGAAGAATTTCTCAAGGTGTGCACTAAAATATGTAGTATGTTTCATGGGAACTCTCTTATCAGTCTGCATGAAAGCGCTTCTACAGCTGTGAAGAACCATCCTTCTTTTCCATTAAAGATCTCATATGCATTAAAGAATCTTTCTCTAAACTCACTTTGCTCCTCCTGTTAAACCAAAAAAGAGCTCACTTCCTTCCCCGACTTCAGTATATATATATTCTTTTCAAGAAATACCAGATAACTTAAAGACGTTTCAACATAAAAATTGTGATTCCAAGCCAGGTCCTTCCAAGTTGTGAAAGTAAGTCCAAAGCAACTGGTGCCCTTCACAAATGAAAGCATCAATGACTTACGTAAGAACAGAATCTTACTTTTCCTCCCAGACACACAACAGTCTGATGAATGCTGAAAAAAATCACCCTATCCAAGCTCTATTCAGCGGGATCTATCACCTAATTCCCAGGCAACACCATCCCACCAGCAAATTGACTGTGGTAAGCAGTCACAGGCATCATGGTCACCTGAGCACCAATTTGTTGAGTTCTATAAGGATCTTTTCTAACTCATATTGAACAATAGTATGCCATTAAATGAGGGAGCCAGATAACAAGGACACATTACACAGTATTACTCAGCTTTTGTTGCATATGATGACAATACTACATGGAAAATGGTCAGCTTATAGAAAACAACAGACAAAGGAAGCTGAGCCCTAAAACTCAGCTCATGTTCTTAGACACAACAATTGTGCCCAGTTTTACTAAAAGAAGGCAACGACAAGCTGCAGTTATCACTATTGCCTCAATCTGAAATGAGAAAGGATAAGTTACCAAACTGCTCAGGATAAGAAGGCAGAAACAAAGCAAGGATACAGAGGCTAGATGTCTGGGTTGACACAAGTCCCTAACTGTTTAATACAAAGAAGTGAAATCACCAAGGAGTCAGGAAAAAAGGTGGTAACATAAAGAGATGCAAACGTTCTCACAGAAGGAGCAGAGAGGAAAAAGACAACAGCTTGGTGAGATCAAAGACAAACCCACTCCAAGAAGAAACAAAGGCTGACATCCCCCCTCTGGACAGATGAGGGTACAGCAGAGACCCAGCAGATGACTGCGCTTGGCGTTATGGGCATATTCATGCTTAGTCAGACAGCAAGCTGGTCCCAGCCCTCTTCTGTTTATTACCAACAAGTAAAGTAAACTTGGGACACTAAAAGTCTGCAAGCACGATAAAAGACATGCAACTAAAAGTTGGCCCAAAGATCTGGAAGTTACAAGACGTGCTTTGAGAAACTTGTGACCTTGACTGAAGGTATTCACACATGCAGCTAGTTCAGTTTCTAGCTTAGAAATGTTCCTCTGTTTGTTTGATATTATATAAATGAGCAGCTTTCCATAGCTTCTGGTCACTAGGAAACTATATTCTCTCTTGATATGTAATGATCTGGCCTTGCTTATAAACACAGTATTTACCTCAGGTAAGGACTACAATAACGCAGTATATTCAGTACAGAAGTCACCAGCTTCTACAAAAGTTTAACCCACATCCCAGTGTAATTTAATGGGATACTATGAAACCTGTCTTCTGCCCTCACTGCTCATAGGAGCACCGAGCCAGTTTCAGCCTTCTCCAAGGCAGTGAATGCCTGCATTCACCTAAAAAGACCAAAGCTAAAGCTAAAGCTAGAAGACTAGCTAAAAGACTGCCTAATGCTTTAAATGAAGACTGTGATCAAACTTTCCATTCTTGTGGCATTAGCAGAACATCTAGCTAGAAGAGTGGGCTCTTCATGGGACCAGTTCAGCACTGGGGATTAAACTCTCACAAGAGCTAAGGATGGTCACTAGCTCAAGGAGGGTCACTAGCTCTACCATCTGCTGCTTCCATATTTACTGCACTACCTCAGATTCCTGGAATGGAAATGATAGGGCTGCTCTAGTAGGGGGCACTTTATCCTCTTTTTTTGTAGCAGTGTCTCCTTGACTGTTTTCTCCAGCTATCCTGCTTGCTCCAGGCTGGCCCCTTACTGCAGCTCCAACTAGGGAAATCCCCAGTAGGAGGGAAGGCAACAGAGGTGAGCATGCCTCAGAGAGAGAGAGAGAGAGAGAGAGAGAGAGAGAGAGAGAGAGAGAGAGAGATACCAGTGCCCTTTCAAAGCTCAGTGTATCTCTTCTGTCATGGCTCATGGCTCAGCAAAACAGGGGATGGAGGCTGGCTGAGGCAAAGAAAGCAAGAATGGAAATGTTTCTTTCTTATCTATTTTCATGTTCTTATAAATGGAGCTAATGTGTTCAATCAGTGAGAAGCAGGGCATTCTGCAGAATGCATAGACAGCCACAAAACTTCTGAGCCATGATTAGAAAAACTTGTCAAACTGGTCAAATAATTTTTTCCCTTCTTTCTTTGCTCTACTTCTTCCCATTTCCCTCTTTTTGATATGGCCATTAAAGAAAGTTAACAAGTTAATGAGGCCTAAAAATATCTGTAAAAGAACAAAAGGATTAGGAGGAAGAACAGTGGTCCAGTGAAGTCAGTACAAGTACTGCTTTTAACTCGGTTCTTCCCAAATATGTACTATTGGTCGTCTTGATCTAACTCAGCCACAAACAAACCCAGTAAGACCACAGAAGAGATAAGAGAGAAATATGGAAAATCTTTTCACAATTTATTACAGAATCACCTTAATCCAAACCTGACATGCCTTTCAGGCTTTCTATCTCCATTAGAAAAGATTAACTGGATACTTTTAAGCTCTTAAATAAGAAGCCAAAGACAAAAGTTAGTTCTATTAAAATCTTGGCCAGCTTTGCTGGCTTCTTAATTAAAACTAGAAATGATCTCCAGGTTATATTCTAACCTTCAGGAGATATCACAACAGTGAAAATTATGTTTATGATACCTTGTGTTAGATTTAAGAGCCCACCACTCACAGAAAATGGTGGCGTTCTGTGGTCTGCCCGTCCATACAACCAATAGTAGCTACATACAAGAAAACAGACATAATGGAGTCCATAGATATTGGATCACCTGATCACTGTTTGCAAAACTGACTTCAAAGCTCTGCTTATCATGAAAAGTTATCAGAGTTTGACCACTATCTCATTTTCCTGGTTTCAAAAAAGTTCTAGAGTTCAAAATAAGACACTGTACCACTTTGCATGTTTCCCTGCCTTGCACAACATCACCGAGCTCTGTATTTGTTTGTCTTGCTTGATACAAAAATGGCAAGGGAGGGTTAAATATCCTCCCCCTTGGGATGGGTGGGATAGAGGCATAAAGAAATTAAGTAGAAAGGATTAAAAGGGAAACAGAAAAGAGGACAAAGATAGGAAACACCCTCCAAGAATATAAAAAAAATCCTGGAAAGCATGCAGGAAGAAAAAAGGGAAAAAAAGAAGAAATAATCAAGTATCAGGAAAAGTTGATGAGCGTCTGGAAATAAGAGGAAACAGAGAAGAAAATACCCTACTAATCATTGCTAACTCACTCGTGAAGAGACAAAAATTTATGACTCTAAAATGAACAAACCAGATTATTTCTTACCTTTATAGATACGGCCAAGTCCTCTGTAGTCCATTTGGTCTGAACAATTGAAAACAACAACATACTTTCCCAGGCATTTGCCCATGTCTTTAGTTGTCTCTGTTTTCCCTGTCCCTGCAGGTCCTGCTGGTGCACCACCCATACTCATGCCCAGGGCCTGTGCCAGAGTGATGTAACACCTAGACACAGAACGAAGAGCTCTATTAATCTTTTTCTACTATTAATTACTTGAAGTCTGTTAATGTAACCACAGCAGTTGTATTACACAGAGCTGGGGAAGGGGGCAGAAATGGGTGTGCTTCCCTGCGGTAAGTCCTCAGTCACCCCCTTTGCACACCGTGAAGCTGAGTTACCAGGTACCACCTTTGCTCCACCTGCAGAAAAGCATGTGTCCAGCACAGCGATGACTGCAACAGCCCAGGCCATGCACAAGCCAATTCTAAATGCTGAATACCAAAATACTGTAGTATTGTGATTTTCTCACACTAATCATACACCCTCCCTCCATGACCCAGCCTTATGCTGCAGCACCTAGACCTGCTGGGTTTCTGCCTTTTTTCCCATCTTCATACGCTCTCCCCAGATGGGCTCTCTGATCTGGCAATAGGAAGGCACAGGGGCTGGAAGCAGCTCCTGTTCTTGCCATTTCCCTACCAGCATGCCAAACCAGAGCAATGCTGCCAGACACATTAGGTCTTTGAGTTCCAGGAGGGGAATGGACCAGAGGGAAGATTGTAATGGGCAATGCAGAAAGAGGAGGGACCCATGAATCCTAGGATCATCTTCTGCTTCAGCCTCCATCCTGGGTTGACATCCCCAGGTTTAAGTCTCACCTCCCCAGATCGTGTGGAGACGACTGAAGGGTGTAGAAAGACTGCTGTTCTAACCTACAATGCTCCGAAATCCCAGTAAGCCCTTTTTAACACTGTGAAACTCAATAGCTTTATGATATATCTGGGGAGAGAAAATGAGCACTGAAAAAACCCAAATGATACCAGCTAGTACACTTCCTATAAAATAATACAGTACTCATTCTAATATAATAGCAATAATAATGCTTTATCACCTTATTACTCAGTAATCAGTTAACAGGCACTCAGTGAACACAGAAAAAATACCACTTCTAACAATTCTGCTACTGAAAATGAAGTAAGGACAAACTGTATACATAGAACAAGTCCTAAATAGAACTTGCATTTCATTTTTTGTATCTGCCACGACATGGTCTGTGTCTGACATGATGTTTAGGAGCATTCAATTTCAGTCCCATTATCTTAATGTAATGTACTACTGCCAGTGTGTATCTATCATGTGCTCCAGGAATCTTTCTGAACACAAAATCATTAGCCAAACAGCACTTGACTCCAAGTTGATTAATGGAAAGCAAAGATATCATTACCTGAAAATTGTCAGAAGCTCACACAAGTCCATATAGCAACATTAAAAATATTAAAGCGGAAAAAGCCTAGAAGGGGAATAAAATCTGTTCTTATGCAACACTGCTTAGGTACATGTTTCCCATGCCAGCACTAGAAAACATCTCTGCTTCAAATACTCTCTCGGTATGTAACAGCGGATAGCCACCAATCCCTGCAGCTCTGTTTGGCTCTTCTAGGTTTGCCCAAAGACAGATACCTCTGTTCTTTTTTGTTGTTATTATTACAGTTTAAACTCATTCAAAAGATGCATTTTCTTCAACAATGTCACCCTGCGCTAGTTTTCAATCTTGTATGACATAGCAGCTTGAATCAATCCCTAACCAATTAGGTTGCATTTTAATTCTGTGAACAAATTTTGAATGACAACATTTTCTTGATACTCTCTCTCCTGGTGGGCAAAAATATTGTCTGCGTGGTAGGGCTGCCATACCCACTAATCAACTGCATGTTTATTGCTGCAAACAGATCTCTATCTAGCATAGGAATAGTAGGGTACATAACATAGAATTTGGCAGATGTGTGTTACATGTTAAAAGCCAGGTATCCAAGAATAGGGTTTTGGCTCTCTTAAATAGCTCACTGGGCATAATTTTGGTTCAGAAATTGGCAAAAGTCTGAAATTTCACTAGTAAATAAAATCTAGTAGCACAGAGAGTGCAAAGACAATTCCAACATTAATTCAACGGCCAGCAGTCATTCTTCAAACAACAAATGACTGAACATGCACAGAATTTTGACATTCTTATCCACACTTAAAAGAACAAGCTCTGGCATAGCAAATACATCTGCCTCTTGCCTAGCTGAAGCAGTACCAAGTACTTTAGGAAAATATGCATCTAATACTGTGCTGTATAACTAACACTCCACCAATACAAAGTTCTCCTTACATTTTGCCCTCAGAGCTTCTTCTGTGTTTGTAGTCCCGTAATTCTCCATAGGCCTTGCTTAAAACCATATTGGTTATTCAATGCTATGTCCTGAGTTACTGCTTTCTCCTCTAGGGTGACTTCAAATGAATCACTTGCCATAATCCCAAATTCTCATGCAACTCCTACCTTATTGAATGCAGCAATATATTGTTTTTTAGATCCACTCTGTTTAGGCTGGTGAAGTATATGGCATTCAGCTATATTTATCTTGAGCACAAGTAAGTTTTTCAATGCCTACCACAGCACATACAGCTCAAGCAAATACTCAAAAGAGAATTCAAGACCCCTCCTAGGGGTGCCCGCTTTCACTAGATGAATATATAAGCACTGGCCTCTGCTGTTCAGCACCGATATTGCAGCACCAGAGTGCAACCAAAGAAAGAATTCTGACTTGTGAAAGTTAAAGGAATTAAATCAAAGGAATTAAGTTTTAGCTCCAGTACTATGCACTGCATTCTTTTTATAACTACCTGTCAGTTAAAGGAGTTATAACAAGCCTGTCTGTACACCCTAAGTATTCATTGCAGTAGGTGAACTCTACGTCAGTGATTTGGATAATGCATTTATCCAAGTCTTCAAGAAAATAAAATCGCGACTGTTTTTGCCATTCAAAATCAGATGGAGATTTAATGTTCATACGGACCTATAATGGAAAAGAAAAATCATTAATACAGAAATGAAACAGTGTAACAAATTCATCTTAAATCCCATACAGAAAAGAAGTCTACTATGCATAAATTCAAGAGCTGGAAGAATGAGCACAGAACCTGTCAGGAGTCAAGACATCCAGAATTATCTTTTCAAACCTGTCTATGACATGCTCTGAACCTTTTGACCACTTTAATTTTCCTCTGAGTTGTGTACAGAGATTATGAATTTTGTCTTACGGAGATATTGAAGAACAGTGAAGGAAAACTTCATAAAAAACTAAGTAACAATACTGGTTACACTGCATGGTATCTGGTGTCATTACTCACAGAAATACTAAATCATGGACAACACTTGAATATGTTGTATACATGTCTGTGTGTTTGTTTATTTGGGATGTATTTTTCAGTATGAACTTGCCACACACATATTTAGATTTGTGGCAGATTAACAGATCTTGATTCATTGTTTTTGACACTTGATCTCAAAACCACCAGCCTCTTACAGAACACGTAGTCCTGGTTATTGGCCTTGCAGACATGGTGTAAGGTGAAGAGGAGGTTCTGGATTCTCAGCCACTTCCCTCAACTTTCTCTCAATCACAAAAGAATGTGTTTAGCAGGGAACAGAACGTTTTGAGAGAAAAGGATAATATTACATCTACCAATTAAGAATCCTTTCCTCAGTTTTGGACTTGCCCCCCTTTATTTCACATACAGACCCTTTATATTTAACCAATCTTCTGTAATTTTATTATAATATGACATTCAATTAATTGATAATGAAATGTCCAATTAAGAAAACAATTATGAAAATAAATTAAAAATTACGGGCAGAGGATAAAACCCCATGCCTACCTTAGAAGCTGGCAGTTTTCTTTCTAACTTTCAGGAGTTTTCTTTATGATTTTCTATCTTTCTTTACACATGCACTTAATTTTTATCTTTCTAACATATATGCATAGATTAAACAATACAGTATTGAATTATTGACCTTTGCATCATGCAAGCTTTTAGAAAGTTATTTTACTTCCATTTTTATATTATAGTTTCATGTATTCAATATACTTATCTAAAGGAAGTCTGATGCAACTCAATTATAAAAAAATTTAAAATATCTGTTCTGGTTACTGTTGCTACCCTTTTCAAATATATGGAGCCCCACCGCTTTAACCTTTGAATAACTATTACCTTAAATCAACACATAGGCTGGGCTGGAAATCACATGATTGATAGCAATACTAAAGGGACTTTTTTTCCTTTTACATTTCAATTAAATAATGTATTAAATTTTCAGTTTGAGAAAATAGTTTAATTTAAAAAATTACACTCTTTTGCTCACAGTGAATTTGTGCATGATGGGTCTAAACCTATGAACATACCTATATATAATTTGCCCTTATCTCTGCATGTCATCTATATGAAATAAAACTAAATCTGATATGCTATATCACAGCACTAATGTCAGAGCTACTCAAAAAGAACAGATTGTAAGATTTCTTTATAATTTTTTAATATGCACAAAAAACTTCCATACAGAAAGTCCCTTAAAGGGTTTCAAAAACTTACCAAATCATCAAAGATATCCTTCTGGTGCACATGAATGGTGATTAAAGTTTCATATTTTGTGCGCTCCATTCTTGTCAGATTGTGTGTTGTCATGTCAATCAAATCATTTAAAAGTTCCAAAAACTTCTGATTTGTTGTGTGCATTACCTTTTCCACATAGCAAGAACAGCCATATTAATACAAGCATGATTTGTTCTTCCAGTGTTTAGAATAAAAAATAAAAAACATCTGCAAACATATGGGCCCATGACATCTATGTATCTGACATCTGCTTTGTATTTATTAGGCTTGGAATCCTAAATTTGGATTTGCAGGCTGCCCTCCATGCATGCATTCTTAGCCCAACAGAGTACAATAAGGTTATATCTAGGTGAACAGGTCACGTCATTAGATTTTATTCCAAGACTACTATACATTACATATTCAGCTGATTGCATCCCTGCATATTTTCAGAACCATCACTCTCTGGTTTTGGGTATTGCACATTAGCCCAAGCAGTATCTACTCATTAGGGGGAACAGGAACCTGGAGATCTATCACATCCTCTAACCAGAGGAGGCGGAAAATGTAGTGTAATTTTAGATGTCAATGCTAAAATAATTTCTTTTGTGGCACCAGATTCTGTTACAAAATTCCACAAAATACAACAGTGACTATACAATATTGACTTAGGTAAACAGCATGAGCCCCTGTCAGTGACGTTCCTGGTACACAACAAATTATAAAGTGCTGAGGTTTCAGAAAGGGCAGCTCATATCGACTCCTGTTCCAAACGTGTGAGAAAACAATCAAACTAGTTTTCCATAAATAAATGCAAAGCCTAAAACTCACACTGTTTGCTGAGAAAAAAAAATGCTAAAAACACTGCAAAACTAACAGAGAACTAAACAACCTCCCTGCCCCCCAAAAACACACACAGTTCATTCTAAGTAAATGAAAGCTTTGTACAATGCAGAAAATGTAGCACTAAGTGGTCTTCTCCATAGTCTAAAGTCTTTGTTTTCATTCAGTATCCAAGTACAGCATGGTACCATTCCCCTGCATTTACTTTCAAGGTAGGATGGTGTTACTAGTTCTTAGTCCAATCACGCTGTATAATCTTGATTAATGGTAATTTGCAACTCTTTAGTTCACATCCTCTCCTTCCTCCTTCATAGATTCAGTGTTAGTAATAACACCTTGGTGTTAACAGTATCTTCTCTACGTGTTTGAGATTAAACCAGCACCTTCTCAAATGGCTTCTATTCTTCTCTCCCTTTCCTAAAAAAAGAGCTCATCAGCTGAAGAATCTAATACACTCTGTTACAGTAGACCAATGCCCATGAAGCACAGTTATTTCCCCACATTTTGGGAGCTCTTATTTCTTTCCAAATTTGATTTTGGGAAAGTAATAGGATAAGATTCACTATATTCCCAAACTGAGAAATTGTCCCTTCCCAAGATGACTGAGCTGACAGAACAATAGAAAAAATACAGGATTAGGAACAATTCTAAAGCACATGCTGGGGGATGGTGAAGAGATGTGACCTCTTAACACATTTTTTATCATTCTCTTTTCCTGTTAGTTTATTTGTTATTCTGGTTACTTAACTAGTATTTTGTGCTTTTTCCTACACATTACTTTTAACTTTTCACAATATGCGCTGTTCCAAACAATGCTTTTAATTAATCCCCAAAGATTCATTAAATACCACCTTTTTGTCTGTTTTGGTACTGTTCAGTGCTTTCTCTGCATCTCTGGTCCAGATCATTTGAATTCCCAGAAGTCCTATTTGTGCAGGAAACATTGCCTGAAAGTCATACAGCTTAAATCCTGAATCGCTAATGGCCATTGATGCCTCTCTAATGATGGTGTGGATTGTTTTCCTAATCCCATTCAGCAGCTGACCTAACCAGAATTCCACATTTCCCTGAAATAAACAAGAAAGTACTTTTAAAGAATTAGTTCATTAATAATTCACAAGGAGAAAAAGCCCTACGCAACTTTTTTCTCAGTCCTTCATACTCCCATTTCCCTCTTTGTTATTCTCTAATCTTTAAAAGATTCCTCTCTTCCTTCTGCTCCACTGCCCTTCCAGAGATATGTGATGGATTTGGCACTTCACATCAGTACTGCTGAAAAAACAAGTAAAGTAATCGTTACAGAATGACACAAATGTCCTGTCCTTTCTGGCCTTTGCTCTTGCTGTTCGCATTAGAAGGTTTTCATTCAGGTAGTCAAATAATAGCATGATGCGATACTGTTGGTCTCTAAAACATAAATCTACTTTAAATCAAGTAATGAAAAACTGCAATATATACTTCCATTACCTGAGCTAAAACTGGTTCAATAATATTGACCTGTTCTCCTTCTTGAGATTCAAACAATAAAATCTGGTCGTAGTTTTTTTCATGAAATCCCACTCGGTTAACATTGTCAAACAAACTTAATAAATGTGCCTACAATAGAATCAGAAAAAAAAAAAAAACCTCTGTAAACTGATCTGATATGGCATTCTTACTTTGCCTTTAAATCCTGTATTAGAAGATTCTATAAATCTTTCCATAAGTGAAAAAAATTATCTCAACTAAATAACGAAATCCTCCATGTTCCTCACTTACTGATACTGATCGTAAGAACAGTATTGCCTTATTACTTATACCTGAATAGTGTGGGAATCAGATGCTTGACCAAGGATTTCCAGAAGAGCAGGGTCAGATACAAAAAAAAATCTTGGAAATATTAACCGTTTTTTTTCCAAATACCCAGTCAGTGATTTCTGACAGATTTCCAATTGTTCCAGCAAATGTGGTAATAGTTGTGCCAAAGTCTCATCTCCAACACAGCACTGCACGATGTTTGATGTTTCATGGGCTCTCTGCATAATTCTCTGCCATGATTTATCAATGTTTTGAAATCTTCTGGCTTCCTGGAGTAGATGAAAAATGCATTAGCTCTTCCTCATGTTTGTCAAATTCTAAAAATTAAAGAATTCCATGAGACAAGGTAACAGTTTAATATTTCTTTTGCTGTCCAAGTCTTCTTTGCAGGACTAATGTATGAATATTTAGAGGCATGCTCATAATGATCAGTGCTTATAATGACCAGAGTTCAAATTGCAAGAGAAAGAGTCCAATGGGACAGCTCCAGAAATTTCTTTTACTTCATGTTAGGCACCAAAATTGTCCATATAGAAGGATTCCAAGACACACCAGAAAATTCAAACAGAAGCCTTCTCAGAAATTACAGTCTTCCTATAGCAATACACAATGTCATGTAATGGCTGCTCCACACAGGTTATGAGGAGTAAGTTGTTAGTAGTAATACTTGACAAACAAAAACAGTATAGTCTAAAGCTGCCGCACGTGTAAGGTATTGTAGGTGAAGGGAGACAAATTCTTCCCAATACTGGGAGCTGGAGAATAAATCTTTTTCTACACTGGGTATACTGACTTTAAAAATGCTTTCTTCACCTACAACAAATGAAATGTTAATGGGGTGATAATTATCTGAGAACTAGAAGAGTTCTCAAGAGACCATCCAAAGCCATTTGCCTGTCACAAGACAGGATCATATCCATGCCACTCTTGAAAAACATCTGTCTGTCTTATGTTTAAAGATGCTCAATGCTGGAGATTCAGAAGCCTCTCCAAGCAATCTTCACTACTGGTGACTCTGTTTCAATATCCAAGCTTAATCTTTCTTGTGTGTACACCAACTACTTCTCATCATACTCATAGATACAGAGGACACATTGTTTTCTTCCTGTTGAGAACAACATTTATGTTTTTTTAAAACTTATCATGTCTTCTCTTCAGTTTTTCCTCTCCTTCAAGCCAAACAAGCCTAGTTTGTTGAATCTTCTCTTGTGCGTCATCCTTCATGGATAGTTCCTCATTCTTATCACTCTCTTCTATGCTCTCTCAAATTTGTCTGTGCGTTTCTTTGGCCAAAACCAGGTGCAATATTCTAGTTATAGGTTATTGCTGTTTATGCATTCCACTTTTCGGCCTGCATTTTACACACCAGCAATCTAAAACTCATTTTCTTACAGTACAATGAATGACAGTGTCAAAAGCCTATCAAGATATATAGCAACTACTGTTTTTCCTCTATCCGCAAAGCTTGTTACCCACCCTAAAAATAAATTAGAATAATAGAATCATAGAATCATAGAATGGTTTGGGTTGGAAGGGACCTCTAAAGGTCATCTAGTCCACCCCCCCTGCCATGGGCAGGGACATCTTCAACTAGATCAGGTTGCTCAGAGCCCCGTCCAACCTGACCTTGAACGTTTCCAGGGATGGGGCATCCACCACCGCTCTGGGCAGCCTGTTCCAGTGTTTCACCACCCTCAGCATAAAAAATTTCTTCCTTATATCTAGTCTAAATCTACCCCCCTTTACTTTAAAACCATTACCCCTTGTCCTGTTGCAACAGGCCCTGCTAAAAAGTTTGTCCCTGTCTTTCTTATAAGCCCCCTTGAAGTACTGATAGGCTGCAATAAGGTCTCCCCAGAGCCTTCTCTTCTCCAGGCTGAACAATCCCAACTCTCAGCCTTTCTTCATAGGAGAGGTGTTCCATCCCCCCAGTCATTTTCATGGCCCTCTTCTGGACCCGCTCCAACAGGCCCGTGTCTTTCTTGTACTGGGGACTCGAGAGCTGGACACAGTTCTCCAGGTGGGGTCTCACCAGAGCAGAGTAGAGGCGCAGAACCACATCCCTCGACCT
>NW_008824908.1:3287985-3299638 GCF_000699105.1 Pygoscelis adeliae | reverse complement strand
CTCGGTCTTCCTGGTCAGGTGGCCTGTAGCAGACCCCCACCGTAATGTCACCTGTCCCTGCCCTCCCTTTAATCCTGACCCATAAGCTCTCAGTCAGCTCCTCATCCATCCTCAGGCGGAGCTCCATGCACTCCAGCTGGTCATTGACACAGAGGGTGACACCCCCTCCTTGTCTCCCCTGCCTGTCCTTCCTAAAGAGCCTGTATCCCTCCATCCCAACATTCCAATCATAGGAGCCATCCCACCACGTCTCCGTGATGCCAATAAGATCGTAGCCCTGCAGGCATGGACACATCTCTAACTCCTCTTGTTCAAATTAGATTTTTTTGACAGGTTTTGGTCCTAACAAATCCACACTGACTGTTACTCATCTCCTTGTTAACTTCCAGATGCTTACAGACAGTTATTTGTTGCAGTATTCATCCAGGAATTGCAATTAAGCCCACTCATAGCATGGACACATCTCTAACTCCTCTTGTTCAAATTAGATTTTTTTGACAGGTTTTGGTCCTAACAAATCCACACTGACTGTTACTCATCTCCTTGTTAACTTCCAGATGCTTACAGACAGTTATTTGTTGCAGTATTCATCCAGGAATTGCAATTAAGCCCACTCATCTATCATTACTCCTCCACCAAGCTGTTCTTTCTCCTCCTTCTTTAAAGATAGTCACCACATTTGCTTTTTTTCCAGAACACTGGTTCATGTATCATCCTTGTAAGAAGTAGCTTTAGCAGTTATCAAATGCCTCAGCTATGCTGCGGCATTTGTTCATCTGCAAAAACTGCTTATTAATTCTCTAATAAACTTTAACAATATAAACATCTCATGAACTAAAAAAAACATATTGTTATCTTAAATAACAGTTAAGATATTAAGTTAATATATAACTTACAAAAATTAATGTTAGTTTTGGAAATTGTAAGCCTTTAATTATAAAAGATGTGGCCTAAAATAAATTCATATTTAATTATTTCCCAATAATCATAGTTTTGCTAAGTCACAGCACTGGTTGATCCAGTGCTACTGAACTGTGGTGTGTTAGAACTATATGAAAACCTCTCATTAGGAGACGCAACAGAGAGGATGACTTATTCTGGTATTTCTCTCCTGCCGGAAGTCAAATCATTCCATAACTCTTTTGCAGCTGCTATCATGAAAGGTCATCATTGCTTTTTGAAGAGGTTGCTATAGTTCACACAGATTAGTACACATGCAGCTGCCCAAGTCTTGCAGCATCTCTCTCTGGGACTTAGTTATACTGAGACCTAGCAAGTACAGAATTCATACAGAAAATCTGTCATTCTATTATTACATAACTTAGAGCCTATAAACATGTGTGCACAGGAAGAAAGTGATGTTGGCATATATAGGAGAAATGATACATCAGTTTTGTATCATTAAGTAGTCCTGAGCCCTGTGCTATCTTATGATTCACTAATACTGCAAGCTGACGGGAACATTTGAGCCTGAATTACAAACAATCCTGCTCCTGTAGGTTTGACGAAGTTCTAAGCAGTTCAACCAGACAGACTCCAGTTTGGCAAAACTTCTTCTGAACTGCCTATGCGCAGCCCACAAAACTTAAATGCATTACATGCGTTAGCAAGTAAACTATGCGATGTGGCTAATCTCTTGGTACAACATATTGCCATTAATATATTGTTATCACAAATCAACATACTTGAGGTAGTTGTTTTGCAATGTCTCCACCAACAAACACAGCTTCAAGGTAAATCCAGAGGTTTTGTACAGTAATCCAGTTTTCAATTATCTCTGCAGTATTGGTCAACTTCTGAACCCACTGTTGTATAGTGGGCTTAAACGGTGCATTATACCTGTATGAACATGAGTTAAAGGGAAAAAGAACCTAAGATGATTATTGTTTACTTTTGGGTTTGATTAGATTTACGCAATATGTGCATTTATTAAGTTTTGTACCTGTTGCTCATGAGCGACCCCAGTATCATGAGGCTGTCTTCCACCAAAGCTATTTTCTCCAATATATCCGATCCTTTCAGAAGGAGTTCTCCTCGAGTTTTGAATTGGCCAAAACTGAAAGTATGCGTACTCCATTCACTGATGACATGCTTCAATTTTGCTTCAATATCCTTTTCTTTAACAGCACTGATGCAGATATCCTGTGTAAAATTAAACTAGTAAATGACATTCCTCTAAGGCTAATATAATGCACACTTGTAAAGACAATTAAAATTCACTGGCCAGATCCAGACTTCAGTGTAAGTTCTAGCTAATGAAAATATACATTGAAACACCTCAACATTATTGTATTACAAACTAGATTATATTATAGTACTAGTTGTAACTGGAACCTTTTATGGGCTATACTCCATCTTCACTAGTACTAGCACCTTACACTTTTGAAAATTCACTGACTCAGTGAATCTGCAGGCAGAATTTGTATTAAATGTATTAAAATTTGAAGTCAAATATACCTACTGGGGGGGTTAAGGAAAATACACATTACCAATCAAAACCAATAAACAGTCCAAGAATAGAGTGTACGTGGACAACATGACTGCCTGCTACTTGTTGAAGACAGCAAGGACAGGACTGTCATAAAATTGGTTATTGCAACAGAGAGAAAAGGAGCAGCTACTCAGATTGGACCCCAAATTCAGGTTCAGGAGTATATCAGATTCCATCACAGATTTAAAGTCTTTCCTTGAGTGTAAGGCTATCACTCTGAACCTTTCATACAGCTTAAATTCTTGTCTGGAAATTGGGTACAGCAGAGGTTTTGATTTCATGTTTTTGTCTTAGAAGTGTTCCTTTGTGGAACAAGACAAATCAGGTCACTACTATGGAGGGACCACAGATTTAGCTAAGTGACAACAGAACTGAAGTTAGAAACTGTTGGGGTTTTCCTTCTTTATTTTTAGCTATACCTTGTTATTGCAAAAGGTAACGAGCATAAAGCTAATGTACTTGCTAGATAACTACTGTCCCCAAAATGGAGGAGGCAATAGCTTGGTAGCTTGTGCACATTACATAAGCCTTCTCATCACTCTGTGCTCTTGTGAAGAGTCACTTTTGAAATACAAAAGAACCCCATTCTCCTTTAATCCTATATCCTCCACTTCTACTGTGTTCCAAGGATTTTGAGCACTTAACAGGATCAGACTTACATCAACTATTTTTTCTCTCTGATGAGACCTTTAAAAGGAAGAAAAACTTATAAGTAGGCAGACCCTAAACCAGAAGCATGACAGAATCACACTACTCTTAAAACAACAGAATTCCTTCTACGGAAGGATTAGTGTAATACCATCTATCCATTTAATCCTTCTCCAGAATAAAAAGGAAATGAACTAACCACCACTGCTAATACCAACTACCAAACTCCATTCTTCATAAGAATTCTCCAACTAAAGCCAAATTTTTTAACGCTACAAAGCTGACTAGAAACAGGATCCCAAAAGCACAGAGCCCCAGATCACAAGTTATTCATTGAAAACACACAGAAAAGTACATGTACCTCAATATCTTCTTTATATTTTAATAAAGAGGCATCCATTATGTTTTTCAAAGAGAAATTTTCAGAGTCAACATCAAAGTGATGCCCAGTTACGTGTGCAATTCTTTCCCAGTGTCGTGACATCATTGCCTAAAAAAGTCCATAGGAATTAGGGAAGATTTTTTTTAAATGTATTTTTTTTAGGACTAGAATGATCACATACTTTTGCACTGCATCTGTTAAACAAATGGAAGAGTCTTGGTTTCCATTCCATTGAAAGCATTAATAGTTCTTCTAATCACATTATGAAGTCTTTTGTTTTACTTCTCTGCAACTAAGCCTAACTACATTTTTGTCATAAATACAGCTGCTTTTATCTATAAAAAAAGAATAATGGAAAGCATCTTATAGTCATACAACAGTCTTCAATAGAGTTTTTCAAGTGAATCTCATCTCCAAATTATTATGCTGAACATACTTTGTTTGCCATCATTTCAAGCAAAGGACAGGTCTCTGTGAAGTCATCAATTTTTTTTTTTAGGTCTCGAAAAGCTTGCCATTCCTTCAACGCTTTCGGTAACTTATGGATTCTTTAAAAAGCACAAAAAAGAAGAAGTATTTTATTCTTAATAATCACAATCCACCATTTAATAGTACAACATATTCTCATTCTTCAACCAGTGGACCAGTAAATAAAATCCAGTTGCAAGCTGGCAACATAATATATAGCTGACTGTTTCTGACTGCAGGCATGAAACACTGCTAAAGGCAGTAAAAATCACACTAGAATGGTTTGGTTTCTGTTTCAGTTTGAATTAAAGGAGGTTAATTTCATGTGCAAACCCATGTCTAAACTTAAGCTTTTGCTGTGTTATTGTTTTATTAAAAATTTGAAAATTTACCTGATTTTGTAAAGGGGAAAAAGGATTAAACAACATATATTTTTTCAAGCAAAATAAAGCACATCCTACACCAAAACTGACCTGCTTGCAAACAGAAAAATACTTTTGTTTCAATCAAACATGTCCTATTTTACACCTAGTTTGTACAAAATATAATTAAAGAAAAATCTTTCTTTAGGCACAATTTCAAGATGGAAAAAAAAAGTAAAATTAAGAACCTCTTGTACTGTGAATTGTCACAGCTCCATTTGCTTCTAACAAGTCATGTCAATTTTCATCTTCCAAAGCTATGGACCAAAGACTGACAGCAATTCTCTTACAGCTCAATGGCAGGAATGAAAAGCTGCATAAAACCAACCCATAATGAAAAATTCCTTCAAAGAAATTCTCCATTTTTCACAGCTCAAAATCAGACAGATCTGTCACACAACGCTGGGGCACGTGTGAATTCTTCACTGCTTGCTGGTAAGAGGTAGATGAACATGTGCATACTGTCATGGCACTGCAATAATCTCTGTAGTCTTTCATCCTGAATCCAACAACAGATAGTATTAAACATGCTAGAGAAAAGCATCACAGAATGGAAAATCAGACTCTGCCACGTATGGATAAGGCTTTAAGAGGCAGTTCCTGGCTACTTCTATGCTGAGGCACAAGAAGTAATATTCTTAAAACTTTGTCTTAGGCTGGCAATTGGAAATGGGATCTCTTAGCTTGGTAATGAAAACTGCTAATTTTTTTGTACAGATACCTTTTTTCTTTCTCTTGGTCTCAGTAATATCTTCTAACAGGAAGTTCCATGAGTTACATACTATGTTAAAAAACTACTCTATTGATCAGATTTAAATCTCCTTCTTGAATTTACTGGATGTTCTCTTTACACTATATTACAGTAAAACATAAAGGGAAATTTCTCTCTAGCTGTTATTATAAACTTCTATAATGGTCTCTACCACATGCGTTTTCTCTAAACATTTATCCTTTTTTATCTCCTTTTAAATGGATTTATTGTCACCTAGAGTTATTTTTGTGATTCTTCTTTTCACAATTCTAGGTTTTCTACTACATTACTATTTTTAAAAGGGCTAGCAGAAAAAGAACATTACAGTAAAGAACTATGCATATCTTTACAATTATGCTAAAACACTAATTGCATTTCCAGTATTCCTGCTCCTTTCATAACACAGCATACCATCTTAGTTATTTCTGTGGGTACCCCCTGTACACTGTTTACATTTCTCCAGCTTCAAAGAGAATAGCTTGACGCAATAATGCTAGCAAGCCTGCCAAAGGAAGGATAGTACTGGGTTAGACTTCTACAAAAAAATATTTACTGCCTATTGGTGGTCACCTTGCTCCAAATATAGCTCAACACTTGAGAGGGAAAAAAAAGTCACACATGAAGTAAAAAGAGAAACACAAAACTTTCAAAACTGTTGTCATGCAATGGCTTCCTTCAGAGTTCCAGGAGAAGGAAGCATAAAGAGGGTCCAACCAACCTGTAAAATATAATTAACTATAGAAAAATGATTATGCATATTCCAGAATTCTACTGAAATGGTATCAAGACTTACAGATATTGTCCAAATGCAGAAGTATATAATTTTTGCATACATTCATTTTTACTATTATTATTTTTTTAAAACAAGGTTTTTTTCCAAATTAATGAATAGAAGACAGTTCACTCTTTTTTTTCCAGAAAAAGAAGAAAATCTTCACCTCACTCCTTCAGTGTGTACAGAAATGGACCCTGCTAAAATGGTGACACGCTCAAAATACCATATGACTAAAAAGCCTGAGCACAAGTAACTTTTCCTACGCTTTTCAAAGATTTGGGATGAGATGAAAAACACAGATTTGATCTCAATCTCTTGAACAATACCAAAATGTAAGTGAAGTCTCTCTCAGGTTACATTGGAAAATCCAAAATCAAAAGCTGATCAGAACTACTGGTGAAACAGAGAGATTCACACACTGGCTGTTCCAGAAGAGAGGCTCTGCAGAAGAGAAATCTGTTTATATTGAGTATGAACTTGTCTCAACAGAATTCACTGAGAAAGTGATAAGAGCCACTGTGTAAAGAGGTGAAGAAAATGTTTATACCAAGATAATAAGAAAGAAAACAGAGACAGTTCACATCTTTTTTCCAATAGATATGCACAGGATAAAAATATTGCACATTTATTTTCAAACTTTTGCATGTAATTTGGTTCTCATGTATATTCTGTAATTCCCATTAAGAGTAAAACATAGACTGGTACAGATTACTGCTCTAAAGGAATGGATGCACAGAATAATTAAGACCTGCATATAGACTCTCCACTTTTGCATGTAACAAAATGTCCCTTTTCTAGCAATTCTGTCCATACTCCAGTGCCAGGAATCAGAATTCAAAGAAAGCTGGCAAAGGGGAAACAATCCAAATACTGTTTGTTCATGAGCCCCTGCCTCTGAGAAAAGTAACAAGCTGGGTCAGGGAAGTCTTGCAGACCCAGCCATGGCTGTTGAAAAACCGAAAGCGCATATTTACCAACACAGTAGAAAAATTCCTCTGACTTCAGCAAAGCATGGTTTCACCTAACAGTTATTTTGCATGCAATGTGGAAAACATTCTTCCTCTCAAACCTCATAAATAACCCCTCAGAATTTAGTGTGGCTACCTACCCTTGTTGAAATGACATATTTCAATCCATACAAATGCGCGGAAGTAGACAGTAATGTCAAAATTCTGTCTAACATCACGGACTAACAATTAATTAGCTGTAACTAAATCACTGAGAAGGTAATATATGAAGATCAGCTATGAAGGTGATTTAGACTTAAACCACCTCGCCACAGGTTTATGCACCTTACTCATTAAATAAGCTGCAACCTACCATGTCGGTATACCCCAACAAACCTAAAGTGACTCACAGACTGAGTTAAGTAAGGTCACACACTAGCTGCATATTGCACCACAGTCTGCAACTAGTGCAGCTGTGCTGAGCACCTGAGCAAGCCTGAGCTTGAAATAAACCGACAGAGTTTTGCCCCTCAGGGCAATTTTCACAAGATAATTAACACAGAAAGCTGAGAAATAAAAATTGTATGCACTTCAACAAATAATAACTTACCTCTTTTGAAAATCCAGAAGTTCATTGTTAATGTTTTCAATATTTAAATCATTCCAAAGCATTTCATTGTATCCATTGATATTAGCAGTAACTGAATTATAAAGACTGTAAAGTTTCTGAAGCAATGAAAGCTCACGTTTAATTCTGTGCAGTTCAGGATACTCTGTTTCAAATTTTAAAAGAAGAAATTTGTGAATGTTAATTAGGTACAACTGTACTCATGAACATAAAAATCCATGTATTTCTAAAATTGGTATTTAATAAATGTCTGAAACCAGACTTGTGGTCCTTTAGATAGTGTCCAGAAACTTTTCCCGTTACATTACATAAGAACATCAGATTTTGATGCACAGTCATTGTTTAGACTGCTGAGTTTTTTTATAAAAATTTTTCTATAACAGTAGATGTAATCTTATAAGGGAGGTGCTGCATCTATCTCTGTGAGGAAGATAATGTTGAAAAAGTAGCTGAAATGGCAAAGGAATGTACTATAGTTTTATACAAGAACTAAAATATCCCCCATCTCAATTTGCACTATTTACTTAAGAAGCAGAGGTTGGGGATGGGGGTGTGTGCTTTCAAAATAAAAATATAGAATATGTTACACAATAAAAGTATTTAAAATGGACCTCCTTAACTGAAACGTTTTGTTTAGTTTCCTTCATATCTTTGGGAACTCCTAGTTAAATATATCGTGATTATCGCATATGTCTTGACAGGAAAATATACTGAATTTAGTATGTGCAAATTAAAGTGCCTTTCATACATTCTGCTGTAACTTTAATTCTCACCATGGTCTTCCAAACTTGAAGTGTTTCTGACTAGGAGGCATAAGGATATTACAGATCAGTTGCACAGCCCAAGGGAATTCATTAGATATCCGGAGCAGGGACAACTTGAGTACTTCGGCAACATGTTTCCCAAATTTGGACATGGAATAATACAGACGGAAGATGCACTTAGCTCTGAACAGAAAAAGCAGCTGGACCCTGAGATACACGGAACAGTGCAGTATTTTTCCACCTGATGTTTATGTATGTGCAGACTGAGAGCCAGTTTCACACAGCAGCTTTTCATAGGAAAGACAATAATAATTTACTGCAAGGAATTTTTCTACAATGAATCCAGCACTGAATGTATTTAGCAGGGCTCACAAGAAAAAATTAATAGCCTAGGACCAGGTATCCATATACCCTGAGAAACTACCTGTGATAGGAAGACCAAATAATTCTTCCCCACCAGAAAGAGAGATATAATTCCTCCACAGATCATCAAATTTGGCTTGAAAGATCTGTAATCTGTCACTTGCTTCATGGGGAGGAACATTCTCCTCACTGGGGCCCCTGTAAAATACAAAACAAATTCAGTGCAAATATCAACCATACAGGCTTCACAAAGAAGCACAACAGAACCCAGACCTTACCTACTGAAGAGTATTTAATATTTTCTAACATTTTTTCTAGACATTTTCACAAAAGATACTAAAAGACAAAATGCAAAGTATATTCAGCGTCCCAACATTACGTATTGAGTATTCCCTGAAAGAAATCCCAATTTATTTTCTAATAATAAAATTCATCTGGGTTACCATACATACTACAAACAGCTAAAAAGATCTACAAATGTTTTGTCTTTGTTATTTTCCATTTTTTTCTTCTATAAAATACGTTTTAATGATTATTTTCATTTATATTCTTAAAAAGGGAAAGACAGCAGGTATATAATTCAGGGGTAAAAACTGTGGTAGCTGGTACTAGAACCATACACTCAGAAAAATAACAGAAAAAATATGATTTTGCCCTAATGAGTACGTCTCTGCTGGAGGACTGGGCATAATCCCCAGCTCTCACGCCTGGGACCACTTCTTGGCTACATCATAATATTTTGGGATGAAAACTGTAAGCATGCCATCTTCTGTTGTGCCATCATTATTTCTAGAAAGAAATACAGGCACATGGGCATCAGAGAGCAATGCAGGCTGGCTGCTTGGCGAGGAAAATGGAACCAGAAGATGAAAGCAGTAATATGGTCAGCAGAGACCTGGTCCTATAGTACCTGAGCAAGGAGAGCAGGGCAGGGCTGGGGGAGGTAGTTGGGTTCAAATGAGAGTCCAGATCTTTAGACAAGTCCACAATAATTACACAGGATCAAGGTCGAGCAGGGAAAGTGAGTCAGCAAGTCAGGGTCAGGAGCATGTCTAATGAAGGTAACCAGGATCAGACACAGTCCAGTGGTTACCATGCTGTTCTGAGGTCAGGCTGAGAAATGAGTCTGTGCATTGGGATCCAGGTTCAGCTCAGTAGGGTCCACGGCCAGGCACAGGCATGGCTGCGACAGAGCTGGAGCTGTAGGTCAGAGGGCCAAGCAGTGAAGTCTTGGCTTAAAAGCAAACCCCACAAGAAGGAGTGTCAGTCTTCCTGGATGCCTCCCAGCAGAGCTGCGTGGGAGTGCTCTGTCACCAAAGGAAGGGTGAAACCCTCAGATGCACTAGGTCTAAGTTGGCCCTGAGCCCAGGCAGCTAAACCTCCAGGAGGGGGGATGCTCTCAGGGTCCCTACAACTGGTAGCAGCCAGAGTGTTTCCATGAACTCCTCTGGACAACTCTGAGGGCAGAACTGCAGGCAGCACTATGCATGCATCCACATTAGCAACTTGGTGCTCTGGCAGGTTGCTTTTAGGTGCAAATTCACCTTGTGTCTCTAACTGGAGTCTTGAAGCTTGCACTCAAATGCACTGATAGTGTGTCTTCAAGAAGTTTCACTCCTGGTGAAGCCAAGGTTGAAACCAAACATCCGGATACTATTTGGACCACCCTGCTTGTAACACCCATGCAAAAGCACCTGCCCTAGGAGAAGAGTATATATTCTCCAAGGCCCTCCAGGAGTGTGTGCTCTACGCATGCACAGAATTCTGTTCGTAATAGCAAGGCAGTCTGCAGAGGCTGTACATAAAGCTGCTTCACACTGCCCATGGGCTTATAGGTGTGCAGTGCATGCCTAGGGTATATAGGTGCTGACATGAACTTCATTGCCAAAAAACACACACTGTGCATGTATTGTCCTAGAACCATACGGACCACAGGAAACCAAAGTCTGGACTTTCCTTCATCGTTGCTAATGTAGAAGTGTCCAACGAAGCACACATACCCCACAATTTAAATTAAAAAAAGCCAAAGTAAGCTTAGAAGTAAGACTGAGTAAGACTCAGTGAACTTAGAAACACCAAGAACAGGAATCTCCACTCACATCCAAGGCACTATTTATATACTTAATATTAAATATCTGCTTAAGTGCTTTGTTGAGTTTAGAACCCAAAAAAACTTTAAATTTGGATCTGGATTGAGAATTTGATTTTTTTTCCCCCCAACCTATTAACTCTTCTGGAATTTCACCGACTCCAGCACTGGAATTATGGGAATGAATCTGTGACAGTAAGAGTATCTCCCCATCTTATATTATTCTGAAATTAGGCTTTTTTATGAGCTGTCATATGTACATTGAGGCTGTGCTGTGATTATTTTCTGAAGCCCTTTCGATACACCATTTTTGAACAATCACTAATGAAGCATAACTGAGTTGCACCACAGGTCACCTACTTTTCATTATAATCTTTGTAAAATTCTGCAGTATCAATCTGGAATTTTTGAACACCACTCAGTAAATCTGTTTTCATGTCTGGCTGTACCTTCAGCAGCAAGTCCTCAACCTGCAGCGCCTACATGCAGACAAAGAGGAAAAACAGGCATAAAAGAGGCAGGAGAAAAAGCAGAGTTTTAAGTAAGAAAATAGTTTTGTTCTAGCATTTCAACATTAAAAAGGCTGACAATAACTTTGCTATATACATAATTTGAGAAATAATACAGCTATGATACCTGTGTGTTTAAGTTCTTCCAGGCATAAGCCAATCCATCAACTCTTTCTGTATTTCCATCTTGAAAGAGCAGATTGTATTTATGAAGCACAGAATAAGATTCTTCTACAGGTCCAACTGTCATGTCAATTTTAATCTCATTCTCTCGAATTTCCTTTAGTGCTTCCATTGCTCCCCGTACATCATCAAGGTCATGGATAGGTCTGCTTAATCTCTTGCTAACATTTTCAATGAATGAATAAATTTCATCCATGTCTGTGGCAGACTTTTTATTCAAAGCTAATCCAAAT
>NW_008824908.1:3248339-3287941 GCF_000699105.1 Pygoscelis adeliae | reverse complement strand
GCTATTTTCAACGATTCTGTTGCAATATCCACTGATTCCAGCACACAGTGATTTGGCAGTTCTCTGATTTGCATTTCTAATTGCTAAGACAAACACAAGTGTTCAGCTTTTAATTTCACCACAATTTCTCTGAATAGTTCATTTTTATTAAAGATAAAATACTTACAGAAAAGTATCTGATTTGAGTTTGGAATTCAGCCATTGTTGGTTTAGTATCTGTAAATTCCCTCACTTTTTCCTCTGGATCCTATATAAAAGAAGTTTAATTTAATTATTATTTAGTATTGGTATTACAGTAACCTACGGGGGACCCAGCTGCCTGATCTACTGTGCAAACACAAAGGATCCCTCTCTAACAGAGCTTAATAAAGAAGCATCAAGATCAAATTATTTCACTTGAACTGCTTTTCCTGACTCTTACTCCTTGTACAGTACTCTTTAAAGCACTTGAAATCTATCTGTAACTTATAAACTGACACAGATCAGGATATCCCTTATCCATCCAAATATTACTATAAAATTTACAATGTAGCTGCTAAAACTTTGCTGGAAATATTTCCTTCCCAGTCTTCCTTCTGTCTGCAAACCCCCAAAAGCAGCTCACGTCCTCTAACAGGTCTTTAAATGGTAGTGATTGTACTCAGTCATCTTCACTCTTCCTGAAACAGTATATTTAACTGCAGTTTCTAGCTACAAATGGACTGGCCGTTTGGAGCAAACACAGTTTGGCAGGGAAGGATGGATCTAAGGGAAGAGGGGGCATTTAGCTCGTTGAACCTTGTTTAAAGGGAACAGCGCACTGAGCATCCTTCCTTTTCATAAGGTAGGCCAGTCTCTGCAGAGGTGAGAACTTCAGTGTCACCAGCTCAATAAATGTGTTAGATTCTCAGTTCAATTACAGACAAATGATCTTTGCCCAGCTCAATGATGTTCATCTACAGTCTGCACTGTGAGGTCCCTGAGAAGCTGCTACGGCTTCTTTGGCCAATAATGAGTTACCAGTGACAGTTCCCAGTGGTCCTACAGAAATTATAAAGATGGGGGAAACAGTGCCAAATCCTAAGGAATTTTAAGGTTAAGGAGGCAGATTCATTGACTATTTTAGAAGATCTAAGTAAAAAGGAAACATTATCATGCTACTGCATCATCCAATCTGATTGTGCCTTGTCTGGGTGAAAAGACATACCATCAATATGTGATTAGCTCAAACAATACCTCCAAGAACTGAGGTAATTAAGCATTAAGATTTGGAAACCCAGAAGCCATGAAGAGGTGAAAATCCCCTGCCTTAGCCTGAACTCTAACTGCAGAACAGCAGAAGAGTCAGCTGTGAGAACGTGGTCACCTATGAGTTGGTTTAGGAAGGGGAAGTTAAAAATAGTGAGCAGTTACAAAGATAAGATTACTCCTGTTTTGATTGCTTGTTTCTCAGCCTGACTAAAGCACCTTTGATAGGTATGTTATATAATATATATAATATATATTATATAATATATAAAATATATATATTTATTATAATATTCAGGAACAGCTTTGTAGGCTGCAATTTCTCAGATTCTGCTAAATGATTCTTTTTATAACCTATGCAGACAAGATGCTGTGGGAAAGATGCATCAGCATATGAGATCATAAGCTTGTTCATGCTCCCAACATACCTTTTTGTTCTTCTGCTTTCTTCCTTAGATGGTTTAATTGGTAAAGAATGACAAGTTCTGGTCAACACAAGAGGAGACAGAGGAGGTACTATTGGTATATGGATTCTACTATGAAACCAACGCTTCCTACTGAGCACACAGTCTCCTTATGCAACCCAAACCAGTTTATTTAGAAGATTTCACAATACAGCAACATATTTTATTAAATATGTATCTAACCTTGTTCCAGATGCCTGAAAATTCCGAAAAGCTGCTCAGAAGATCCAATGCTTCCGTTTTGAGAGATAAAATAATTGTATTTAGTTGGATCACCACTTTGTTTACATCCTTATGCTCGATGATCTGTTTATCTAAAGGTTTCAGTGCCACCATCCTGGTGAGTTTGCTCTCATCACCTAGCTCTACAGCAACAGCTTGTTCAATCTGGTATAAATTAAACAAGAAAAAACTTATGTCCATATTTTTTTACATTATAGAATGCCCAATAATGCACACACAATAAGTGCTTCTAAGAACAGATAGAAAGTGCTCATCCACAAGGAGACCTCCTGTTCTTAGCTTGGATTTTTACAGAACTGTAGCTCTAGTGTTAAAGCTGATTTTATAAAAAATTGCCACGTGGAGCTCTCTATTAATCCTCTCTGATATCTGTCAAATATGCATCGTATACAAGTACAACTGTGCTGTTTCCTGCTCCTACGCAACTTCTCAGGTCTTCCTGCTTTCTTTAGCATAGAATTACAATCGATACCCATCGTTGGCCAAAAAAGGCCCTGTAGGCGGTAGGGGATTGGCTGCTTGGAAATAAGCAAACAACTCTGCTTGAGGAAACTGAATTCAACCCACTCTCTCCTGGTTTATTGTTTTTATTATTTATTTGCAGGACTTGAATGTTTTTTTTCATTGAAATGAGCTGTCTGTTTTTCATGTCAGATTGACCAAATAGGAAGATATTTTTACCAAGACACTTTTCAGCACCGATCTACATAGATCTCTATTTCATTACCAGAGGAAAGAATTAAGGCATTACTGTGCATTTCTGTACTTCAACAAATTTCAGTTTCTATCCATACCTCAGACCTCCCCAAGGTTTTAAGTGCTCATTTAAATGCCAGTTAAAATATTTATATTGTATTTACTGTAGCATTATAGGTGCTGTCTGCAGCCTGAAAGTTTAACTTAAAATACAGTTTTTGCCTGGGAAGACTAATAATAATTTATACTCAGCTAGTAGTACCCATGGATAATGTTAGTTTTCACACATTATATACACTATCATCATCATACTTGAACAGTATATTTAAGAGATTTTTTTAAAGCAAATTTTGATTTTATTACTAGAAACCACCAAATATAAAATTTATGAACTCTTATGTTCAATTACTTGGTATAGAGATCAAAAACTAGGCTTTCACTTAACAGTAAGATCCACCAGATTACAAGTCAAAGTATTGGTACAGAATATATTCTTATGAGATTAAGAAATGTTAACCAAAATACTAACATATTAAAATAATCAAAATAAAACACTCACCTGCTGCTGTTTATGATGTAGGTAAGCAAATTTCCACAGGGGGATATCTTTGGCCATCAATAATATAATATTTACTGCTCTGTTTACAGCACTCTGAAAATAGCAAAACATTTACCTTGAGCACACAGAGAGATTACAACAAATTGGGGGGGGGGGGGGGGGGGGGGGGGGGGGGGGGGGGGGGGGGGGGGGGGGGGGGGGGGGGGGGGGGGGGGGGGGGGGGGGGGGGGGGGGGGGGGGGGGGGGGGGGGGGGGGGGGGGGGGGGGGGGGGGGGGGGGGGGGGGGGGGGGGGGGGGGGGGGGGGGGGGGGGGGGGGGGGGGGGGGGGGGGGGGGGGGGGGGGGGGGGGGGGGGGGGGGGGGGGGGGGGGGGGGGGGGGGGGGGGGGGGGGGGGGGGGGGGGGGGGGGGGGGGGGGGGGGGGGGGGGGGGGGGGGGGGGGGGGGGGGGGGGGGGGGGGGGGGGGGGGGGGGGGGGGGGGGGGGGGGGGGGGGGGGGGGGGGGGGGGGGGGGGGGGGGGGGGGGGGGGGGGGGGGGGGGGGGGGGGGGGGGGGGGGGGGGGGGGGGGGGGGGGGGGGGGGGGGGGGGGGGGGGGGGGGGGGGGGGGGGGGGGGGGGGGGGGGGGGGGGGGGGGGGGGGGGGGGGGGGGGGGGGGGGGGGGGGGGGGGGGGGGGGGGGGGGGGGGGGGGGGGGGGGGGGGGGGGGGGGGGGGGGGGGGGGGGGGGGGGGGGGGGGGGGGGGGGGGGGGGGGGGGGGGGGGGGGGGGGGGGGGGGGGGGGGGGGGGGGGGGGGGGGGGGGGGGGGGGGGGGGGGGGGGGGGGGGGGGGGGGGGGGGGGGGGGGGGGGGGGGGGGGAGGGATCCTCCAAACAATACCAAAATGGAAAAATTATATGTCTATCTTTACAGGAAATATTCTAATAAGCATGAAGTAGATCACCCAAAATACATTTTGTAAGGGGAAAAAGTACTCCATAAAGCTTTATCACAGTCCTTCTATGTTCATGTGGTTTTCAAACAAGAACATAAGAGACCTTTATGAGCAGTAATCATTAATTACTGGGGATCATAACTTAATTATAGTACTATTTCCCCTTAAACTGGTTATAAACTTAGTTATTTATTATTAATAATAATAGTTTTCACATCCACATCAGAATGCCTGAACACATTTGTCTGAATTTGTGATGGTATATTCTATCATCTATACAGGCAGCTATGTAAGTTATTACATAACTTCTTCCATCTATGGTATTTTAAAATTACACTTTGTGGTCTGATTTCTTACTGACACCACCATGAAGGCTGCAAATGAAATCTGAGAAAGAATTCAACTACCAATTTTGACAGTGACAATGCTAAATGAAAAGCCTACAAATCAACACCATGAACAACTACTGCTTTGTGAATTATTTCAGACATCATAGGAGATCATAAGTATGTGTGTAAGAATTTTGCTGAATTAGTATAAGTTTAAATGAGTGTTCAATTTTTTTTCACAGTTTAGGGCCTCGGGCGTGTAATATTTTTCTTTACATTTCACTACTGCAGAATGCTGATTTATGAATGATACTTAAAACTGATAACATCGTTTTATATTCTGGAAGAGTTTAAGGAGACCAGGAAGTCAAATCAGGCTGTATCAATGGCATTCATTTTTATTTTTGCATCCACTTTGAAATGTTTGCCTCTAAGTAGAGGTTTGTGAACCTGAGTTACTGAGCTTTTAGGCAAACAGTTCCTTCTACTGGCCTGCATAACAAACCTTATCAGTGGCTTCATGACCTTAGCACCAAGTGATGTCATGAACTCGTGACTTTTGATCTTTTTTTCCCTTTCTTCTAGTTCTTATACCAAATTAAATTTGCACGCATTGTTTTAAAACAATGCATTTATAAATGTTTTACCATAAATGACTGAGATGTGCAATTATTTCGTTACCTGAATATCTTCAAGACTTGGTCTCAAGACAACATTTGGAATAGCCAGTTGAATTTCAGCTTTGAACAAAGGAACCCTCTGTGCCTCTACAAACTTGGTCATCTGATACCTAGAGTCACCAACACGCAATCGATGTCTTAAGGACTCTAAAGAAATCTTCGTGCCTAAATAAATATAATATTTAAGTGAGTTTTTTTTTTTTTACCACAATAAGCGTGGGAAAAAAATCTTAAAGTGATATTAAAAAATTAAACATCTGAAAAAGACAGACTCACATCTGACTAAAGAATCAGTATTCTTCTGACAAAGCTGTCCCATCAGATTATAGTAACTACAGGACAGGCATTCTTGGCAGCGTGTTTTCTGTTTCACGTCGAGATGTATACAGGAGTATGAATCCTGAAGAGTTAAAAGGAAATTCTTAGGAAAATAACTATATTATCCAGCATGTAAGTGAAATATCGAGTATCTGACTACATTATAAAAGGTTACTTTTTACACTGTAGAGGTCTTACCTCCAGAGTTCTTCCGGCATCTGCTTTCAGCCTGTGCTTAAGAATATCTACCAGTTCACACACAGAGCATTCCACTTGCTGACTCTGTCTACAAAAACAACCTTACAGTCACCCACAGGGAATCAAGCATAAGGAATACCCTTTGTTATTTTCCAGGCACACACCCCAAGTCCTACTGCACTGTGAAGAACTGTATGTGCAGGGAAATACCCTTAGACTTTTCAGTTTGTTCCTATTGCTTGGGCATACAGAGAATGTAAGACATTAAGACATGCAGACTATCAAGAAACCCATTTGTCAGACTCTGTTGTATCTGATTCAACCGGACTTCATAATAATTAAAGACAAAAAAGTTATTTTCCAACTATAGTTCATAAAACAGGCTTATCATGATGCAGTAAGATAATCTGTGAAATCAGAATTAGTAAAATAAAAACAAAAAAATAAATAGAAGGTATCTTATTTTGCACAGTTAGCATAGACATCTTTTTGGAGAAGAACTGAACAACTATTCTGCTATAACCTGGAAAATAAGCATAGGCCAAAAAATTTGCAGCGCTGGGAGAATGGGTGGTCTTACATTAGCTAGCTAGCATTAAGAATCAAGCAATTAACATGGGGATGAGATTTCATCTATCTTCATTCATTCATATCTATCTTCATTTTTCTTGTTACTGATTAGAATGCCATAAGGAGAAAAATATGAAATGCTAAACACTACATATGCAATTTTACATCTGCTGTATTCAAGATACTTGGGAGTTTCTCTACTGCATCCTGAGACTATCATTTTGCTTTAGACTAGTACTCTGTTAAAATAGAATTTTAAAAGTAAACTCTCTATGCATAAAAAAGTAATACATAAATAATCCCTCCCAAATATGGCCTTGCAATTAGTAAACCTACTGAGACAGTTTGTGAGCAGTAGAGACAGCAAGCTTTTCTGTCTGTTCCAGGAAAGAAAGCACATCTATAGGTTCATCTTCTGGCAAAATTATCAGAGCAGTGTTCGACATATCCTCCAGAATTCTTTCAATTCTGCATTCCAGGGTATCAGCCGCTTCTTTGACTACATAGTCCAGCTCCCTCAGGGTACTATAGACATTCTCAATAACTAAGCAAGAAAAACAAAATGAAAACAAATCATGCAAAATACAGACCTCTTAAATCTTACCTCCCCTTCCCCTGCCCTCCAGGTATTACAATAAAATGAGGATTTAATGGCAATGAAATATGCAATTAAGGCCTGAAATAGAAACATGATGGACTTGCTCTACTTTGAAGTCTTTAAATGAAACCATTTTATAATAACTAGTACACTAGCCTTCAAAATATATCTTCTTTTTCTGTATTAAAGAACATCGTAATGAAAAAAAGCAACAAAATACAATGGAAAACAGAAAGGATACAACTGTACAAAAATTATTTTGGTCCTCCTACGTACATACACAGTGAAATCCAGTACTTTTATAATTGTAATCAACCTATAAATTCAATGGCTAAAATTCCCCCAGCCAAGATTACATACTGGTTAAACCGCTAGATATCTTCTTTCATGCATATGACCTAACTTACTTTGGAAAGAGGTAAACTGAGTGCTTTAACAGATGTGTTTATTAAAATGGGTTAAAACGACTGTTTCTGAATAGACTGGATAAATTCTTTCCCTGTCTTTCATAGTTTTCATTGCAAAGAAGAAAGAAATATGTCACCTGACACCCTTTGTCTTTGTATTTGTTATTACCAGACACTATCATTTGAATCACCAATGCTCTTTCTTACTGCATGTAGAAAGAAATCACTATGATATCTGAGACACAGCAGTGTGACAGTGGTGTCCAACTGCTGATGCTTTAAATGGAAAACATAATTTATTCCTATTAGGAAGTTAATGATGGAGCTTGTCTTTTTTATTGACTAAAATGGACAAATAATCTAACCAATTCCTTAAGGGTTTTTTTTAATATATAAATTAGATAGTCCTAAATCCATTTTTTTGCCTTGTCTCCTGTGTTTTAATCTAGAAGGCAACCATGGGCCCCCATACTTCTACATATTAGATGGAAATAAGGCACTTAGGACATTAAGCTCATGCATAGTGAATTCAGCACATTGCTGGCAGGTCAGAGATATTTTGTATACACTGAACCAATGGCTAATTTGTAAGTGTCCAACATGCATTCTGGGCACGTTAGACATTGCACGTCTTCAAAAAGATATGATGCATACACTCAAGAAAAGTATTCCTAGGTGTGATTCCATTTCAGCTGCAGCAGCAGGAAACAGGAGGTAGCCCAGATACTCTTGCCAAATAACCTCTATCTTGTCAAAAAAGGCCACCTTCCACCAGAGCAAATGCTGATCCAAAGAACCATTAAAACCTGAATTATAGCTGTTCAGATACTCAACACAGTGCAGAGAGTACCTAAATGAATAAAGAATATTGTAAAGACCTTCCTTACAATGCGTTACTAAACTATGCAAACCAAACACAAAAATTCATTTTAGAGCTATAAAACAAACATAAATACCCATTTGCCATTGGTTTTTTGTGCTCTGGTCAGGCAAAGGTCAAGTAAGGCTAAAAGGTGACCAGCCCTGCCTTAAGCACTGGTCAGAGCTCCGTGCACCAGTGCCACACAGCAGAGTCACAAATGAACAGCTGCACAAACCCATGCCCCATTTCACTTTCACATTTAGGCTGCATCTGTTCCTGTTTATCTTGCTGCTTTTCATTTTGAAGAAGAAAAGTGAAAGCCTAACATCAGTCTACCTCAACTGAAAACTGATTTACAAGCATGTTTTCCCCTCGTATAGATGGAGTGCTCTTCCTAAAACTAACAAGGAAATATTTGGCAGATACCACCTAACAGCATCAACAGTTCACCACTTCTTCTCCTACCACATACATTTATTGATGTTCAGAGAATTCCATGACAGCTGCATCAGGCCCGGAGTAAGGGCATCCTCAACTTGTCCTATGAAAGGTTTCATCAGTGGTTTCAGCATAACAGGAATCCCATTCAGATGCTCTTTGTAATATATCAACAGATTCTGGAGCCTGCAAGACATGGACATGTTTAGAATGTGCTTAATTCAGGTATTTGAAACATGCAGAAGTTTGGATACGTTTTCTGTTAATAAGATTTGCAAGTTCTGACCCCATGTTAAAAATAAGAACCCTTCCCAGCTCTTCCTAGCTCAAACTAAGCCTCTTTCTCCCCACTAACATCAGAACCAGACTGGGGAAATAAGTACCTCCAGCAAAATGACTGCGATCAAGTTAGAGAAACTTTCTTCCAAGAAAAATTAATTACAATTAAAAAAAACAGGAAATTGAAAACACGTTATTTTTGTTCCCTTCTTCCTATCTCACAAGACATGGTATGAAATGACACTGCTTATAAGAAAAGCAAGATCCAAACCACTTAGGACACCAAATCCCAAAGAAAAAGAGGCCAAATTCTGGATCAAGACTTACCAATATAGTTCCATGAAAATGGAGCTACACAATGAAGCTGCATAAACAAGAATTAGAAGCGAATGCAACTCAGAAGTCAAAGATACAAAATGGGTTCCTTATAAGAACTGCTGCAAAAAAAGTAATAGCTGTGTTCTGTGCCAGATTAAAAACATGACCCTAAACATCACTGTTACAAATGGTATACTGAGATAACCCATTCGCAATATATCCAGAACCATTTTTCCAGTGTTGCTTAAGCAAAAATCTAGTCTCTGAATATTCCTCCTTTGCTTGGAGAGTCAGTCTGAAGTCTTTTTTATAATAGAAAGTAAGTTTGTATATTTTTTTTATTGCAAACATTTTCTGTACTTTTTTGTTTCTCTTGGATGGCAAAAGTTGGGGCTGTTGCTTTTTAGAGGACTGTAGCACGTAGAGTTTGCCTTGCACATTAGAAGTTTTAGGTTAGTTTGTCCTAAAACACTCCAGAGATAATTAATGAAAAATGTTGTATTATAAGAGTGAAACACTGAAAGCTTTAACAATAGAAAAAGGGAGGAGGGGTTGAAAGCAAGTGTTTATGAAACTCTTTGAACTTTGTCCCTTTTTGTCCACTTCTATTTAAAAACTACCCAAAGGACACTCCTCACAAGGGATGACTTTTTTAAGACCTATCGTCCTTGCTTAGAGAGTTAGAGAATTAATAATCAGCATCCCTGAGAATGAAAAGAACTCTTCCAGCACAGAATTGTACTGTCACAAGAAGCAGAAAGAAATTATTTAAAATGAACAAAAGTTATTTCAGATATTCAACATGAGAGAGCATATTATAACTTAGGTGATGTATTACCTATACAAATGTTTGGGTTGTGCCTTAATCCAGTGGTAAATTCCAGCTTGTTTTTCTGACAGAAAAAAGCTTTTGATGTTAACTGTAATATTTTGGAGTGTAATCTCTATGTGTATAGATGCCTTAGCAGTACCTAGGAGCCCCACATACAGAGCAGCTGTTGCAGTATCAAAACAAAAGCATGTCGTCGTTTTCTAGTAATTAGGTATTTGTGGAGATAGGAACAACTCCTTGTTACCAATATTACTATGGAAATGCAGGGGAAAGCAATTTAATTTCAATTAAACTCCATCAAAGAGAAAAATTATAATAAATCAAAAGCATATGCAACAGACTCAAAGCTAGGAATTCCCATTTGCAGATGAGAATCAAATCCAAAACCTGTTCACTCACTCCATTTGATATCTTTTAATCTGTTCTTCATCTGCACACAAGCCAAGGGCAGCATCTGGAACTTCAAAATGCATTTTTTTCAGGTATTTTGTTTCATAAAGTACTTCCAGGACGACTGGATCCAAGTTTACAAGTAATTCCTTCATGTAGCAGTACAGGGGGAAAAAAAAAAATAGAAAATAAGGCAGTAGTTTGGTGGTTACATGTAGTATGATATAACTGGAACGTATAACAAGATGTAGATGACTAGAGAAGATCTTTAAAATGGATACTCATGTTTCTAAACAGATCTTCCTCCTCCTCTACAAATATCTGGATTTTCCAAAGTATTAATCAATATCTTACATTGATTTCAATTTCCTGTGACTCCTTCAGTGTGCCCTAACCACTTGGCTCCTGGGACTTCCTAAGTTTAATTCTAGTTCTGCAGCTACACTCTGTGGAAACTAATTTGCCTCTTCATCTCAGTTTCTCCATTGGTAGACTAGGGAGAAGTGTTGTGAAGGTTAATCTCTCTACACTTTTTGGGGCACTAAATGCTATTAAAGTGCTAAATAAATTTGAAAACTAGGTTTTAGTTGTCCATTAGGGAATCATTACTTCAAAAAATGCCACATTTTAACCATAATTTCTCTTCGCTACAGCAGAAAAAATAATCTGTGAAGTACGAATGGTAAGATTTTCTGTCTCAGCAAGCATTTTTGAAAGCAAATTAATGAATGATTGCAATGTACTCAACACAGTGATGTTGACCACTGCAGAAAAGACCATGATCTAATTAAAAATTCCTTCCTTGACTAAAATTTTGGTTAACATAGAAAATAAAACATGAAACAATATCTAAAAAGATGTAGATAAGTCAATAATAGACATGTATTTGCTGGGTACTGCCTCTTTTATGCCCTGAATGAGGCAGGAGCTTTATGAAGAAGAGGCATGATGAAGTCTGTACCATAAATATACACAAAAAGGAAAAAAAAATACCAATTCGAGTAGTCATTTTTTCAACCCTATTAAGATTATTTTAATGCTGTGCTTGTCTATCCATGGTATGATTAAAGTAGCATATGTAATACTAAACAATGCAATAGTAATACAAAGAATAAATCATATTTACCTTGGTTTCTGGGTGCCTGACAAGTAAGGAAGCACACAGAGCATTTCTAGCCTGGTCAGCAAACCTGCACCAGGCTCTATGATAAATAAGTTCAAATTCCAAAAGAACTGCAGCCATTTTATTGTAGCTCTTAACAACCTTTTTCATTTCCAGTGTCTGCAATTCAAGGAAAAAAAAAAAGGCAAACATCCTTTAAACAATTCAATGAGTCTAACATAGTAGAAATGCCCTCCACTAGGCTTTTCCTCACCACCATTAGAAAAACAAAACAAATAGAAAGCTTTAAGTTATGCTATTTTAGAGATAAGGTAAGACACAGAAACATAGAAATATATTTAGGAATTCAATTATTAAGAAGTATTTAATTGCTCTAAACAACATAACTTTTCCTGATTTTTCCTCCCAGTCTTGCCCATAAAACAAAGTCTATACTATGTCCTATACAAGGCACTGATGTCCCACTGAGAAAGCTATAAAATTATACTCTTTCATGAAGTGTGGCTAGTGTTTGAGATTAAATATCTCAGTCCTCTTCATTACAGAGCATAGCAGACAGAAGGCTCTAAGCTCAGGTACACGGCCAACAGTGCTATTATCAGGATTAACATGAGTCAAGCCCCAGAAGGGACAAAAGCACTGGCCTAAGACATCAGCTTAATGTCTCAAGGGAAGTAACTGTCCTGAGCTGCAGAATAATAATGCTGCAAAAAGGAATTCAAATCCTGGAGCAAACGTTAACACCTATCCTGTTGGATGAGCTTGAATACAAGTTGCTAGAAAAGTGAGCTTAAGAGTTTAAAAATAAATCATGTGTCTGTTAATAACATGCTTGAAAGCTTAGCATAAACCCTCCTCTGCTGATTTCCAACCTTCAAAAGCGTGGTTTTCTTTTTAAGGAATGTCATTGGATGGTCAATTTTTCTGTATAACTGCTGCGCCCACATAATCTTCCCTGTTACCTAAAACACAGAAGATATGAGGTTATATTTCCGTTAACTTAAAAACAGTCAGGAAGCAAAGTCATTTTTCTCTCTCATTTATTTCATTCTTACTGGTGGTATATTACGTGGTATAGGTGGATTTTCTTTTTGCTTCTGGTAGAGTTTTCGAACAAACTCTAGATCTTGGCTGTACTGCTGAAGGACAATGGTATACTTCTCATTAAGATCAATATGATTTTCTCCTATTTGTTCAAGTTTCATCAGAAGTCCCAGCATCTGTTCAGTCTAAAAAGGAGGATGGAGCATTTAGTTCAGGAGATGCTAATAGTTCAGAAAGTCACTGTTCATAAACTGTTTTTCTAATTTATAATATGTTATGCAAGTTTGCAAGTTGTTTCCTAAGAAACACAGAAAAGTCCATCCAGAAAAGTTAGTGAATTTTACTTCTGTATTGCGTCCCATTTAGAATATATTTACCATAGTATGAACCAAGAAACTGCTACCACTACAGTATACTGGAATATCTAATTTTTTTCTGACGCTCAAATCATCACTCTTTTTTTCTGCAAGCAGTTGTGATAGAACACCTATGCCTTTACTCATGCTTCATTAACATCTCATATCATGATCAGGGCCTGAACCAATGAACAGTATTGACATTAAGGTAACAGATGGCAAGGATTATTTCATTACTCCTGCCAGTCCAACAGGAATAACTTAGAAATGCAACAGGAAGCATGGGGAACACAAGGATGAAGAAAGAAAATAAACTTCAAAAAAACAGGACTATAAAATTGGTAAGGAAAGATGGAACATAAAACTGGCACCAAGTAACAGTGAACATTATCTTCCAGCACTTCTGCAAGTGACTTTTAGAACACTTGTAGTAGGCTTGATGTCCTCCTACATTATCTCTGGCAGCCACCAGCACAGTACAGGACACTGGCAGTAATGAAGGAGTTCAGTAGGAGCAACGGGTACTCAGCCTTTCTGAGCACCAGAATTTGTAAAATTTTTGCATTTGTAAAATTACTTACAGTTACAGTCTTCTCAAACCAGGAATCCACAAATTCCTGTATGGACTCGTACAATGCTGCAATTTGGTTCTTAAATTCAAGGTAATCTTTTTCAAACTAGAAAGGGGTAAAAGAAAAAAAAAATCATCTAGAGTGTTGCTTTCATTTCATACAAAATTCTTTCCCTGAAGTTTTTGGGGAATTTGCTTTATCTGCCCAGTACATGTGTTCAGTACTGAATTCAAGAGAACAGGGATAACACCAGTAACAAAGGCATTTACATTCTAAGCAAAACAAACAAAAAATAAGAAGTGTTAACTTATATGATTAACGCCTCATCTTCATGAACACAAAAGAGCACAGAGGAACAAGGACAGGCAGAGGAAATCTAATAACCTAACCAGAAAGAACATAGTACACTCACCAGCTACTCCCAGCACTGCCACAGAAGAGCGCTCAGCTCACTGTCCAGGTATGAAACCCATCAGGATGAGCAAACTGGCAGGCTCCCTAGAGCACCTTACAGACTAAGGGAGGTTATTGCCTAGGAGATAAGGGACCCATTACAGTTTACCAGGGAAGAGCATTTTGGCACTATACAAAACGTATTATGGGAGTTAGGGAAGAAGCAAAGGCAGGGATCAGTGGTTTGTGGAAGGAACAAGTGTGGAAAAATGGAGGCATGATGGGATAAAAGGAGTCGGTCACATGTGAACAGGTGGTAGTCAATACACTTGTCTGGCCGTGCCCTGCACCTGATCAGCGCAGTCTGTCTTGTCTTCTTACTTATCTCCATTTCTAACCATTTTCATGAGTGAAAGGGTTCTCTCTTCTGTGTGCATGAGTGTGTATGGGAGTCTACGTACCAGCAACAGGAGTGGAAGGGGTTTAAAGGCAGCTTATAAGAAAGATGAAGAGAGACTTTTACCAAGTCCTGTGGAGATAGGACAAGGGGTAATGGTTTTAAATCTGCCCAAAAGAGGGTTGATTTAGATTGGACATAAGGAGGAAATTTTTTACGCTGAGGGTGGTGAGGCACTGGAACAGGTTTCCCAGAGAAGTTGTGGATGCCCCATCCCTGGAAGTGTTTCAGGTCAGGTTGGATGGGGCTTTGAGCAACCTGATCTAGTGAAAAATGACCCTGCCCATGGCAGGGGGGTTGGACTAGATAATCTTTAAAGGTCCCTTCCAACCCAAACCATTCTATGATTCTATGGAGACCATGGGTCAACTGGGGCCTGTGCACCTGTAAAGTCAGCAACTGGAGAGACTAGAGCATATTGAGGTCTAAGCATCAGCAACCAGGGTAGGAACCATGGATCATAGCAACTAGAAACACTGGAGCATGTGCATACTGCGTGGGTGGGTGTGTCACGTATAATGGTTAGAGAATACCAAACCAGATTAGGCAGCAAATAGGACAGAGGCTTGAGAACCAAGCGTTGGAGCAGCCATAAGTCTGGGCTGGATATTAAAGAGACCAGAGTGGTCTAAGAGCTGGCTACCAGCGGGACCGGGAGGCCCAAGCCAGCCACCAGAGAGACAGTAGGGTCTGAAGGTCAGCTACTGATAAGGTTATAAGCCTGGACCAGCTACAAGAAAGAACTGTTTGCATGTGTGTGTGTGTGTGTGTGTCAGCAACCAGTACAGCAAGGGGATCCAGGGGTCAGATAGAGGGTAGACTGATTGCCTGACACCAGTTACTGGAGGGACCCATAGTGCGTGCGTGCGTGCATGCGTGTGTGTAGGTCTGAGTACCAGCAACTGGAGTGGGGCTGTGGGCCTTGGGGAAGTTTGTAAGCCCAGGAACTGGGGAGACCTGGGTATCCAGGGGCCAGTTGTTGGATAGACTGAGTGTGTAAGACTAGCTACTGGGGGAATCCATGTATATATATTTTGCACTAACAGGCTTTCCTCCTGCTCAGCCAGAGAGGTACAGGATGAGGCCATTAATACCGTTTGTAATTGCGTGATTGCTGTGCTTTCATTTTGTGTCAAGCTGTGCAGCCAGACCTGTGTATAAATGTATTGTGTGTATGTGTGCATGCATGCCTATTGGGAATTACACGCTCAGCCTCACAGCCCAGTGGACCTGGGGACATGGAACTGTGACAGCCTCACCTCTATTGATTGGGCTACCAAATTCGGCAGCTTCTAACTAGAAGTAGGGTATTTATCTGTAATAATTTTTCTTGAAAGTCTAAAAGACGGAGGACCTACAAAAAGAGTTCAATGCAAACTTCCTCTTGAAGAAAGCACTCCACTAGCTTGGAAAGATAGTCCAGAATATACATTGCTCCAACCATTTAGGTGTAGAAAAGCCACGTAATTTTTAAACACCTTCAAATTCCAGTTACCAGTAAATGTTCTACTTCAGAAAAGAACCACACAGCAAGTATTACAGAAATGTAAGCCACCAGCCAGTTAGAAGAAAGCCAAAGGTATTCTAGACTTAAATGTTTAAAGGAAAGTTCCTTACAGTTGCAAGCTACAGTTCAGTAAGGCAGGAGAGTAAGTCAACATTTCTAGCACTTCTATTGTCAGGCTATCAATCCTGCAAAGCAAGCGGGCTACAGCTCAAAAAAAGCAGCTCAATTCCAGCATGCGCAGGATGTGTTAAAACATGAGTCTGAGGCACTTGAAAAGCCACTTTAGTTTTTACCACCCTACTCAGCGCTGGGGTGATATCATTCACTTCTCCCTCCGAAAATGTTCATCTAAGTGCCTTTGCTATATTTGCAATAATACTGCCTTTACTATTCCACTAAATATTTTCAGTATCACTGAGTAACTCTTGCAACTAGATAAACTGTATTTAATGCATTGACCTGTCTGAATTAGTTTTCAGTCTACAGTTCAAAATATATGCGTCTCGAAACAAGTTTAGGAAAAGTTGTTTGTAGCATTACCTATCACACAAAACCTAGTTTATCACAAATTAACAAAAACATTTGAAATAAAAGCCAAATTTACCCAAACACTTTCAAATTGTATTAAAAGATCTGAAAGTATTATTATTACGGCAAAATACTATATGCATTGTTATAATATTTAATCTTCTTTGCATAACTCCCGTGAAAAGCATAGAATTAAGGGAGTGATTGTCAGACAAGTGCTGAATATATATACCTCTTTTTTTCTGTGATCCAGAACATCATACCGTTTGGATTTGGTGTTTGTAGCAATGCTCTGGTAATGAGTACTGATCTCTTCAATACCTTCTATTTTTATACGCTGGAGCTCTAAAAGGCTTTCCATAATATTGCTCATGTCTGAAATCTTCTCCAAACGTTTACAGAATGTATCAAATTTTCCAAATATATAGTTTTGACTAACAATAAAAAAGCAACAGAGGGATTGTTAGGCAAATCTATTTGTAATAGATTTAACCACATATATTAAACCCACATATATTCTTCCAGAACTGCTACCAAGTTTCACATAAAAAAATCTATGCTGTAATAATTACAAATCAAGTAAAAACCATTTTAAAGTAATGGATATAAACAAGAAAATGCTTAATCCTTATATATGTCAATTAAAAGCCTTTACCACATTTTATAGGAGTTACTCTTTTAAATAAGACATTTGCAGGAGACCAAAATGTGAATGCACAATACTAAGAAGTGCTCCATGCTTTAAGTGCCAATGCAGGTAAAACTCCCCTTGGTATTGTGATAGACAACCCAGCCCAAAGCTGATTAAATTCCCCTGGAGTCTTTTCACTTACATTCATGACTCAAATTTGTTGGGATTTCAGACCATACATAAACATATATATATTAAATTAACACATGCATAAATTCGCCTGAAGGCCCCTTGGACATCTGATAAATCAACAAGTGACTGGCAAAAACCTGTCTCTGGTTTACTCCTGAATAAAAAAAAAACCTCTGCAAGGTCATGTTCTGATTATAATAAATACTACATTTTAATTGAGTATTCAGCGTTTCTGCTAGCCAGCAGATATAATATCTCATTTATAACTTGTATAAATGAATATGATTCAATATTAGAGTGAATTATTTACCTGAAATCAAATTGCCTGTCACTTGGATTTTCCTTTAGTGCCTCCCTAATTTTCTGAAAGGATGTTTGGTACTGTTCTTTCAGGGAAATGCATTGTTGTATCCTCTTTAGCAATTCTTGCCTGAGGAAAAAAGCACAGAAGACAGAAAATCATCCTAAGGACGTCTTCAAAAGAGTATAAATAAAAATAGAACATTTCAGTCGGATATGCAACTTTGCAAAATAAGAACACAAAATTATACATTACCTGAAAAACATTCAAAATATGAGGATTACATTACAAGGTTTTGTTTTAAATTTGTTATCTAGATGGGATATTTTTAAGTTTAGGTTTTATTGTTATCAACCCAAAACTTTCATAGCACAGTCCAGAAAGGACTTACACCAGGTAAACCCTAGCTACTGAGTGCCTGCAGTTTGGCCATTTCTCATCTTCTGTAACCTGGGTATTGCTGATGGGTTTTTCTTCGCTTGTTTCTTTGTTTTTTCTAAGCAGACAAGACTGGAGAGGTATTTTTTCAGACTACAGTAAGCATGAGGAAGGTCTTGTTTCTTTACAAAGACACACCAGGAAGATCTCGGTTCCTAAGGCCACAGATAGTTACATCTTATACATGGTTGTTCATTAACCCTGAGGTACTACTATACATGAGATATACAGATGAGGCATGGAAATTAGTCATAAGTCATTTACCCAAGACTGTTGCTCCACTTTGGCTTTGTCTTTCGTCTTCCAAAAGATCATTGGGAATTAAAATGATAGTCAAACTTTATAGACTGAAACCACTAACTGGGACAGAGAGAAACTTTTGCAGGGACAGCAGCAGCAAATAAGTAAATGAGAAGAATGTCTCAAAAATAAATTCAGCTTGAATAAACAAAAAAAATGTATTCTACTTTTATTTACATTAATTCTTTAGAATAAACATAGCTGGTACTTAACTGATTATAGGTAATTTCTGAAAACTTCCCTTTACCCACGCCAAAATACAGGAGAAATCCAAATTATTTGTTAGATTTACTTTTATGTCTCCTAGCCTGTTACCTCAGTGTCACCTTTGACTTGGCTGGAATTTAAGCACAGACATCCTGACTGTCTATGTCTTGATGGAGCTTGTAACACCTTTTCCTTCTCACCTCAGTAACCATAATCTTGCTCAATTTATACTCTTTCAAGAGGCTGTTCCAATCATTACTTTTCTAGTTGATAACTTTAGATGTCATGCTCATCTTAACCCCTCTCTGTGGTTTCTCCCTTCCCTTTTGCATGAAAATAATTGACTTGTTCTTATAGTACGTGTTTTTCCTAGGCTATCTCCACTTCTCATCCTTCAGATAGACTTGTTCTGCCAGTGACATCAGCATTCACCACCCACTTGTTAAGTTTCACAGAAACTCTTCTATGCTTCCACTTATGCTGTACATAGCACCTGGGAGCAGCTCCTTGCAAGTAGCTATAAAGCCCCTAACTCGTCCCTTCCTTGAAATGTCTCCTTTAGTTCTCCTAACTGCAGTGATGCCTACAAATCACCCAAGGGCATCACAAGGTTTGCTGAAAACACTGTCATTCCAGCTAACCAACACTGCATGACCGCTGGTTTTTCTCCATCCCTCTTTCCTCCTGCCACCTCGCCATTCACTTCTTATGTTTCAGATTGAAAGCTCTTCTTACGTTTTAGATTGCAAGCTCCTTAGAGCTGAGGCAAACTTGTTCTTCATTTTCTGTACAGTGCCTACCATCTGCTGAAAACAAGGGACTCTTGCTATAGTAATAGCTGTAACAAGAACAATAGAAAGGAAGAACAAAACTAGTCTTAGGCAAGTCTAACTAGCAAACTTACAGTAAATCTAGCTTTTTAAATTTAACGTGCCTCATTGGCACCATTAACGCTCCTCATGTATTTGCTCATACAGCATTCCCCACAGAATACTCAGAAAATACAAGTCTGAGTCCCGTCCTATCACCCACATACCTCACTCCGAACAGAGTACAATCGAATTGTGATTCTGGTCCTGGTATATATTGTCCCCTTCCTCAAACTGACTTTCCTGTCCATTAACAGCAAAATATAAATCTCAGATGGAACTTTGCCAGTCTGTCCTCGGAGCTTCTTTATGAAGAACCTTAGCTCCCAGTTCTAATTGCTCAAGTGTGTTTTGGTCTAAAAAAAGCCTTGAGGAAAAAATATCGAGTGTTGTATACTGATACATATTACATGCTTTTCAATAACAGTTTTTTCCACAACACATAGTAAATTTGTTTTTGCAGAGTACTTAATTCTACACAAAATGAGTAGTCACAAGCTTAAAATTAACATGAGAGTCAGTGCCTGGTAGGAGGACATGGGGCTACTTAAATTTACCTTTCAATAATCTGGATGACTAATCTATAATTTTACTTCTAGTGTTAACAAAAGAAGATGAAATTATTAAAATTCTATCACCTGTCCAGATCCCAGATTTTTGAAACACCTTCACATAGATATGTCTTGCATGTGTTAATCATTTGATTAGTGATTTTGAGAAGAAGAGATGTCATGCGCTCTGATGTGTTGTAGTATGGTGAGGTACAGTAGATCATACAGACAGTATTCATTAAACTGGGTACATGTTCCATCATTGTTACCTACAACAGGAAAAAATGGGAAAGTCAGCAATTCGAATTTCCTAAAAATTAACACAACAGAAAATGTGACAGCTCTGGGAATACGTTTGTCGGTGGATAAACATCTTTTTGATTGTAACACATTGTTCTTGTAGACATCTCATTATGAACTGGACCACCCAATTCATTTGTGGGGACCTAACACACTATGACCAAGAGGAAAAAAATGGGGAATGGGTAACGAATAAATGAATAGGTCTTCTTCCAGAGTGGGATTTTCCGGAGGAAAAACAGAGACTGTACTCTTTTTGGCCATGGCCTCCAGTATACGAAGGTGCTGTAGTCAGCTTTGCAAAGGAATACGCTACCTGAGGAAAAGAAGTCATACGCTGCTACAAAATAATTGGCCTGCTGTAGGAAGGACAAGAAGAAAGTTGGCCTTTGCTCATTTTGCCTAGATCTTTGCCAGAAGATAAACCCAGAAGGGGGAGGCAAGGCAACAATAATCTCTCTGTTACTGAGGATACTGAACTACAGAGTTTTCTGTCCCTCAGAAAGATTCCACAGAAACGCATGCAAGCCAGATACAGTGAGAACCCAGAACAAACGACAGTGACTGGTCTAGAAAAGGATAAAAGAAGTATGGTTACTAAAAGTCAAGTCCAATGTGGCAGAATGGTGAATATTTGCAGAAGAAAAGCAGTGTAAAATATCACAATGATTCAAACAGAGTTCAAGCTTTGAAAACAATATTTAGAAAATCTGTAAGCAGCTGGATTATGGGTAAATCTTCTGAACCATGTAAGCTTAGACAGTTTTGCCTGCTGGCTGTATCTTCAAAATTCATGCTCTCACTTAAAAAAATGAAGTCTGAGACCCACATGGTTATGAAAATAAATATTATAATTTGAAGCAGGATGAAAGTAAATACATGCTACCTGCAAGAGAAACAGCTTTAACCCGTAAAATAAGTGGAAGCTGCCCAATTTCAGCTCAACTGAAGGCTTAAGATCATTTTATGATATTTGCATTAAAACAATCATGAGTAGCTGCTAACAGAAGCATGGAGACAGGAAGAAATACCATATGTAAGACCCAACCTCACAAAGACAATTAAGGTCGATACCAGGTTTGGAAAAACATCATCTTTTGCTTATTTTTCTCATGCCCTTCAATTATCTTCTGGAATGACAACTGCCTCCTACACAAAAAATAGTATCTCTGGCTTATTGAAAATCTGTAAACTCAGCTCACTAATGCCAAAGGAGTTAAGCTGTCCACTAATCGTTAAGCATAGGAGTTAAATACTGAAAGGGGAAATATCTTTCTTTCAGCACCCAAAGCCTTTCCTTTCTTTTCTGAATTTCATGTTAAGTGCCTTTAGAGTACTACTTACAGGTGAAGCTTTGGCAAGTGGGCCAAAAAATTTATCCAATGTATATAAATATCTCACATTGTCTTTAGCTTCATTGGCAGCAATTGTTATATTACCATCCTGAAGGGATTAAAAAAAAAGAAATAGAATTAATAGTGTTAAAACTTACTGAACAGGTTCTTGCTCTTTTAAAGTGCATGCTACCACAAGACTATGATTCCATCTTGCAAACATTTTCTCACAGAAGTTCTCTCAAATAAGCCACTTCTTCTTTACATAAGAAATAACTGCTTTTACATGCAAAAATTGGTAAGATCTACCTGGCAATCAGCAACATTTTGGATGTGATTTAGAGGAATTCCCTACTTACTGATGGAAGTACAATAGCGTGGTTTTGATAATCCGACTTACATTTTAGAATGGTTTCAGCATGGTACCCATTCTACAGAACCTAGACAAGATCCCTGAAATGTACCAGGGTGTTTCCCATCATTTTTAAATAAACACTTGTTAGGGCAAATGAGTTCACAACTAATGCCTGTATATGCTCCTGTTCATGACAGGTGGAACTATACAGTACTTAGGAGGCAATTTTGTATGAAGAAAGAAATCTAGTTCATCATCCTTGGCTTGTACTGGCTCTGTACAGACACTCTAATCCAAATTCCATTTATCATAAAAGTCTGCAAATAAGTTAAGCACAAAATAAAAAACTCAATAAGGTGACACCGTTTTCCGGGTCTATTTTCAAAACAGTAGAATACCTTCTTAAGTGCTAGAAGATCTACATTCTGGTGTTTTGGGGGAGTCTGATTGGCTGTACATGGTCTACAGCTTATTTTCTGGCTTGCCTTCAATTCTGACTGATAAGTTTACATTGCAGACATCCATTTATCTGAAGTAGCAGTTATGCTACAAAAAGCCAGCTGTCAATAATTCTAAGAGCAATATGATGAACTTTCAGACGTCTCTACAGTTGGCCTGTGCAGGGTACAGCTGGAGAGAGACAGAAAAATGTTGTATTGCTGCATTGCTTTACTCCTGCACAACCATTGCGCCCACTCTGTTAATGAAAGACACATTACAGAAGCATTGACTTCTTTTCAAGTTATCTATTTAACTTCAGAATCATTGGTGTTACGTGTTTCAACAAACGGATAATAACCACAGCACAAAACCAGCATAAACACTCAAAACTATTTTTAGCATTGTGTGTTCAGTTCTGTGTGTATTACAAATACAGTACTGTACTCATTTAAAACTTTTATTAAAACATAGTAATTACCAGCTCTTTCCACTGCTTTAATGTCTTTGATCTCGCTGCCTGAAGAATACTTATAATTTTCTTTACTCTTGAACTCTTGATCTCATCTAAAAGGCTTTGAAGAAAGAAACACATTTAATACTCTCTTTGGAATGAAAGTTTACATTTATTTTTAAAAAGCTTTTTTTAGACTCTGTGAGAATGATGCAGGGATTTAACCTGTTAAATGATGACATTCTTGTCTTCCAGTGTTCCAGCTCTGCAGATGGACCAATGTCATCAGCTTCTCTTCTCATTTGTTCACCCTCCACTAAAACTTGTCTGATCTGTTTGATCCAAATCATGACCACTTCTTCAAGTTTCTCAGTGACCTCTGTGTTACTGCCTTCAGAATCATAGAATGGGACAGTCTCATAAGTACCAAGAAATAAATACAGATTTTTAACTACAGAAGTGAAATGTCCCTAGCAATCATAAGCTGAGACTCTGTGTAAGCTAAGTATATTCAAATCACTGACCAACAACAGGAAAAGATTAAGACTGTAACAAAAAGATGCACACACACACAACTTGTATCTACCTACTGTTACTACTGCATATCCTTTACGATGGAAACAGTTAAAAATACAGTGAGTTCATAAGGAAAAAAAATACAGTGATGTGGTTTTGCGAGAATCATGTTTCAGAGGTCCAGGAAATGCATTAACTATTATGTGTATATTTTTCTGCTTGTATTTCATAAGTAAAGGCTTACTTCTCCACATTTCTCTCTGCCATTGCAGCCTAGTCCACATTAAAAGCATCATGTAACAGACACCATTATTAACAGTCACAAAAAAACCCTATAATTTATAAGTCAGCACATCTTTTAGATTGCCCTAGCAGCTGAGAGAGTCCAGTTCACTTGGTGCATTATATTTAGGACTCGTGGAGCTTGTACTACTAAATAGATCTAAAGAACTTGTCCAGCCATACAATGTTACTGCCTCATCTTAAGAGTCACTAGTTGTTCTGTGGAAGTTGTCCTGCCATAGGCTCATGTAGGGTTGAGGGGGATTGCTGAATTATTGACTAGTTTGGCATTATTTCACTATGAAAGCCCATGTGGTGTTAAGAAATGGTGGAAAGCTACTGTTCAAAGAGACATAACTACTCTTTTTCTTACATATACATGTATGTATATATATAAATTTTTATAAGTACATCTTGTTTTGACTCACAGCCCTCAGAGTCAGACTTAATATTGGATGGGATTTCCCCAGCATCAAAGAAAGTGAAGAGTATACACACTAGTAGATGGCATCAGTCAGCAACTACTTGGCCAGCAAACTAGGAGGAACATAGGCCACCGCATGCATGATATGTCAAGGAACTACCTAATCCTTTAAGATCTATGAATTAAAATCATCAATCATTTGCCCATCCCTTATCATTACAGAGTCAGAAACCTGGCAAGAGTAAGCAGAAAAATGTATATAGCTCAGAAAAGATTAATTAATTCTTCAAGGTAAATTTTTACTAATGACATAACATTTATTTTATAAACAGCATCATTGTGTTTGCTGTAGGAATTACTCACCTGCAGTTATGTAGTCGGATGGGTTCTGTAAGTTGCTGACATAAATATCAATATCCACTTTTGTGAGCTGAATTTTATCTTCTATATTCTGTCTTGATGATGACAAAGTACCCACAAATTTATCCACTGAATACAGAAAGTCTTGTATCTGGCTGTTCTTCAAGCCTTCTTTCACAGCTCCCCAGTTCTGATTGTTTTATGATTTATGCCAAAAAAAAAAAAAAGTAAAACAAGGGTCACACTTTCTTTTGTTTTTTGAACACAGAAGGTATTTTATTTTTCATTAGAAAGGTATTCCTTATTCATGGCAGTATATAAAGATTTATGAGTATGCCCTTTAAAATACACTCATCAGTACTATAGCACAATTACTTTCAAGTGTGCATTGATTTAATTATTCTGTTAGACAAGAAGAGACAAACAAGCATGAGGCTCGAGAAATAAAAATATCTTGCTGCTCTCACTCACACTGAATTACCGTCTTTATTTCAGTCTGATTTGGCGTTCTCTGAACAGAGAAAACAGATTCTAATCTCCTCTCCTGCTCCTGGGTCAGAGAAAATGGTAGCATATGGTTAACAGCATATGACACCATTGCTCTCGACAGACACTGAGCTTTATTATACTTCCTACCCCTGAACGTATACTTCTAGAGGCAACAGAGCGAACTGTGATGCTTTGTGAGTGCCACAGAACAAGGACAACTTGAAGCAGCTGGATACCCTGGCTGTGATACAGTGCTTGCTGTCCACGCTCTATAATAAAATCATGGACTGATCTTTTGTGCTGCCAGAAGAACTTGGCACTTCTTTCAACCCAGGCTTAATCTGGTTTTAACGAAATCTTCACAGTTTTGCCTTAGTATGGCTGCTATGCTACGTCCTCCTTTGTGATGAGCATTACAGCTGGTGCTACTGCTTGAAAATAAACAATAACTATATGAATTTCAAACACATATACAAACTGCATGACTCTCATAAAAGCCTATATTAGACTTGTATCTTTTTGTATCCTCTGTTTTATGTGAGGGGACTACAGCAGCCACTTGCCTTCATTCCAAGTGTTCTTGAGAAAAAAGACTATTAGATTACCTGTTGGGATTTAAGTGCTGGTACCATGATCTGGGACAAGAAAAATTCCAGGCCCTGAAGGATATTTCCATTAATACAATCAAATACGCCAAAATTCACCTCCTTCAGGAAGAAATAAAAGTTAGCGAGCACATGTAAACTTCTGCAATATTATAATATATGAGTGAAATTCAGACACATGGCAGATGTATATACAGTCCATAACTACGTAGGTTCCCCGAGGATACTGCCCCTCAGCTGCTGAATTTGGATTGGACATAGACTAAAATTCAATTGGAAATTCCAAGACTTGTCCATAAGTTTGAGTCACCAGAAACATCATTCCCATATTGTAGCAACACTCCAGCAACCAATTAAAATTAACCATTTAACATCAATGCATTAATTAATCTTAAGACAATTATGTCTCTATTTCTCTTTTAAAGGAACAGCGTCCATCTATCATAAATGCCTAAAAAAGGACAACAAATGTATCAGGCAAAAAACTCCTCTCTCAGTTGCACAGTTCTCTCCAGTTCATTGTTGCTGTGAAGCAAGAAGCAGTGAATTGCTGACACCGGGGACAAGGAGAGACGGTACTGGTGAGTGGAATTTTACTGCAGAACTCGAAGCATAAATTGGAAGAACTGAGGGATTGCATCTTTTCCCAATGCTATTCATTTATGGACTGGTTGGCTTTTCTGTTACTGGCATTTTGCCTACAAATGTATACATTCTGAATATGGGTCATGTGCTTACTATGACCCATACTGACTAGCCACCTCAGCTCTGGGTATCTCTCTTGTTAGCAGAGAAGGAGTCTCATTCAGAACTTCTGAACTGCACAAACATACACTGATCTTCCCTACATCATGATGAATGCTTCACTGATACAGGGGAAAGCGTACTGAGTTCTGCCATGGAAGATTCTACTCCCAACTTTTGCCTGTGCAAAGACAGCAATTCTGGAGTGTTTTAGGAACGGCAACTACAAATGAATTTTTGTAGAGGCTTTGACATTCTTGGCTATCTTGATTATTAATATCACTAATGTTTTTCTTGCTAGTTCCCCACTTGCATGTAAAAGGAGAGTGTTTAAGACAATTAGCTATTACATATGGGTGGAATATTATTACCTAACGATATTACAGTTTTATAATCCCACTAGAGTACAAGAAGGCAGAAAGCCCTTTCTCAAAAAGTGGAGGAATTATGGATGACAGTCAAGGCAACATTCTTGATCTGTTCCACCTGAAGTTTGAGCATGAAAGAGCAAGATGCCCTGGACTGAAAGTCAAGTCATAGAGAAACACAGTTCCCATTAAACAATGCTTGAAGAAGTGCTTACGAGGAAGAAGACCAAGTTTATTTGCATGTCTGAACAGGGTCCCTGGGAGGCAATCCCCCAAGGTTTTTAATAAGGAAATGCCCCTAAACTACTTCCTTCTGCAAAAGGGTGTGCTAGCAAAATAGCAGAAGGAAAAGACAGAAAGGTAATGAAGAAAGGAACTGACCCCTATTTCCCCCCTTCAGATGCTTTTAACAAGGTCAGTTTCTCCCATAAGAGAGTGTTTGCATTTGTTGCAGGGAGTGGGAGGCAGGGAAAATTACGTCTTTCAAGACTTCTGTCTGTTCATGAGAATCTCTAGGACAAGGTCAACATACAAGCTGACCCATTTCTTTCCACAGGATGCTGAAGATTCATCTATTTCTCTTGAGAAATAGGGAACAAGTTAGTGTATTTCTAGGGGGTTCTTGGATTCTCCTTCCAACTAGTCCTACACAGCTCTTCAGGATAAACCAGAATTTGCCAAACCAGTCTGAGCCTGAGCTCCAAGACTCATCACTGTGAAGACCGGCTGACTGAAAAGTAGGGCTTGTTTTACCTTCTATAGCATCTAAAAATATTGCCTCGCATACAGAATGAAGTTTGACGACAGCTACATGACAGCCCCTGCCAAAACAAGGTGATCACAAAAGAACCACAGAGAGAAGGCACCAAGGCAGCTAAGTGAAGAGTTTGGACAACCATTCTGACAAGTACCCAACTGAAGCAGCGCAGCAGGATTGACTGCGAGAAGAGGAAGCCTAGAAATTACTTTTGCACCCCTAGATGAGGTATTTGTAAAAATGTTGTTATAAAGCAAGTGACTGACAGAAACTGAAGTACTAATTTCCATGACTGTAGCTGGAGAACAAACTTACTACAGCTTTGGCCTGCTCAGTTGGAACACATCAACCTATTAGTGACGAATAAGGAGAAAATCTGTACAGCACAAAAATGAGTGCATCAATATTTTTGAGAATATGATTTCAGGCTTATTACATTGCCTATTCTTAGATGTTAGTATCTAGATGCTCTCTGTAAAAAACCATTGCAAATATTTCCCAAGAACATGAGTATCTCTGAAAGTCGGAAAAGTACTTTTCTTATATACAGCTAAAGCTATTAGGGGCAGGAAAACTTTACTTTAGTTAGTTTCAAGTATGATCTTTATTTTAAAAGTTTAAAAGATAGGTATTTAAGTGCAGCGTTTCCATAACTTAGGCTCATTAATTAAAAGGAAATCTCCTGATTTAGGTCTTTATTCCCTATTGCCATGAAAATTTATATTTTTATGACTGATTAATAAGGATTTTTTATTAATTAAAATCTTGTTTTTAATACTATGCAGTAGCTAATTTCCAAATCATTAGAACATTATCATAAATAATTATTCAGGTGAAAAAGAACTCCTGTTAAACACAGAACTAGATATTTTCATGAAAGCACTCCCCACTTCTTTTTCTGATTCCAGTTGCGTGAATAAAGGTCTAAGAAAATATTAAGTACACTGCAAACACTGCATGATTTTGGTCTGACCTGGGAAACATTCGATGCGGTTATAACTTTATCCGATGTCCTTAGGAAAAATGCACAAGTTCCTGTAAAGTTCTGTAAAAAGGACAAAATGCATATGGTTAAAAAGAATACACGTGTACAGTGAAAGTAATTTACTTAACAACTTTAAAATGTGCTGAAAACAAAATTGTAAAAAATGAATTACTCGAAAAAGTAGTGAACTGTTTGTAGGATATTTGAACATCTGCCCCTCTCAAGTCAAATGCTGTTTTTTCTCCATCTGACATAAGAACGTCAAAAATGCCGTTCTGGGCAGACCAGTCCAGTATTGCATCTCTACCAAGAAAATGCAGTTCAGGGAGAGCTTGTGAGCTAGGCTACTTCCTGGGCTCTTCTACTCTCTGACCACCTGCAACCATTGTATGAGAGCTGTTAGATGACATATTCCTGTCTAGTCATTTCAGTATCCATTTATGGACCTATCCATGAGATGGTCTAATCCCTTTCTGAATCTGCCAACATAAATTCACCGAAAAAACCTCAAGATATCCTCAGCTTTCCAACATTTAAAGTACTTTTCATAGATACCTAGACCAGAACGGATCATCTTAGAATGACATTTATTTCATTTTTTTGAAAAGGGAACTTAAAGATTACTAAAACCTTCTGATCCAAATACTTTTTAACACGTATTTTCATCTTTTCGATGGATTGAAGTAACGTAAATGTTTCAAATCAGTACTGCAACAATGCTTATTTTTAATCTATTAAATCTAATAATAATTCAACTATAACAAATTTGAAAAGCCATTCCAATTGGTCCAATTGGCAGAGGAATGAACTTCACTTCTCCTCTGAAAGCAAGAAAGAATTCTTCTGCTATGTCTTTTCTAACAAAACAATGTTAATATAAGCTCATCGGGGAGGGCGGGGGGAAGACATCACCATGTCTTATTCAAAGAAAATTGTATATGGTACACCCGATTCCCCCCAAAAAAGATGGAAAGAAAGAAAATTAATCAGAAATCTTAATGACTACTCTGAATACACTGCTGAATAATACTTAGACATTACAGTGAGGAGGTTGTTATAAGAATTTGAATGGAACAAAGGAATTATTAAAGGTATTTTTGGAGTAATGTGCAGTATTATTATATGAAAGGAAACACAAAACCACTGAAGAACTGCACTTTTAAACTAGAAGTGCACAAGCACTGGAAAATACTTAAACTTGCAGTCATTAACAAAATTGTTAGGACCTGCGATTTTTTAACAAGGGTTTATTTGACCTACTCTCCTCTCAGATAGTCAAATCAATTAATCATTACTTCTTTACTGGTGAATTCCAGCCTCAACTGAAGAAATGTTGGGAGATCTTGCATTATGAGAACATGGACTAAGTATTTAAGTATCTATCCAAGAATTACAAAAAGCTGTTTAACACTGCACAACTGTTACGTTTTTTTCAATATTTTACTTTTCAAATGTCATCTAATGAATTTTTCAACCATACCTCGGTAGAACCCATGGTAATAAATAACTTCTTCTGAAGCAAACTGTTCGTCGACCCATCTGACCTCAATGATGCATTCGACTTTTGCTAGCAATTAAATTATAAATAAGAGGTTAACAAAATAAAAGCTATTATCACACCAATACCTCATCCTATTTGAATATGTGAATTATAACTAAGCTCATTCTGAATCAGTTAGTAATTCCCAGATAGAAATCGTGAGGTTGGCTTTATCTGGAGAATAAGCTTTGCATGAATCTCTCAATCCCCAGTAAACAGTTTCATAGCCCTGTTCTTTCAGAGAACACTCAAACAAGAAAGGACAAAAAATCTCAGAAAATATAATGAAATTAAATCTGAAGTGTTTCCTAGAGCAACTTCCTCCATGGAAACAAACTGGATGTCTCGCAGAGTCATGTGCCTGGTCTGCAAAGTCATAATGTAATTGTGAGTGGGACTCACAAGGAACATTGTCAGCTAGATCCTGCCAACAATGCAAAGAAATTTACTTTTCTGCCCATGTCTTTAACCGTACAACATTCTGAAAAACTTTCTGAGAAGCATTGCTGCCACTGGTCCCTCTCCACTGAGATGTATCTACAGCCTCTTCTATTTGAAGCAACAAAAAAGTTTAAGCCTAATAAAGACCTGCTTCCCTCTAATCTTCTGTCACGCGCTTTGGAAAATAATCTGTTGAAATTTGGAAGAATCTAACAGAAAGTAATGTGGAAGAAGCCTGCAGGTATATTACTCTTTCAAGTTTGAGGAGAGGTCTCTTCCTAAAAAGTCAAATGCACAGCTCCTTCTAGACTAAATGTGTGATGTATGATACACTGTGGTGGCTCCCCACTTCCACCCCAAATCAGCATCTTCTAACCCCTATGCACAGTCTCAAGCGAACATCATGCACCCAAGCTGGTGAAAAAGAGAGATGAGCAGCACTGAAGAAAGGATTTTTGACAAATCTTGGTAAGAACATGCCTACTAGGTCAGGCCAATGGTATTTTGTCTCCAAGAATGGCCAAAAATGGATAAGAACAGGGCAAGCATGTATGATAATGCCCCTGAGTAATCTCCAATTCTCTAATATGTTTGAAATCAAACTGTTGACAGAACAGTCAATTTAATGAGATCTCGACTCATCAGAATGGGGTGGAAGATGCTAGAGATGGCATTCATACTTCCCATCAGAAACATTTATTTTTATGCTATGCTGCTTTTGCAACAAGATTTTCACAGATTCTTATTTAATGGATAAAAAGACCAAAGTAAAACAAAAGTAAATGCAGAAATGAAATGTTTCACTTAACCCAAGTTGGGCATTTATTTCTGGCTTGTAAGTTAAAGAAAACACTTTCAAGATTTTTAGTTTCATCTTGTTTTAAGTCAGAGAACATGTTCATCCCAGAAATGTGCGTGCACAGTCCCAGTGAAAGGAAAAACTGATTAAACCGTTTTGACAGCTGAGCCGATTCTGTGTGTTGCAGCCTATAGGCAATTCCAGTAATGCTCAAAAGTTCTTTTAGCTTACATAGGTTATAAAGAATCTGTAATTCATTCTTGCACTTAACTGACGATCAAGCATTATTAATCAGTTTTTTCTCCCCAACAGGCCTAAACTACCACCACATGGTGAGTTAGCTCACCCTAACATGGCTCCTCAATGGCATAACCTGAAAGGACTGAGGAAGGTCTTCTGCAGTTCAGGAAGCCCACAACAGTCATGTTAGGCAATTTCAAGATCGCTTGGCACCTTCTGATATCACACACTCAGTGGAAGCTGAACAAATGATTTTGCTTTTTATGAAGAGGCTTCTTCTTCAGAAAATTGCAAGGGAGACAAATGTATCTCGGGGACCACAGCTACCTTATTTCTAGTTATAGTTTCGCAAGCTTAAGAATATTTGCTGCAGAATGGGACAGACCTGAACATGAAGCCACCTTAATTTAGAAAGAAATTCCATCATTTTTCACCCTTTTGAATCAGTGCTCTGTCCATAGTGGAGTTGGTGCAGTTCAAACCAAAAGGAGAAGACAAAATGGTTCTTACAAAGACCATTCCCCCATTCCTACAATACTTATGTTAGTTAATCTAGTATTTTTAAACTCTGAATACTGTGAACACTTTGCCTCAATTATCTTTATCATTTTTAAAGTCTGGATTTTTACTTCACTTGGCCATTATTAAGTTTTCTTTTGTGAAAACAAGAATAATATCAAACCATGCCACATGGCATTCTCCTGTTTTCATGTAAGCCAAGATGTGTCGTGGTTTAACCTCAGTCAGCAACTGAGCACCACGCAGCTGCTCGCTCACTCCCCCCACCCCCCTGGTGGGATGGGGGAGAGAATTGTAAGAGTAGAAGTGAGAAAAACTCGTGGGTTGAGATAAAAACAGTTTAATAATTGAAATAAAATGATAATGATAATAATATGATAATAGTAATAATACACAAAACAAGTGATGCACAGTGCAGTTGCTCACCACCCGCCGACCGATGCCCAGCCAGTCCCCGCGCAGCGGCCCCCCCGGCCAGCTTCCCCCAGTTTATGTACTGAGCATGACGTCACATGGTATGGAATGTCCCTTTGGTCAGTTTGGGTCAGCTGTCCTGGCTGTGCCCCCTCCCAGCTTCTTGTGCAACTGCAGCCTTCTCAGTTGGTAGAGCATGGGAAACTAAAAAGTCGTTGGGTAGTGTAAGCATTACCTAGCACCAACTAAAACATCGGTGCCTTATCAATTTTGTTCCCATCCTAAATCCAAAACACAGCACTGTACCAGCTACTAGGAAGGACATTAACTCTATCCCTGCCGAAACCAGGACAGCCAAGATGGCAGTATCTAAACAATGAGATCCAAGTTCTTTCCACACTGGCACGCATAGCAAGATTTTCTGAATTTTGCAACAGTCATGTGATTTTTTTTAAAAAAAAGGGCAACTTTGCTTTTGCAGAATAACAGAAACATACCTGCAATACATCTTGGTAAAAGAAGAGCAACTTTTTAAGTCCACTAGGGGCAAAGAATTGTTCTATAAGTTGAAACTAAAAACAAAATTACAATTGTAGTTAATTGTGAAGTAGTTTCAAAAGACTGGAAATTTTAGAAATATATTTCATAATAATAATTTAATTACTATTTACCTTGTCATCAGAAATAATGGCCTCCTCCACTTGCTGCTCACTTAAGCCTATCCCATCTGCTAATCTTGATATCAAATACTTTTGTCTTTCATCTATCTGAGCTCTTCTCTCCTCTTTGGTGACTTTGGCTTGCTTGGCTAGTTCTTTCCTAGTTTCACTGGAAAGTACTATACTGTTCTTACCAGTTGTCTAGAAAATAAAAGTTTGTTATAGAGAGATTCTTTTTCCTCACTTAAGGATTGTATTTTATATTGTTGATCTTTAAGCTGGTTTCATAAACTACTTCAAGCAGGAACATAAAAAAATTACATCTAAGGAATGCAGAGAGAAAAGATCAGTAATAATTAACTTGTTAGGCCAGAATTATTTCTCAGTATAAAGCTGCTACAATGGACACTTCAGATTGGAAACTTCAGATCAGGACCTCAGAATCAGATGTGGATCCAGGCTAAGGTTACAATACAAATTTAGCACTATTAAGGCTCTAATTCGAATCTCAGCTTTGTGAATCCAGCTTCCAAACTTATACATGTCCATATTCCAGATTTGGGACCAGATCTGTTTCTACACTGCCAGCATTTTAATATATAGTATCAAGTTATTACCTCAAAGGAAATAAATAAAACAAATCCACTATAAAATCAGTCACCACTGGAACAAATATACAATTGATGTTTAATACGCAGGTCATATAAAGGTATTACCAGAATGATAAAGAAGGAATTTTATGTAGACAAAGGATTTTTTTAAATCTTCATAATAGTGTGAACATAGATATGGTGAATAACATTTTTAAGTCAACAGATAATCTTCAGAAGCTATACGGAAAACTAAAGATTTGGGTAAAAAAGTCACCACACTGAGCATTTCCTTCTACACACAGCTCCCACTGACATGAGTATCTGGAGTCTGGGAATGTCTGGAGTGCCTCTGTACCTCACAATTTTTATTGCAGAGAAACAAGGATAAATTACATCATCTTCCCAGTACTCTAAACTAGGAATTGTAATTGATCAATCCTGATTTACTTTTGGATTAAAAAACCAAAAAGCTGGCCAACGTCCACCTTTGCCTCCTACCATTTGGTCTTACCCCAGACTCTAAATGGATGTTTTACATCACTCCTGTCTCTACCTGCATCTCTTTGAGACCAGGTGACAACACGAATGCCTGAATACCTGTAGTTGTTGGTCAGTACCATTCTGATGTCTCTAAAAGCTACACATCTTTTCTGATTCACCGTTCATTTTTCTCCCATGTAGGTCCCAACTCATCTATGTCAGTCTTTTATCATCTCTGGCTTCCATGCCAACAGCTGGATCTTTTGTTTTGCATATGCCTTCCCTGATGCAGCACGACCTTATTCAAGTATTCTTTACCAATATTAATTTTCATGTTGGCAAGGGATTAACCAGTGGATGATCAAAAAAAAACCCCCAGAAACCAAAATCCCAGCAACATACATTGTGAGCACAGAAAGTAAATGGCCTAACACTGCATACACTTTTGAGTGGTTCACTGTTCTTTTTCCTTGTAATTAACAGAGACTGAAGGAACTCAGCACCCTCCAGTATTAGGCCAAACTTTTGTCAATGAAGACTTCAAGAATAATCTGTACAGAAGAAAATTTAACAGAAAAAAGGTAGCTGAGTCACCACCTGTTTTAGCATGAAAACACTTGCCGGAAGAACAGCAGTCAAATGTGATCCTGTGACAGCAGATCCTAGCTCAGTGCTCCCTGTCTTCAGGTCCCTTCCACGTCTACGATGCTTACTTTCTGTGTCTAGTTAAAAGAAGTGACAAGTTCTAATTATTCGGGTATATGCACAACAAATGCACTTACAAGACCTGCAACGTTGTGTCTTAATATCTGCTGGCCAACCTCTTCTCAGGCTGGGGAAAATGAGACATGAAAGGAACATTAGAAAACCTGTGCCTCAGCAGAAACCCTTAGAAGCTGTTAGGGGGAAAAAAAGTCTTATAATGGCTTTTTTCTCAAGTTCAATTGCAAACAATTCCTACTGATAGCAGTAGAGGAAAGAAAAAGCAATTTAAGGTACTAGCTTGAAGAAATCAGTTCTGGAAAAAATAGAGACTGAAATATTTTCACTTTCCACACTTGCTATTGTCACCCAGTTATTCCTCTTCTGTTACTTTATCTAAATTCTGATTGTCAATCTCATGCATTTCTGACAAAATTGCTACTTGCAGGGACTTGCAAGACAATTTGAGCACATGGAATATCTGAAGAATAACGACTGGTAATATTTGCAATAAAAACAGGACATGTATCATTAGCGTGTGTAACTATCTTATTTTGATTGTTTAAGCTTCCTTAAGAGCTTTTGAAGCCCTTTAAGTTATTTAATAAAAAATGTACTGCATGCCTTTGTTTTTAATAAAAATTAGGATTTGAATATTTTAAGTCATTTAAGTAACAAATAAGAATATTTATGTTTTCCTGATACTAAGTACAATAACTTATCTCCAGCCAGCCAGCATTTGTCTTTTAAAAATTTTAATTACAAAGCATTCTGAAATATTGCTTTATCTCTCCTTAACAGAAATACTGTTTTAGTTAGCTTCAAAAAGATAATTATTTGAAAGCACTGAACAACACTATTTGTAATTGCTACAGCTTGCTTTTAGTCCAAGAAAAAGCAACCCTTTTTTTTTCTCAGAAGACGACATTTAGGTCCCATCCTTGGCAGCAAATAGGACCCTCAGTGGAGCATGCAGTAGTGCTAATGAGCGGCTCACTAAACTTTCAGGAACTACTGTTTAATCTATTCTAAATAAATGATGAGATTGTGACTAAAATTAATATTCTAATAGCACTGATTTTCTTATAAATTTTCTTACAGATTGTGTGTCTCTTTTACCCTGACTATAATGTATTATTCACAGAATTATAGAATGGTTGAGATTGGAAGGGACCTCTGGAGGTCATCTGCTCCAACCCCCCCCTGCTCAAGCAGGGCCACTTCGAACTGGTTGCCCAGAACCATGTCCAGACGGCTTTTGAATATCTCCAAGGAAGGAGAGTCCACAACCTCTCTGGGCAACCTGTGCCAGTGCTCGGTCACCCTCATAGTGAAAAAGTGTTTCCTGATTTCAGAGGGAACCTCCTGTGTTTCAGGTTTTGCCTATTGCAACCTGTGCCAGTGCTTGGTCACCCTCACAGTGAAAAAGTGTTTCCTAGTGTTCAGAGGGAACCCCTGATTGTGCCCATTGCCTCTGGTCCTGTCACTGGGCACCACTGAAAAGTGCCTGGCTCCATCTCCTTTGCCCCCTCCCTTCAGGTATTTATATACATTGATAAGATCCCCCTCAGCCCCAGCTCTCTCAACCCTTCCTCATAGGAGAGATGCTCCAGTCCCTTCTTCATCTTTGTGGCTCTTCGTTGGACTCTCTACAGTATGTCCATGTCTCTCTTGTACTGGGGAGTCCAGAACTGGACACAGCACTCCAGGTGTGGCCTCACCAGTGCTGAGTAGAGGGGAAGGATCACCTCCCTCAATCTGCTGGCCATGCTTTGCCTAATGCAGCCGAAGATATCATTAGCCTTTTTTGCCACAAGGGCACATTGCTGGCTCATGTACATTTTGGTGTCCACCAGGACCCCCAAGCCCTTTTCTGCCAATCTCCTTTCCAGCCGGTCAGCTCCCAGCTTGTACTGCTGCCTTGGGTTATTCCTCCCCAGGTGCAGGAATTTACACTTCCCCTGTTGAGCTGCCTGAGGTTCCTGTCAGCCCATTTCTCCAGCTTGTCGAGGTCCCTCTGGATGGCGGCATGACTGTCCGGTGTATCAGCCATTCCTGCCAGTTATGTGTCATCAGCAACCTTGCTAAGGGTACATTCTGCCCCATCATCCAGATCATTAATGAAGACATTGACCAGGACTGGACCCCGTATTGACCCCTAGGGTACACCGCTACCTACTGGCCTGCAACTGGACTTTGTGCCACTGATCACCACTCTCTGGGCTTGTCTGTTCAATCAGTTTTCAATCCATCTGTCTGCTCATCCAGCCCACACATCATTAGCTTCTAGCTTCTCTATGAGAATCTTACAGGAGTAAAGTGGAAATTCAAATTGTAACTGTTTGGCAGTGGTAATTTGTGACCCAGGAGCGATCTGGCATAGAGAACAAGAAGACCCAGGAATGCCAGAGACGGAACAACTCCCTGTAAGGGAGTGTAGTTTCCCTGGGTGATAAGAAACAGACACAGCATTGTCTTGTAGCCATCCTGGAATGTGAGGCTCAAGGTCTACCTTTGGGCAGCAGAGCTGGTGCTGGGGGATGGACCCAAGGCTGGGCTGAGGCACTCCATGCTGACGCTTACAGGACTGGTGCTGGTGCAAGTGCATATAAGGAATCAGCTTGTGAAGTATCTTTGCAGACTTCTTATAGAACTGGTTACGGCAGTAGGACTGTCCAAGGTATTGTTCTTTTTTTTTTTAAATATATTTCAGCACAAATATGTGTTCAATTCACCTCAAGGGGCACAATAAAAAATTCCCAACAGGAGAATGTCAAAAGGCTTACTGAAGAAAAGGTAGACCATATCCACAGCACTCCCCTCACCTACCAAGCCAATCATTTCATTGCAAAAGGCAATGAGGTTGGTCAAGCATTTCTTCCTTTGGTGAATCCATGCTGGCTACTCCCAATCACCTTCTTGTCCTTCGTGTGCCTGGAAATGGTATCCAGGATTAGCTGCTCCACCACCTTCCCAGGGACTGAGGTGAGGCTGACTAGCCTGTAGTTCCCTGGGTCCTCCTTCTTGCCCTTCTTGGCGACAGGAGTGACATTAGCTTTCCTCCAGGCCTCAGGAACCTCTCTCAGTTGCCATGAACATTCAAAGATTATTGAACGCAGCCTTGCAATGACATCAGCCAGCTGCCTCCATGCTCGTGGGTGCATCCCATCAGGGCCCATGGACTTATGCCCACTTTGCTTAAGTATTCCCCAACCTTGTGGAAGGGGATCAGGTTAGAGAGTTAGGAGGGAGCTGGCTGATGTCACTGCGAGGCCACGTTCAATAATCTTTGAACTCATTAATCAATCTATTATCACCGTTAATATATTCCACAAAAGAGATCCCATACTATAGCATATACCATACTGTAGAGTACTACCCATTTTAATTCCAGAGAAATGGTTCTAATCATGTTACTATGATTCAACATCAGGAAATCTGCTAAGGGATCAGAGTTGCACTGTGCATGACCCTGTAAATACATATATATATGTAAAAAAAAAAAAGCATTTGTTTATTTATATGTACGTATTTATTTATAAAGCTGAAAATTGCACATTGCAGTCCCTACACTGGCACATTCAGAACAGCACATACCCACCCAGTATATATAAGTACCTGTTATGAACTTAAACACTCTACTTAATAATCGGTTTCTCATTTTGTTCCTGGAACTTTTTTCCATACAAAGCCAACGTGAAGAATTTATCATTATTTTCTCCCTTACCTTTTTTTATAGCAATGAGAGGTGGACAGAGATCAATGTTGGGTTTGGAAGAAAGTTGTGTGGCTCTCAGTCGTTCTGGTTCCTGCTGTGCAGAGTGACCAGGAGAGGAACTAGGCTCGACTCTTCCCCCTAACTCAGTCTCACCTCCCACAGTATCCTCCATTTCCACCACCACACAAAAATCAACCTAAATCAACAATACAGAAAATGACCAGACAATGTAACATTGTAACAATCAACCACACCTTCAGTATTTTTTTCCCTGCTATAGCATCAATATGATAGACTAGTAAGGAAAAGAAAAAAATTCTCTACTTTTGGTTGCTAATTTAAAATGAGACGATCTAAGCAGTTTACAAAACGATAAAAGCTCCTCTAAAGTTACCCGTCAACCAAACTTTATTTCTAATTGTGTAACTGTCATTTCTCTCTGATCAGACTGCTGCAGGTGGGAACTCACGCATTGAGGGACAGGTTAAGCTCCTTCTTACACGACAGCTGCAGGTCCCACTGCGAAGCGCTGGGCACAGAGTGGCGACTGAGGCACTTCCTTAATCTCAAGCAGGTTTTTAAGCCTGCAGTCTAGCCTGAGCACTTGGAGTTGCTGGCAGCTGCTATGGCAACCCCTACACAAACTCAGCTAACAACCCAGTTCCCAGGAGGCACCTCGTCTGTCCCCATTTCCCGCTGGATCCACCAACGCAGTGCTAATTTCATAACTACTTGTCTTTTTAAACGCACCAGAGTTTTCCCTTACATGTAAATTAAATCCTAAGCAAGCAGCTTCCCTGACCCTCAGCATTTCTGACGTGCGGAGCCAGGGGAGGCCATAGGGAGCTGCACCCCGGCAGCCACGCCGCCCTCCTCAACACAGCCTTTCTCAACAGGGTGGCAACCTGGGTTCTGGGCAACATGCGAAGAGACACAGCTGAGACAAGTGGCTGAATGAGGACTTTCCCTTCTCCTCTTGCCGGGCAAAGCTACTTCCACATAGACCTGAACGATACCGCATGATTCACAGCTTATCCACCTGTGGCACCCTCACTTAGCATGCTTCCTTTTTCCAGACGATACCCAACGACCAAGCTTTCACTGCAGTATGTTACCGTTCAAACCCAAAGGTTTAGTAACTCGAAGGACTTCCGCGTTTTACTTTTTTAACCGACCTCACCGACCTTGAATCACGCCCCACTAGTACTGACAGTCCCCTCGACACTGAGAGACTGTAAAAAAAAAACCAAGGGAGGAGGAAGAGGCGGCGCCACCGGTAGCC